>NC_040231.1:27417719-27742491 GCF_001444195.1 Xiphophorus couchianus | reverse complement strand
ATAAGAGGGAGCAGGTTTGCTGCTTTTATCTCTTTAGCTCTGAAAGGCTAAAGTAAAGTCAGAAGAGTTTTGGAGAATCAAAATAAGCGAAAGAGGCAGAAACAGGAAGAAATGCACAGAATGCAATCAGAAGCAGACTGCGACTTGTTTCTTCAAACGTACGTCTTCTTGATCGTCAAACAAATTTTGATATCAGACAAAAATGTAGTAATTATGAAAAGTAGTTTTCTTTATGGTTTTTCCAATGACATATCTTTGTTTGTTAGGGAAAAAAAGTTATCCAAACCAACCAGAGCCATTGGGAAATACCTCATTTTCTTTTTGTTATGAACAACTGAGTAATCCCATTTTTGGCTAAATGTTTATTTGTTATTTGATTCATTTGCAGTTTAAAATGAACATGTCACAAGTTGACCAAAGTTCTGAACAAAGAGTAATTTGAAGGAAACAATCTTATAGAGTCTACTTCTCTTAAAAGTTCATTCGCTGTAACATAAGCAACTAAACATCAATTATCCATAAAGATACATCTTTAAAAACAAAAGTTCATCAGTTTCATCCTGTCCTGATGGCTTGTTGACCTAAATTAATCAATCTCCCATATACAACCCGTCTGACAACAGAAACCAGAGTAAGACAATCACAGAAAGCAGCACATTGTCCTCTCATCAAGAACAGATGAAGTTACTGTCATTGGCCTGAAAAGGGTCAAACCATTCTAACGCCATTTCTGAGCCACAAATGGAGAAAACGTGGCACAGCGTTACTCAAAGAGCGCATCATCAACGAATCCACGAGGTCACAGAGAACCTCATGGATTCTGGTGGACAACGGGCCCAACCTTTGGGCCCATTTGACTCAGGTAAGGTCTGGGTTCATGATTCAGCAATAAGAGAGACTAAAAGTAGAGAGTTGGTCACACTGTTGCACTGCACCAAGTGTCTCTCTGCATGTCATTCTAATGTTCTCCCTGTACATACATTGGTTCTCTCTGGGTACTCTGGCTTTCTCCCACAGTCCAAAGACATGACGAACGTTAACTGCTTCCTAAAATTTATCGTAGGTATGGGTGTCTGCTAGAGATAAACACCAGACCAACCTCCAGCCTTTCAACGATAAGCGGGTTTAGACAGTGGATGGCAGGCAAAAATGCCACCCAAGCTGAAAATCACAAGTGGCATTAATGAACCTGCCTCGCATTTTCCATAAAAGGATGCTGATGATCCCCAAGACTTTTAGGAAAGTGTTTTGCAGGCTAACAAGACGAAAGTGAAACTTTGAGAACTTCTTTTTTCCTTTGCATTTTATTACAGTCCTTTGAATGTAAAGCCAACACAGCATGTATATATATAAACAAGAACACAAAGCCAGTCAAAGATGGGTTATAGTAGGGTTATCTGACAGTTGTGTTGGTTCTTTATAACTTCTGCTACTAGAAAATCCTGAAGGTGAAAGTATGACTAGGAATCAAACATTATGCAGGAGGACGATGATCCAAGGATCACCAGTAAGGTCAACTCTAAAAGGTTGAACGAAACGAACAAAAAAAGAAAGTCTTGAAATGGCCTAGTCAAAGTTTTAACAAAAATCTGACTGAGATTTTTTAAGATGACCTTAAAGAGGTCATTTGTGCTGGAGTGTCCCCCAGTTTAGCCACAATAAAACGATTCTGTGACGTTGATTGGGCTAAAATTCCTTATTGCAATTATTTATTTCAAATTAAGTCGGGTATTTTAGAGAGATTTAAAAAAAATAAAAAAATCCTGATTTTAAAACTGCCTTTTGTTTTTACCCAAGTCATACTTTGACGGTGCACTTAAAGAAACCGGCAGCTGTAACATAACGATACGGTGAGATTACATACAAAAACACCCACCTCAGACAGTGAGATGTTTTTTGTTTTTTTTTGTTCCTCGTATATTACATCACAGCTATAAATCTTGATTTCTCTCATTGATCACAAACAGCTCCTGCAAATACGATTTCAAATCTGAAAGCTAATGCACAAAAAGCTTAAAAAAATCAATGTTTATTCCACTAAAGCAGGCCCATATTGCGAGAAAGTAGGCAAAAATCAAAGCTGATATATACATTTTACCGTGAAATCATCCCATTCTGGCACAGCGTAACGAAGTTCGAGAGAACATAAAGAGTATAGCTTCTCGTGTTTTTCTTTTCAAAGAGGGAGGGGAAACGGTGATGAGATGTAGCAGAAGTTTTAGACCATTACATTTATTACCCAAGGGTCACGAGGAAAAAAACAAAAAAGCATGATGGGAAAGCAACGCATCCGATCTAAAAGAGATTAGAGGCGAGAGAGGGCTCCTCGGTGGGTGAGGTCATTCCCCCAAAAAAGGAAGAAAAAACAAAAAGCTGCACACAAGGACCCCCAGCTTCACACACACACACACACACACACACACACACCCCACACACACACACTGCCCACACAGTCAGGGTGCTGAAAGAGTGAACTTTCTGCTTTTTCTAAATCAACCTGTAAATGTGAAAAGACGCTTCTAAACATACTGACAGTAGGTCATGTTCAATTACTTGTAACAATACATAAAGTAGTGTATAAAAGTACTTTGCAGCGTTAAACAATAAAGGCAACTTACCTTCTAATCTCAGTCTTGTCCAGCAGTGTGTTAATCCGAAGGCTGACTGTTTGATTCCGGGCTGCCCAGTCATCACGTCGAAGTGTCAGAAGCTGCGTTTCTCTGACACGCAGGCCGGGCCCAGGCCTCCATGGGGCCCTAAGCCAAATGTGGTTTTGGGGCCCTCTAGTTCTGCTAACAACGTGGACGGGCTGCAATCAGCAGTCCGATCATTAGGTCATTCACACACCTGCTATAAACTTATTGCATCTCTGGCAGTGCTGTTTACATTATATACATGTATAATAGGACACATTTATTGGCCAACTGATTACCTCAGTTCACCGTTTTGTTCCTTTACAGGTTTTTTTATGATATGTAGACAGAAACATGTAATTGAGTTCCAGCACAAGACTGCTAAATGTTGAGATATCTTATTATATATGTACTTGAAATACGACAAAACTAACTTACAATGTACTTTTCAGCTAAATAAATGTGGCTGATTGTTTTAAGTAATTCCTTAATATTCACTTTAAAAGCACTAGCTCCACTTGCAGATTATTTTGCTTATAACAAGACATTTTCTCCGTGGATTTGACACAATCAATAATACTGCCTGCAATAAACATGCATTAAGCAGGGAGCATGCGTTCATTCATGCATATTGTACTTGCGGCTATGACATTAAATGTGGCTGCACAAAGAGCAAAGTGTCTGTAGATAATATTTGTTTTTTTATTAAGCTGAATTTAAAGTATTCTTTTGTAATATATGGTAAAAATAACATTCTGCTAAATCCGATGATGCAAAGTTGGGTTTCTTATGTAGATATCAGATTGTGTTTGCTCAGAAAAACTTGAACAAAACACCATTAGTTTTGTGTTTTCATCATGACAAAACGTGAGAAGTTCAGGCAGTGCTAAAACTTTTGACAGGCAGTGCAACTCGTGCGAACACGATCGTCAAGAAATCTTCGCACTCACCTGCTAATAGAGTCTGAAACCTAAAAAGACTTTAGTTTTCTGAATAATCCTTTGACGTTTCGCCTGTGTGAGAGCAGGTTAGACAGTGTTAGACGCAGCATCGCTGTCTAAACTTTCTGCATTAGCTTTCAGATCATCCTGAACCCGAATCATTCCTTTTTTTTTTTTTCTTCCACCATTATCAGAGAGTAAAAAGTGTTAAAAACTGTCTGATCTTCTCCTTCGCACTCTTGGAGTCCTTTCATATGTGCGTACACCCTCCTTCGCTTTTCATCCCTCGGCGCTCTATTGAGACAGGTGTTCTTGATCTCAAAGGGGTTTTCATGCTTTAAAGAAGGCAGGCAGGCAGGCATTATGGAAACTTGTATACAAATGCGAATTAAGCACACGCGGATATGAATGGCGCGCTGCAGAATATAAAAGGCACTTTCATCATTATGTGGACTGTTATTGCTGTGAAAAGCAGCCGTGGGGGTGGAGGGCGGGTGGAGGGCTGTTTTCCTTCATTCTTCGCTCCTTGTTGAACTTCATGTTTCTCCAGAGCGAGTGCTGCGCTTGTGTTTACTCCAGGCTGTTCATTTTAAAGCTCTGCTGATGGGGGTGGTGGTGGGGGGCAGTCAATAATATCACCTCTGATTAATTTGCATTGTGCAAGGTGCTTGGGCTCAGGTGGCGCCGGGCGGTCGGGGGGGTTTCTCGAGGTGGGGTGGTTGTGCACTCAGATCCTCGTCCTGCCTGAGCGCCTCTGCACCCCTCGGAAGGTGGTGCAGTGGTGAAGTGGTGGAGAAAAGGATGACGAGCAGTTGATGAGGAGGAGAAGGGGAGGTAAAGAGGTAGAAAAATACACAAAACAGGTGGAACAATTAGAGAAAGAGGAAATAAAGTCGTAGTAATAAACCCAAACAGATTACAATGGGGTTGAGGGGCAGGAAGAGAAGCAGGGAGTCAGCGTATTGATCGAGCAGACCTGTCGGCAGCCAGCCAGCCAGGAAGACGTCTGTCCTTGTGCTGCCACTCTCTGGCCTGCAGACACCTAAACCCCCTCTGCCCCTGCCGGGGTGGTGGCGTCAGACAGGACGACTCAGGAGCAGCTTCTCTTCGCTTTGCACGTGTGCGTGTTTCACTTAGAGCTGATTGGGTGCGGCCAGAGGCAGAATTTGACTTGGTGGGGTGAACTTCCACACTACTTCCCAATTCGAACACCACTACACCTTTTAAATTTGGCCTTTACGCAAGAACGGTAAGAAGAAGTCACCATTGTAGAGAAAAAAAAAAAAGCACATGAAATTTTATTTGACGTTCCCTGTAAGCCTGTAGGCGACCCAAAAAGTCGCTCTGATCCGATGAAAGAAAAGATGCATCGTACCAGCCCTGCTTAGTTTGTTTTAGTTGAACTCCAGTTCGTTTGCCTAGAAAGTCGGTTTTGTTTGACGAGGCGTGAATGTGTCGTCAAACTCTACTAGAGCAAACTCCGAGGTTTCAGTTTGTTTAACGTGAACTCTGCTGCGGTCTGAATGCATATGTGAATGCCAAGCGTACCAGAGACCGCTCAAAAAGCAGGAAGTGGACTGTAATGCATGGGATTCTGGGTAAATGCAACCAAAACAAAACACGCTAGTCTAACGCTAGCGGGAGATATGGCTTGTAGTATTTCAACAAAGACAAGAAAGCCTGCAAGCGCTACTCCATTTTTGTTTACATTTCCTGAATGAGGAAGTTGCGTTGATGTCTTCTTTAGAGGTTTTTGTGTCATTTCCTTCAATAGATTTTGGTGCAGCGCCACCACAGGCGAAAGGGGGAACAGATTTCTTGAAAACAGTTTGGCTCGTTTGACACAGTACAGCGTGAAAGCAGCTAAAAAGATGTAGCAAATGTTGCAACTTTGGTCCCTGAATCCACTGGACCGTTGGGTGTGAAAACATCCGAAGATTAAACTTTTTGACCCACATGCAAAACGCTACACATAGTGAAAAATGAACTCTGCACGTCACCCAGAAAACCCTACTTCCATGGCAAAGCAAGGCTGATTGATCACTTGTGCATTTAACATATTTACCATGAAGCATACAATTACACTGACCACACCACAAGGTGCATTTTTGCTGGTTTGCTTAATGAATAAACAGCAGGAAATAATTTTAAAAACAGATGTATTTCTCTGACTTTGCGACAGGTGTGCAGCTTTTTTAACACACAACACACACACAAAAAGTTTTCTTTGTTCATTCAAATGTATTTCTAGTTACAGCCAGATCTAGAGAAACTCATCCATGCATTCATCTTCAGTCGCATTGATTATTGCAACAGCGTCTTCACAGGTCTGTCCAACAAATCAATCAAACAGCTGCAGCTGATCCAGAATGCTGCTGCTCGCGTTCTCACTAAAACCAGGAAGATAGAGCACATAACACCAGTTTTAAAGTCCCTCCACTGGCTCCCTGTAGCTCAAAGAATAGACTTTAAAATACTGTTGTTAGTTTATAAATCACTGAACGGCTTAGCACCACAATACATTAAAGATCTGCTGTTGTTGTATCAACCTTCCAGACCTCTCAGGTCTTCTGGTTCTGGTTCTGCTCTGCATCCCCAGAACCAGAACCAAACGAGGAGAAGCAGCTTTCAGCATCTATGCACCACAAATTTGGAACAAACTTCCAGAAAACTGTAAAACAGCTGAAACACTGACTTCTTTTAAATCTCAACTAAAAACCCACCTGTTTAGAATTGTATTTGAAATGTAATCAATTACAAATTTATTGATGGAACTTAACTTAATGTCGTGTTTTGATTGTTGGTTCTATGTTGCTTTGTGTTTCTGTGTTTGTTATGATGTAAAGCACTTTGAAATGTCTTGCTGCTGAAATGTGCTGTACAAATAAAATTTGATTGATTGATTGATTACAAGGTTCATAAAATAGGACTAAAACAAGGCATAAGTAGAAGAAATCACAGATTTGAGCTACTTTAAAATATAACTCCTCTGTCTGATTACAACTTGTACATTTGTTTTTATTTAAATGGGATTTTAACTTCGGAAACAGTTTTTGAAATATTTTAACACATTTGGAGCTTAGACATCCAAATCTTTTGCATGATTAGGTCATGCACTTTTTGGGGTCCTGCCAGCTGCTGGTCTGTCAGCAGCTACTGTTGGACTGCCTTTGTGTTTTACATAGAGCTACATTTCTCCATGTGCAGCTGGAGCCCACAGCGTACAGGTCGCCTGTGCAGTCAGCCTGTCTGCAGCGGACGGCTCTCAGGGCCTCAGGTGCGGGAGCGTTTCCCCCCTCTGTGGAATTAACCGGGTTTCGGGCAGGAAACTAATCTCACGCTCCTTGTCGCACGCAGCCCTATCTCAGGAGTATGGATTTTATCAATACAAGGAGCGCTCTGCTCTGTGGCAGTAACCAGAGCTGTAGTCTCTTCTTGAAGAATTGCTGTCAAACAACACCCGCACCCCTCTCTATTCCCCACCCCCAACTCCATCCTCGCAGCCCCGTTTGGGATTTGGTCTTTATATAGAATGCCTTTCCTGGACAAGAAACATCATTTCCCGTGAGCAAGCAGAGGGAACTTTGGCAGCTGCAGCTGAGCTTTACTTTTACTGTAAAAACAAAAATAAAAAACAGGATGTGACTATACTTCTAGCATAAACTAAGATTTAGATTCAATTAGGAAAGTGTGACATAGAGTATTTTAAAGGTTGCTTTTGATGAATGTTGTCTTTCTAGGTTTTACTGTTAGGTTTTGATTTTAGAAGCCATTTTAGGGGAGACTGGATGTACAAAAATTTGGGACAAATTGTCCAGAACAAACACTGAAAGACGGAGAAATTTATTGCCGAAAACAGTCGACCGTGACATTTGGTGTCTCGCTAATAGCGCATTGTGATTGAATTTAACAAATGAAATTCCAGTCAGTCAATCTCACTGTATTGAAGGGAAGGTAGCAACAAAAAAAAAAACAACAAAAAAACATTGAAAACCTGGACAGAGAAATAAATAAAAAGCACATGTGAAAATTCCTGCTAGATTCTCCCTTTGTTTACAGTTTCTGAGAAGCCAACGTTTAAGTTCATTTCCTGAGAAACTGCTCTGGTAAAACAGAAATGTCCATTTGATTCCATTTGATTTTTTTTCATTTATCAACCACTGTAGCAGCTAAGGTAATTGATAAATTTTGAGATATCCCAATTAGATTTTATGAATTTTCTTTGGCAAGTATCGATTTATCGTTTTCTTTTAGCTCTGATTTGGTGAAACCGTTTATTTTATGTTCCTAAGACTATGACACTTAAAAAACAAAATAAAAACAAGACAAAAAAAAGATGGGATTTCAATCTTATCCAGATTTTTGCATAAATGCACATACCCTTAGAAATGTGCGTTAAACTGCATGATGAGTTTTTGGACTGAAAAAGTTGGGGGTTCTTAGTTTGAGTGTAAATTGACAGATTCTGGTCTCTGATAATGTGACTGATGGATCTTTAGCTAAACCTCATCCAGTTTTATGATCTGAAGTTTTTCAAATTATAGCAAACTTTTAGGACACATTTATGTAATTCAAAATGAGTGAAGTCAGTTCAGTTCCTGCTGTTCTGCTTTATAGCGACTTAAAGTTTAAGCTTGAATGGATCAGTTTGAACAAGGAACAAAGCGAAACAGAACAAAGAGCAGCCAGGAACCTTAACAGCTGGAGAAACAGGGGAGTGGTGTAACCAAGATGGGGAAACACAGGTGGGTCCAATGGGATTGATTGCTGGGGCAAAATGAGTGAACAGAGGAATTGGTACCTAAAGAGAGAAACATCCCTGACAATAATTTAAGAAACTAAGCACAAATACACAAGAAGCTAAACACCAAGAAAAACATAAACATAGCAACACCGATGATCTTATGCAAAGGTGAATTGTCTTGAAATCATATCTTCCTCTTCAGATGTTTGACCGCATGAAGGTCCAAGCAGGATCAAAAGGAAATTGAACTGGTGAATTGAAGTCACTGTTGTGACTGACATGTGAACATTTTACTTTTGAAATGTGATTCAAGAAGCTCTTGAATCACCTTAATGTTTGGATATCTCCACTTCATTGCTTTGTTTCTTCTCAGGTTTGAAGTTTCCACATAAACTCCACGCAGAAACACCCGAGGCTGGGATTTGAACCCAGGACATTTTTGCTGTAAATCAACAGCGCTATCAACTGCACCACTGTGCAGCCTGTGATCATAACAATACCTTGAAAAACGTGGATTTATGGCATTTATGGCACTCCATTCTGAACTCACCAGTTCAAGTACGTCCTTAACAATGATAATACCAAACATTGTGTTAGCTGATTAAAAAGCATTAGTTTTCTATCCACTCACTAAATATTTGTGAGCGAGCCAGCACTCCTTCGTTTGTAATGTCCTGTTCTTAAATTTATTAATTTTTTACTTTCTCAATAACTACTTTATCCAGCTCTGTAATTCATTGGGATATGTTGCAGGATGACGTTCTGATTTGCTACCAACAAACGCAGCTAACATTGTTAGAATTGAACGATCACTGAGAAATACCAAAGTGAAACGGCTGATTCTCTTGGCTAGTATTTAACAACCTCTAAATTCCTTCTACTCCAAGTCCAGTTCCACCTCAGTACCTGCCTCTTGTAGGTCCGTAGGTATGTTTAGTAGATTTATTAATACCGTTTTTGATGAGACCTGTCTCGCAAAAAACAAATTGTCGTGCTCTGCGTCTGACATTACAGGGTCAATGTGATAGATAGAGGGCCCTCCGCTCTGTCTGCCTGTCGTTCTGTCCTTCCATCAATTACAGCAGGTTCGCATTGTTCCACCAAAGCCAGAAAGCTGCGAGTTGACCCCGGAGGTCAGCTAATCAGATGCTCCTCTCGGTGACCGGCGCTAACCTGCAGTTCAGGGAGGACGGCACGCTTTTCTCAGCTTGGACCACGAGCGTTTGGAAAATGGTGGGAAGATGCTCGGAGTTGTTAAAGTGGCACGAGGCTTGAGGGAACAATAATAATACGCATGCAGCAAATTAAAAGCTTCATCAAGTCTCTCCTTGCTCTAAAGGTTTAAGTGTCCTCATCATCCACATCGAAAAAGGACTGAAACATCATCTTGGTGGCATAGCGCTCGAACTTCAGCACATTAGAGTGACGTGAGGGACCAAAAGGACATAAAAGCAAAACGCCGCAGAAAATGGAGGCGACGGACAGGTACGTAGAAGTTTAAAAAAAAAAAAAGAAGAAAAAGAAAAAAGTGAGGGAGAGAAAGCAGGAACGAGCGTTGCGGAGGGGGAAGATGAATCCGATTTCTCGGGGTAAATTGGACTAGCTTGCTTTTCTCTAATTCATGTTTCAGAGCCGCTGCATCGACGGGGAGATGGAGAGGGAGAGCGGCAGAAGAAAGGAGGGGAAAGAGAAGACAAATCCATGCAGGGGGAGAGCAGAGGGAGACTGCGGCCGCTCTCCCACAGGCAGACAGAAATCAATAAATCAATAGGAAACTGTGGTTGGCTGGAGAACGGCTGGGGCTGGGAGGATGGGGAAAAAAAAGGAGAGAGGTAGCGAGAGACCTGAATCAAAGTAGCTCCAAGATGGAGTGCGTGAGGAGAGGAAAGTAGAAAGAAAAAGGTGGAGATGTAGAGGAGGATGTGGGGGAAAGTGGAAAGGTGCTTTTAGCAGGAAAATGGGTAGAGGTTCCCCTCCTCAGTCCTGCCCTGAGCACATCCTGCACCGGCGGTGGAATGATTGGGCTTGGCACTCCGTGGCGCCCCACTGCGGCCTACCCGATGAGCCCAGTGAAGCGCGGCCGTATCGGGGGGGGGAAGCTGTGGGCCCCCTCTTCCCACTGGGTGCAGGCCCGGTTGACTGGCTGCCGGCCCCGGCTGCCTTCCCGCCTGCTGGCTGCCTGGCCCGGCCCTACCCGGCCCGGCTGGCTGGCTGGCTGGCTGGCTGGCTGGACATCGATCTCAGTGGGTCGGAGAGTGCAGCTGGACGCACACTGAGAGCCTTGGCTAAACCTGGCTGGGGCGCAATCAGCGTTTGCACCTGTCTTCTTCCAAAAGGAATTAAATGTTGCAGATAGAGAGAGAAAGGAAGAGTGATGGTGTGTGTGAGCGCATGTGCGTTTGTTTTGAAGGTGCATGAGGAGGCGGAGGAGAGCCGGGGTGTTAGTTTGTTAGGAACACAGAGGGTTTGTCTGGTCAACGTGGTTTTTACTGCAGCAGGTGAGGCTGTGTGTGTTTATTGTGTGTGTGTGTGCAGTGCTTATCTACGGCACACATGACTTTAATGCGCAAACGAGGAGTTAAATAAGAAGCAGATAGTTGCTCAGGTGAATTGTTGAAGTCAAATAAGAGCGATAGTGAGATCTAACATAGTTTGTCTACGATTTCTTCTCAAATGTTTGCAAAAAACATTATTGTGGTTGGAATCATAATATATTTTGTGCTACAATTTAAATTTTTGTAGAAGTTTGAAGGTGTTACATTTTCTGTATTTTATATACTGTTTCCCCCTCAAAACCAGCAAAACATATCATCACATTAAAGGGGCAGTATGTAACCTTTATGAAAAATATGTTTTTTACATATTTGTTAAAACTGTTTCCATGTCGTGACAATATAATACGAGGCAGATAATCTGTGAAAAGACTGACCTCCTCCGCTTCCTCCCTGAGCTGCTACTGCCGTCTGAAGAAACGCACCATTCCAGTCAAACCCAGCCAATCAGAGCCAGGAGGAGGGGCTTGGCGTTGTTAATCGGCTTCATGTACTCACTGCTAAATGTGCTACTGGCAGAGAAACAACTGTGGCTCTGCTAACTAGACTTAACATTCATGACAGGCTCTGCGTTCAGGAACTGCAGGGGTGCAGAGAACAACACACAGAGGGATGATTGACAGCACTAAGACCCGCCTCCGGGCTCTGATTGGCTGTTTCTAATTAGCACTGGGACCACTGGGAACAGGAAGAGGAGATCATTTGTTTTCACTCAAGCCATACCATCACCACATAGTTGCAAGTTTAACAAATATGTAAAAAATATCTTTATAAAAGTTATATGATGCAGCTCTAAGTTTCTAACAGACCTGTGCATGAGAGGCTCTGCTTAAGAAGAAATGACAGAGACATAAATGATTTTGTCTTTCAATTTGTGTCAACAGAATCTTATCAACTAAATGAGTCCTATAATGTGGTCTAAATGTGATCACATGTGGTTTGTAGGGGGATTTCATGACCAAGTAACTGATATGTAGCGGTTCTGTCCAATATGTAGCCTGGTATTGCTACGAAAGAGGTGGATGTGGACCAGCAGACTGGTTTTGTTAGAGGTGTCATGTGCTCACGCTGTGACGCAGTGCATTCTGGGATTAACAGTTTTTATGCCAGTCTCTTTGGTCCTTCAAGGCCTGCGTCTCCAATCAGAGTTCTCCTTCTCTGGCCTGGATTTGTAGTTCAACGCTCTGGCTGCTTTCTACACTTGGAACATTGTTTCATAAGCTGACCTTGTTATAAACCCCTACACAACTTCATCTGGTCTTTTCGATTCTGTTTGTTCACTATTGTTCTCTAGTGAACCTCTGTGGCCTTCATACTACGACTTTACAGTGAGACTATACTAACGGGTGGAGACTCTTTACCACGTATCATTTTGATTCCACTTTAAAATTGCATGCTACTTTTTTTTTTTTAGTGGAAGTTTGTGGATGACTGGAACATTTGAACGGTGTGTGAGCAGAATTGTGGGACACTAAAAAGTATGATGAGATGACATGTTGAGCAAGTCCATTCTTTATCTGATCTCTTCTTCCATCTTGGCTGTCCTCCCATCTGCTCCATTCTTGTTCCTCCCTTCGCCTCCTTGCTTCCTCTGCTCCCTGTGACCTTTTCCCTCGTCTCCCCTCGTCTTCTCCTGTCTCTCTGCTGCGGTCTCTTCCACATTCCTTTTCCTTTGCCCCCTTTTTTTCCCTCCGTTTTCCTGTCTCCTGTCTCCTCTGGGGTGCTATCCTAGAGAGACTACTCCCACCCAGACACAGATGGCCCTCCAGATCAGATTTATCAGGGCCAGTAGGGCCCTCTGCGAAAGGTCACTCTCTTAAAAGCTGACCGATCAATGGTCCAGCTCCTAACAGCACAGCTTTTTCATCCGTTCTCTTTTTTTTTTTTCCTCCGCCTGCTCAGTATTTTACCATACATGTGTGTATCTACATGTGTATCATTGTAGGCCCGTGTGCGTTCTGTGAAACACGCACACGCCAGTGTGTGTGTTCAATTCGGAGGACTGGCAGAGACAAGGGGCCCTCGGCGTTGCTAATCGAAGGGCCCGTCCCTCAGACGGCCCTCTTACGACCTCTCACGCCTTTAATAGTGCAACCTCTCCGAGGCTCTACTAAATATTTCAGCGAGTCATTAGCTCATTACACGTCATTATCTACAGCACGTCCACGCCGCCAGAATTAGCTGGGAGTATTTTAGCAACTTGTCCGTGGGAAATCAATAATTGGCAGACACGTCCAATCAGCAGGATCGGTAATGTGTGGAAATCAAAAAAACTAACACGGTCGCACATTCACAGAAGGTTACACACACACAGACATTCATCATGCCGATTCCACTTTACATTTTAACCACTTTCTTTCTTTAAATATTTTTTTTACTTTCAAATGAAAAAACTCAAAACGCCATTCGTCAGAGCCCCGACATCACTGGTGCCTTTCATCCAAACGTTCTGAGAAAGCGTCGTGTCGCCATTCCGACAGGCAAAGCGAGGTAAGATTGTTTGTATGGCACAGCTCACACACAAAAGCAGCATGGAGTGTGTTCTATTAAAATTATTTTTTATACATATATATATATATATAAAGGAAAGCTACAAGGTCTCCTTTACAAGCCACCAAACTCTTGTAGATGCTCACACAATTGATGGACGACACAAACAGAGCTGGTTTCTTTAGAAACAGGTTAAACATTTATGCTTAGCTCATATTTTACAAAAGTGTTTTTAAATCTTTAACTCGAATCCTTCAAACTCCACAAAAGGTTTGTTGATAACGGTATTTCATTGCTGCTGAAATACCGTTATCAACGTTCGGCGCTTTACCTCTAAATACGTTTTATCAGACTCTTTCTTTTCTTTGTAAGCTGAAAAGCGTGTGTGAAATTAGTGCATCTTTCACTGACTGAGCCTAAATTATTCTGTGTATATTGTCTAAACCAATATTTTTCCCTCCATGTTTGAAGAAAAAAAAAAAACAGTCTCTAGGATTTCAGTCAAAAACACCGACATATCTAGAAAACACCAGTAAACTGTGTGATCACATGGACATCAAAATTAAGATAAAGTATCTGGGAATGACACAACGATGAGATAAGAACGTTCTAGTTGAAAGTCAGATAAATAGGCCAATTGCAGCGATGCTTATAGCTAATGCTAAAAGGTAGTACATTTCTTTCATTTTAGCTATTCAACACTAAAAGATCACCTTCATACTACAGATTGTATTCCACTTTATTAATGACAACAGATTCTTTTCGTTTGACTACGGAATATAAACAGAAGCTGAAAATGCCTAAAGCATTGCTAAGCTAAATATTATTGATATTTGTTACAGTGGGCATTAGAAAATAAAGGTTCTATCATGATGTAAATTAAATTTTTAAATATATATACTTTTTACACATTACCACATTTCTGCAGGGTCATGGACCCCCAAGGCCAGCTGGTTCAGTAGGTGTGGCTATAGGCTAGCTCGTGTGCTCCGACCCAAAGGATGAGCGACTTTACCTCAAACTAACGTGACCTTTCATATTTTTCTACGGTCATTTCCCCCTTCACTCCACGTCGTCGTTTTTTAGTTTTTTAAGCAGTTATGAGGCGCGGTGGCGAAACCTGAAACAGCTGCTGCTCGAGTTAGGTAACCAAGGTCGAGGTTGTCGCTAGGTAACCAAAGAGCGAGCGAGTTGCTGTGAGACATTGAGCGGCTTAAGTCTGTCCTCTGCCTACATCCCCCAGAATGCTGTGCGGTTCACACAATGCTGTGTGTACATATACTCAAGGAATTCCAGTGGTGTCTTTTCTTTTGAGAAACTGAATTTAAAGGTTTATAACCGTACCCCCACTCACTACTTTTTCAAAAGCTCCACCATTTTGTTTTCAGAGATCACAGGTTCAAGTCTGAGAGCGTGATCGCTTTAATGTCGAACCTGAGCGCCACAGAAAGAAGACGAGAGCCATTTCAATGCGACCGTGAAACCCCTCCGACACACGCTGGGGAGTCACCGGACAAAAGGCGGGCGTGTGTGTGTGTGTGTGTGTGTGTGTGGTTAAGCGTGTGACTAATTTTCCTTAACAAAGTGTGAGATTGAGAGACTTGGAGCCAGAAGAGGGCAGAGCAGCCACTTGTTAAGGAGGTCAGAGGTTAGCTCCTGTCGAATAGACCCAGAAATCCTCAATTAATTAGGCAAACACAGAAGATGCAAACAGAGGCATGAGTGAATTAACTCAGTTAGCGGAGTCTATGATAAGATAATGCAGTTTGTGTGTGTGTGTGTCTGTGGATCTGCGGTTGTGGCGTATCGAAGTCGAATAGATCTAATTTATTTTTCTTTTTTTCCTTTTGCTTTTACCCCAAACTGTGGAACTATGAGCTCCATCTATCACTCTCTCCTCACCTTCTCCTCCTGCCACTTTGAGACGTAAAGAGGGCGTTGGGGGAAGAGGGGGGGAAACCCTGAATCAGCTAAAACTTTAAAAGCTTTATTATAAAGAGGAAATAGAATTGCTCACTTTGTTTTCCATCTATCTTCTCCCGTTGTTTGGACAGAGCCCCGGAAAAATCTCCTTATCTGAGGAAATTAGTGAGCGAGATATGATCTAACCTAAGTTGAGGCGGCGGAGCAATCAGGGTGCAGCAGAATGGGTTTACAATATGTAATCAGATTTCAGATACCTCACGTTTGATTGTTTTTCCTTAACAAAATCCTGCGATGTTTTATTTAATGTCAGTTCACTTGCAGATATGGCCTTGTACTGTCCTAACGTGGACTGCTTTTGACTGACGCCGTTTTAGGGTGCACCGAGTTTTACAGCTTCTACATAATAGCTTTAAACAAAAACTAATATTTTTTTTAATGTTAGTTATTAGGTACAAACATAATATTCTGCTCTTGATTTTTAGATGGGATGTGTTTTCTGTATTTAAATTATGCATTTCATACAAATCCACTGTATCTTGTATTGTGCCTCGCAAAAGTCTTCATACCCCCTTACACATCCTCCATTTTGTCGCATTACAGCAACCAAACCTCAGGGTATTTTATGCCACAGATTGACAAAAAATAATGCAAGAATCCGAAGCTGAAGGTAAGTTGTACATGCCTTTCAATATATTTGAGAAATGCAGCTCTGGAATTTGTTATATTCAGCCCCTTTTACTCCGATATCCTTAAATAAAATCCAGTGCAGCCAACTGCCTCCATAGATCACCTAATTAGTAAACGATGTGATAGTTTTTGTGACCCCAGCTTTGACGTACAGCTGGAAATACGGTGCTAATCATTTAGATCCAAGCATTTTTATGTGAGAATGGCCCAGTCAAAGCACCGACCTTTGCTTTTTGAAGATGTTTATCTAATCTACAGCTGAGGCTGAAACCATCATTTTCCTTCCACTTCATAAAATGCAAAAATCTATTTTCAAACTTAAGTGTGTGCTTAAAAGACATTTCACCACGGCACCGCGCCGCTTACAATTAAACATCTTACAGAAGATTATATTTATTTATATTTATAAGTAAACATAAATAAAACCCCTCCTCCTCCACCGGATGCTTCTTGTGCACCTTTTCTTTTCTCTCGCCTTCTTTTCATGCCCAACACCTTTTCCTTTTTTTTTCCTTCCCCCTCTTTCATTCTCCGGCCCATCCTTGCATCCACGGCAACAATATTTCACATCCTGATTTATTTTGGTCCTGGAGTCACGTGACCCTAAATATTGTAACTGACCCTGGGCGTATTGATCCGGCCGCGCTGGCCAGTGTTGAAGCTTCCTGCCTTATAACAACCCCATGAAACCCTCCACTATCTATCACCATCAACATCATCATTTAGGAAATAAGAGCACAGAGCTTCGTTTTAATCTGCTTATCCACAAGAGTTTGTTTGAATAGGAGCAGATGCGTCTGCAGGAGTATTTCTATAAGCCATGTGTTGGAGAATCTGATTCTAAATGGTTTATTCTTTTGGTTGGCGCTTTCTTTATTTACAGCTGTGTGTGTGTGTGTTTAAACGAGAAGCTCAGAGTAGCTCAGAAAATACTCTTTAAAATACTTCTGTTAGTTTATGAATCACTGTATGGCTTAGCTTCAAATTACATTCAGCTTCTATGCACCACAAATCTGGAAAACTGCAAAAAAAAAAGCCGAAACACTGAGTTCCTTTAAATTAAAGTTTAAGGTTTAGAATTGCCTTTTGACTTTTTGTGGAGCATTGATCAAAAATATATATGATGTACATAATAGCATTTGGCAAAATGTAATGTTTACTGCTTGTTTCATAATTGGTGACTGCATGATGTAAAATCCATGGTGCTGAAAATGTGAGATACAGATAAACTTAAAAAGTGGGTGAAAATGCAATTTCCTCGGGTTTCTTGTTTTAGCAAGAGGTATTTGTATCTGTTACATGGTTATAAAGTTTTCTGATGTGTATTTCTTACAAAAGAGCTAAGATTTATTCATTAACATTAATAATAATAATAATATTAATAATAAAAAAGTTTAATCAGTGCAAAAGGAGGTTATGCACTTCAGGTATGGATGGATGTTCTAGACAGTATGGACTCAATAGAAACGTGTCGGAGGGAAGGAGGGTTACATTGGAAATAAATGAGTGATGAGTCTGTGTCTCACATTAATGTCCTGCTGTGTTTTTATGGTCTTTTTTTGTTGGACCTTACGATGTGTGTGTGTGTGTGTGTGTGTGTGTGTGTTTTGTGTGGCCTTGTGGTTCAGAGCAGGACACTTCCTTTATGAAATGTCTTCACCCTGGAGAAGAACATGTTTGTGTCTGATTGTGTTTATGCACGTGAGTTTGTGTATATGTGTTCATTGAGATGGTGGAAGGGGATGTGGGGAGGGGTGAGGAGGAGGCTGTATCCATGGTAACAGCCCAGCGCCACCCCTACTGGGTCCTAAAAGACAAAGCCTCTCAGCTTCCTTCCTTCCTTGCTTCCTTCCGTCTCTCTCTTTCTCTCTATTGCTTAACCACACACCCATGCGCATACGCCCCCACCCACACACACACACAGGCAGCCCCCCCCCCCCCCCCCCCCCCCCCCACACACACACACACTACAGGTCCAGCTGAGGCAGATCAATACTTCTCCCCATTTAAAGAACAAAATTCAGAGAATGGCTTTTCAGCACCCACACTTCAGCCGTGCTTTAGACCTTGGGTCTTTTTTTTTTCTTTACACAAAACAACCAATCTGCAAAGTGGGGAGTTTAATATATATTATTTTGACTGGCTCAAAATTATTGCTCAATCTACTATTTTTATTTTTTTTATCTCCATTCTTTCATTTGACTGGGTCTACAGATCGGTTCTGTTGTGCTCAGATCCCAGAAACACCCTTCATCTTTGCGTTACTCCCTGCGTTCTCCCTCAATCTTTACCTCCTCTGCTGCTTCTTCCACTTGCTCTCCCTCTTTAAATGGGTGACGGGGTCAGATTGCATTCAGCATCCGCCCTCTTTGTCTCACGCAGCGGCTGACCACAGCCCGGGTCAGTCCCCTCTCTGGTCCCCTGGGGCGCCCGACCCCCTCACTGGACCGGCCTTGGCCTGCTGGCCCTGCCTGGCTTGCCCGGGGGCTGATGGGAGGGGGAGGGGAATCTGATCCTTGACTGTTGTCAGGGGCCGAAACGGATGAGGGCTCCCTCTAGCACATCTCGGTTGCAATAACAGGGAAGCGACCTCAAAGAGCAGATGCTTTTAGTGCCCAGAAGCCTCATTTATCAAGAGGTGGTGCAGATTTGAGAGCAGAACAAGATCCACGTTTGATTCATGAAGCAGTGTGTGTACTGGTCAGTCTCCGACAAATAACGGTCATCTATGTGCTGCGCTCATACTTACTCAGAACTTCAGTGGCTCGCCAGCTAAATTTGTGACATGGATGAATGAAAGATGATGAAATGAGACATTTTTATTAGATTTTAAAGTCACAGCGTTGCATCAGTTTACACATTAAAGTACAGAAAAAAAAATCTTGCAGAATGATTTATCGCACAAGTAAAGTGGATGAAGGTGTTGCACAATTTGTTATCTTAATAGCGTAATTGTCCAAAATAAATATTGAACATGCCACACGCTAGAAGTACTGAAAGTTTAAAATGTTAATGCTTGATGGTGAATCTCTTAATATTGACGTCTCTTATTTGATGGAGAGCTGGCCAAGAAGGCACACTACAACAAGCTACGACTTACAGTAGAACATATGGTGTAAAAGTTTAACATTTACAACAAAATACTAAAATATTGCACTAAATAAAAATGAGGTGGTCAGTCAGAGTCAAAAGTAATAGCATTCGTAGATGAGTTTTTGCCTCAATCTGACTATTGCTGCAAATTCACTTCAAGCCTCTATAGTTTTTAATGCATCCATCCTCCTTCTTAATTTTGTGCGGTGTCGGCCAATTTGGTGTGAAATGTTTGTAGAAGCATGTCTTCCTCTTCAACCAAGAGAGCAACAGAGCTGATTTCAAGTTTCAGAGACACATCTAAATGTTGCAGGACTCAGGGACTGGAGTTGGTGGAGTCTATGTTAGGCTAACTTTGTTGTGTTTGTTCTAAGATTTGGTAATTCAGCTTGTATATAGAAGTTGTTTACATGTACATCAGTTTACAACAAGATCCACGTTTGATTCATGAAGCAGTGTGTGTACTGGTCAGTCTCCGACAAATAACGGTCATCTATGTGCTGCGCTCATACTTACTCAGAACTTCAGTGGCTCGCCAGCTAAATTTGTGACATGGATGAATGAAAGATGATGAAATGAGACATTTTTATTAGATTTTAAAGTCACAGCGTTGCATCAGTTTACACATTAAAGTACAGAAAAAAAAATCTTGCAGAATGATTTATCGCACAAGTAAAGTGGATGAAGGTGTTGCACAATTTGTTATCTTAATAGCGTAATTGTCCAAAATAAATATTGAACATGCCACACGCTAGAAGTACTGAAAGTTTAAAATGTTAATGCTTGATGGTGAATCTCTTAATATTGACGTCTCTTATTTGATGGAGAGCTGGCCAAGAAGGCACACTACAACAAGCTACGACTTACAGTAGAACATATGGTGTAAAAGTTTAACATTTACAACAAAATACTAAAATATTGCACTAAATAAAAATGAGGTGGTCAGTCAGAGTCAAAAGTAATAGCATTCGTAGATGAGTTTTTGCCTCAATCTGACTATTGCTGCAAATTCACTTCAAGCCTCTATAGTTTTTAATGCATCCATCCATCCATACTTGATTCATATAGCGTAATTGTAAAAATATACAATCCTGAGAAGTCCCGAGCTCACTTCTCTTCTTCATACATTTGAATTTTACATATCCTAAAAGAAAATATACAGTCAAACAAGCATACAATCTTATTTTCTTCTCTTTGAATCCATAGCAATTGAGCTAGTGCAATGACACAAATGTTCACAGCTTATTGGACGTTTAACCAATAAGCCTCTCTGGTCTCAACGTTAACCCGTGAAGAAAATCATTAATGAAGCACAAAAGAATAATAAATCAGTGGGAATATTGCACAGAATGATATGGAGTTTCCAATGGAAAAGTTTTGGGGGTTTTTTAATAGAAACTTTAACAGCTGATAAATCCAGGTGAAAGAGCATGCAAGACATTCAAGTAGTCCAGACCGTCAGACACAAACAAGTGCGCAAACATTCATAGTGCATTGCCTACGGCTAATTTGGGCATCCTGTCTCTGAAGCAGCTATGGGAGGTCGTCTGAGGCTTCTCTGGTTCAATATCTTGCCAACCCCCCTCTTATCTCGGTGTGTGTGGGCGCGTGCGTGCGTGTGTGTGTGTAAGAGAGAGAGAGATAAAGAAAGAGAGAGAGAGAACGAGCTTTGAGACTGCCTGCATTTCATTAAATATATCCCACTCTCATCCTCCAAATAGAATTATTTATTGTTTCTTGATTTTGCTCGTTTGGACTCCTCTGAGTGAGAAAACTGATAATTGATTAAATCAAGAAACGAGGCGGAGGGGCCCACTCGGAGCAGACCGTCGGAGAGCGGCGGGTACTTGAGGCAAGTGGATACATTTTGCGCGTAATCCTTCACAATCATCCTCCAGTCAACACCGTGAGCCGATGAGGCGGCGTTAGCACATTAAAGATTTCCTTGCGACGCTGTAATTACACTCTGCGCCGCGTTAACACTCGGTGACCCGCTAAGTGCTCTTGAACAAAGCCCTAGCGGGCCGTGGCTCCGGTAATGAAAGACAGATGCATGCAAGCAGGGAAATGACACATTTTGCGGCAGTACAGAGAAAAACAACAAACATTGTACCAGATTGCATCTTTACAAAAGCTTTACCTGTTGAAAGCTGCAATTAGTTCATGCTTTTGGATGTAGTTTTAAAAGTTAACCATTTAAAAAAAAAGGTTTTCACAGGCAATTTTAAATCCCCAATCCAGTTTAAAAAACAAGTTTTCATTTCAAATGAACAAAGAAACCATTCAACATACCACCAACGTCTTTAGAACAATTGCACTTTGGTCTTTTTTAATGATCAGCGTCTCTCTTGTCAATTATTGGTTAATTTTATAGAAAAAGAAGCATCTTCAATGTCACGGTTTTAGATGGAGCCATTTTTCTTTTATCAGTCCACTTATTGGATATTCTTCTAAAACCTTTTTCCACTGAAGTCCTTGGTAAAAGTTGGAATCTAAAGTATTCACAAACTTTGAGCGTGAACATGAAAGGTTGCTGTTGAGTGATGTTACTACTGCGGTGGACGGCCTCCTTCTTAATTTTGTGCGGTGTCGGCCAATTTGGTGTGAAATGTTTGTAGAAGCATGTCTTCCTCTTCAACCAAGAGAGCAACAGAGCTGATTTCAAGTTTCAGAGACACATCTAAATGTTGCAGGACTCAGGGACTGGAGTTGGTGGAGTCTATGTTAGGCTAACTTTGTTGTGTTTGTTCTAAGATTTGGTAATTCAGCTTGTATATAGAAGTTGTTTACATGTACATCAGTTTATAGCAGCAACCGATACTGTCTCTCTGCTGCTAGCCCAGCTTATAGTTAACACCTTCGCCGACCCTTTAAGCCATCAAACTAATTGAGCCAGTGAAATCAAAGGGCTTTGTGTGGCTTTCTTTAATTAAAGCAACGCACACCTAAACTACATCAACCAAATGCCATTTACTTTGTGTTTAAAGCAATATCTGCCTGAAGTGTGTTTTGTGATCCTCATGATGTCCAAACAAAGTCAATGCTTCAAATACATGCAATCTGGTATCCTCAAGATGTTATTGTCTGCAGCAGATTCTGTGCTTCTTCTTGGTAATGAGGATAATGGAGTATAAAGTTGGGGTTCTCTTCTTGCACCAATAATATGATGATGCTGTTTCGCCTTGTTTCATTTCACGTCGCCGTACCTGTTCCACAATCCCGTCTTGCCCTAACAGCTCGTGGTAATTACTGCCGCCTACTGAGACGGACCCGAAATACAATAATACTCACGTCAGTGCTTTTAAAGCGGATAACGAAGCGCTAAGAACACTTGTGGACTGAAGGCAGGATTTGAAAGGGTTTCAAGAGAGTGAGGTTGTGAAGAGCAAAATGGAGTTTGGTGGGGAAAACCTGGAATCTTTAGATTGACAAAATAATACACCTTGACCGAGGATCCTTGGGTTAAATCGGGGTGCAACTGACAAAATCACAGATAGTGAAGCAGCTACATCAATCTAGAGGTGAGCTTAGTCGGGGAACAAATATAGAAATCATTTAGAAATGACTTGGAGAACCTAATCTGATGGCTTGGACCAGATCTGGAGTTTGCAAAACCACACAGTTCAGAGAACAACCTGTTGCTATTTGTCTAAAAACCACAAACCTAAATGGAAGATTTGTGTAAAACTGAGTATACGCTCTCAACCCTGGTACAAAATATAGGGACAAAATATCAAAATCTTAGAATATTTCTATGAATTCACCTAAAAGTGCATACAAAACAAAAATTACAGAAATTTTGATTGACAAAATAAAGTAGAGAGGCAAAGGGAACAAACAACGTCAATGAACAACAACAACAACAAAAAGACTAATTAAAATGGGTACATTTAGGACAAAGACAAACACGGACCATAACCAAATAGTCACAAGAAAAATGGAATTTCAAACATTATGTAGGTTAGGAAACTTTCTTTCTTTTCATCTTTGCAGTAATTTTCTGATTTCTAGTGTATTTATTTTTAGAATTTAAAGGTGGTGAACTTTTTTAAACAATGACAGAATATTTAAGTCAAAGCAAAGAAAAAAAAGAAAAAGCAGCTCAATGCATCATCTTTGTTCATTCAAAACTGAACCTGGAAAACCCCACAATTATATATTGAAAAAAAACTCCACTTCCTCAGTATTAAAATCACTTTTGAAAACTTATCCTGTAATTTTCTTTTCTTCAAATTTGACACTTTGCAGGTCTGCTTTCAGTGGCTAACATCTGCAGAGAAGTCATTTATTATATTTAACTAGAGGTCAGTTTGTTAAATGAACCTTCATGTTGCTCTTGCAACACAGAAGCAGCTGAAAGAGATTGTTTTTGTATATTTTTTTACTTCATACTTGTTCCACCAGTAAACCAGCTCTGATGTTCTTGCTACAGCAGCAAATTTTGTTTTAATTTCAAGCAGCGACTCGTCTGTTTGGTTTCTTTGCGACAGATCGAGCATGTGATGTAGTGTCCTCTTCCGATGAGCGGCGCATGAACCCAGCGCCACCAAGTGTCATTAAAAGCGTTCGGCCTTCATTTTACCGGTGACCTCTCTGGGTTTTGTGCTTCTCCAAGTTATTTGTGGAGTTTCTTATTTCATCAGCAGCAACCAAGGTTTCCTGCCAAAGAAATGAGTCGAGATATACAGGCTGGGCAGACGCTGCCATATTTCAGACGAGAAGAAGAGGTGTTTGTGTGTGTATGCGTGTGTGTGTACATATATATATATATATATTTTTTTTTTTTGAAAACTTATCTATATATATATATAACTTATATAACTTATAACTTATATAAAATATATAACTTAAATAATAATAAATAAATATATTATCAATATATATATATATATATATATATATATATATATATATATATATATATATATATATATATATATATATATATTGATAATATATTTATTTATTATTATTTAAGTTATATATTTTATATAAGTTATAAGTTATATAAAATATATAACTTAAATAATAATAAATAAATATATTATCAATATATATATATATATATATATATATATATATATATATATATATATATATATATATATATATATATATACAGTAAAGAACAAAAGTTTGGACACACCTTCTAATTCAATGGGTTTTCTTTATTTTCATGACTATTTATAAGGCAAGAAATCCCACTTATTAACCTGACAGGGCAGGTTGACCTATGAAGTGAAAACCATTTCAGGTGACGACCTCTTGAAGCTCATCAAGAAAATGCAGAGTGTGTGCAAAGCAGTAATCACAGCAAAAGGTTGCTACTTTGAAGAAACTAGAATATAAGGGGTATTTTCAGTTGTTTTACACTTTTTTGTTCAGTGCATATTTCCACATGTGTTATTCATAGTTTTGATGCCTTCAGTGTGAATCTACAATGTCAAAAGTCATGAAAATAAAGGAAACTCATTGAATTAAAAGGTGTGTCCAAACTTTTGGTCTGTACTGTATATATATATATATATATATATATATATATATATATATATATATATATATATATACATATATATATAATTCCGAGTGCTATCACGTTACAACGTGATAGCACTCGGATTAGCATACCAATAAGACAGACATCTTACTATATATTTGGGCACACCAGCTTGGCACAATTTAAAAAATAATTTTCTATAATTCACACGATCAAAAGCCTTAGTGGCGTCAAAAAACACAGAAAAACTGTAGAATCTTTGCTGTTATAATTATTCAGTAATTCTTTTAGGCCATATATACACATATCAGTGCCATGTTTGGACTTGAACCCAAATTGATTGTCTGTAGATAAAACTATCTTTGCAAATTTTGGCAAAAGAATTAGTTCAAAAACTTTAGACAGTGTACTAGCTATAGGTCTATAGGTCTATAGTTATCAGAGCTGCCAATTTTACCAGCTTTGTTTTTATTCACAGGAAGTAGAAGAACATTCATCAAGGTTTCAGGAATAAAACCATGCATAATAAAACCAGTGAAACACAAGGCAAGAAGAGGGACTAACATTGTACTTGCAAATTTGAGATGTTCAGCTGAAATAAGATCCATTCCTATAGATTTATTTACAGACAGTTCTTTAATTGCTTAATAGACCTCGTGTGTTTTGATAGTTTCTACACTACTAACCTTGTCAACCTGGAAGGGTTCACTCTGTACACAGGTAAATAACTTACTGTAGTGGTGTTGCCAAAAATTCACAATCATGTTCACCCCAGAAACACCATCAACAGTGCAAGAAAGAGATGATTTACTATTATTGATAGTTTTAACCTCTTTCCAAAAGGTTTTTGTATCCTTACCTAAAAGATTTTTGCCAAGGAATCAGCCCTCATAGTTTGCTCATTCTGCCTAATGAAGCGTAATGCATATTTATATTTAGAATTAGACAACATTTTATGCTCAAATATAGGGCCCTGCCTAGGTTTACCTGCTAGAGCCCAAGAAGTAGTAGCTTCACGGGCTTCACTGTGGAATTTAGACACATATCTATTCCAACCTGGTTTATTTTTAATCTTTACATTACTTTTATTATAAGGCAGGCTAACCCCCAGTAACGCTTCAATTATGTCAGAATATAATCCAGCTATATTGGTTCTATGTCCAATATTAGAGCAGTTATGGTCTGTACAAGTAACTGCCTCTCTTGATAAGTTAATGGTAGATAACAATTGGTCAGTTTGGGCAAAGTAACGGGTTATTTGTTCAGTAGATAAAGAAGACCAGTCTTTATGTGTCTGATGTTGAACACTGCTATCATTTAAAGTTGCGGGTATATGATCGAATCTAATTGATACCTCGAAGGGGATGTGATCAACAGTGGACACATTGTATAAGATATTAATATATATCAAAGCAGCATGAGCATCTGCTGTAGTGATACAATGGTCCAACCAAGACGTAGTATGCCAGGCTTCACCTGTACAAGTGTAACTTGTAGCTGACAAAAGTTCTTTACTTGACAATATTAAATTAAAATCTGTACAAAAATGAATCAGGTGTTTAGCAAACAGCGAGTTTTTATCCGAGATGTCTGCATTCATGTCACCCATAACATAGATACTTTATGGCTTTTGCATAAAAGAGCTAATATAAGCAAGTTTACTAAGGTATTCTTCTTCATTATGATGACATTCATATGGAGTACAGACATTTAAAATAATAAATTCTTTGTCATGCTGTTTCATGTATACTGCAATACACCAATCCACACCTAATCTCATGACATTTATCACTGAGTCCAGGCTTGTTTCCATAATATATCCACCCCTCCTAGTATCCTTCCTCTTTTAATTCCCAAACTGAGGTCAGTAGTAGATTCTCCAGCACCCAGGAAACTGTCATTGATAGAGTTTAGTCCTTTTAAATCCTGTTTGGCTAAAAAAGTTTCTTGCAAGCACAATATGTCACAATGTAGCAACAACTGGTCCACAACCAACCGGTGAGCTTTATCATCTGCGCTCTGCCCTAAGCGCAGGCCACGACAGTTGTAAGAGATTACTTTAATGTCCATAATATTTATGACTTTGTGCTCACGCCAGCAATAGGCGCGCATATGTCCATGGAAGAAAGGGTAGCGTTTGTGCGGATGATAGTTTTGCGTGGCTCATAAAACCTTCTCACATTGGTTCCCTCAGGCCAGAGCTCTGGGTTGTACATGACAGCCACCTCACTACATTCGGCAGAAACCTTGAATGAGGCGTACCTGGTATTAACAGTAGTGATTCTCTGGCATATTACATTATGCCCAAGTTTGGCTTTACGATAAACACAAAGTGTTTCCGCTTCCAAGTCAGGTGAGAATTTAGAGGCAAAAGCACTCACCAGTTTGGTTTTCACCATTTTGATGTTCCCTTCGGCTCCAGTACCAACAATAGTTTGATCAGCTTTCCTGCGTCCCAGTGAAGGGCCAGAGCGAGTTGTCGTCTTCACAACCGTGAGACCTTTGGGTTGTCGGTGGTGCCGTTTCACGACCTGCCTCCATTTAGGAGATCCCAGAGATGGAGTAGTTTCTCGGTGCACAACGCTGGAGTATCTCCCTGTACAGTTGATAGCGAATCCCCCTCCAGACCTAGAAGACGGTGTTCCATATCCAGGGCGACGTTCAGATTAATGTCCACCGCACCCTTCGCCTTTACTGGTACAGATCGGCTTCCGAATCCTTGATCGGTGCGTTGTTCTAGAGCGGACACCCGGCTTCGCAGGTCCGCTGTAACATCGCGAAGACCTTCAGTTACTTCAGCCTGAGCTTGAAGTGTTTGCTTCATGGCAGATACAGCAACGTGGAGCTGTTCCAGTTTGTGGAGCAAGCCGCAGACATCCATGTTGGTAAAAGTCACAGGAGGCAACTCGTCCAAGTAATGGGACACAAATCTGGGAATTTTGTCCCTGCATTTGTTTAGCACTTTGCGGCAGGCCTTCAAATTGTTGATATCCTTTTGTGCTCCTTTATACAAGATGTTGCGCTGAGAAGAAGTGCAGAGCTCATACAGCTTCTTCTTTGATGTTTCTATCCAGTCTGAGTCAAAAGTGTTGACGGCCAACAAAACAATCTCATCCTGGTTTAGAGTCTTTAGTTTGACAGAAAGAAAGAGTAAAAATTCATCCTCTACGAGAATTTTATCCTCAACAGTTTTATATATGCATGGTTTTAAGCTAGCTCTAGAAAACATATATATATACAGTATATGACATATTCTATATATAATATTAGTATATATTACATACTGTATATACTCTCAGAAATCTTATTTTAAAATATATTATTATTAAGTGGTGAGTGACGTAAAGTCATGTTTCCACTGGATTATGACACTTTATGGTCCCAGCTCTCTGTAAGTCCGTCCGAGTCACATACTGTCATACATATAAATGGGCACACAGAGAAACTCCCAAACAGAAGCGGACGGGAGGTGCTGGTGAAGGGGCAGGCGGAGGGGGTGTGACAGGCTGTGTGTTAAGAGTAGTGTTTGTGTGTGCACATACTTGGCATTGACACGAGCACCTTGAGGTGTGTCAGACAGTCACCGTTTGCCTGTAAATAATTTGTTGTGGCAGACTAAAAGTCCCACACACAAAAAGGGACAGTATTATGTCTACATGTTAGCTAAACAGGTTAAATTAAAACAATAAGAATGGCAACCATTCAAAGTGTGTTAACTTAGTTTTCTTTTAAATCAGGCACTGACTATGTTTCATTATGTAAAAGAAAGCAGTTTCTTTTAAATAAATTAGTTTGTATTGTAAATAATAGATAGAGAGGCTTAAGTGTTATAAGCCTGATGGCTAACCAAAAACAGTGGCTGCTTTTGGTTAGCCATTGTAACCAAAAACATCCATTTTATAACTATTCTGAAAACAACATAGCTTGATTCTTAACCAGCATTTAATGAAAGACTCTTCATAAAATTAAGAACATTATGGACAACCCTGACCATCCTCTTCATCAGAGTGTCTTCCGTCAGAGGCTTCTTCAGATTCACTGTAACACAGACCTCTACAAGAGATCTTTTCTTCCCGGAGCCAACACTCTCTACTACAACCCTTTGGAAAATCTGAATTAATACGAGTCATAACAACATTTAATTTCTCTTTGTGTTCAATAAAGCATCTTTGAATTTGACTGGAAATAAATGTTTTTGCCACTCAAAAGGTATATTGCCATATTTACTCTATGCAGCGGATATACAAAAAAAAAAAATCCTTATTAGAGAAGTAATCGTATAAAAATGACACTGTTGGCATCAAAGGGTTAAATTTTGCTGCGTATTCAAACTACATCATTGAATTGGAATCTGACTGTATTTGATTAAATTATTAACTGTCAATGATCAAGATGAGTCTGAAATTGTGAGCAAAAGGTAGTGGACACGTCCGATCAATGCAGCTTTCACTGCTTGTGTTGCCCTCCTGGCTTTGGCGCCCTGAGTGTAGAGCCATGTCTCCAACTCAACCCCTGCATCAATCTAAAATGGATTGAATCCAGCTGTAAATAGCTCACCCTCCGGATCATTGCATTTCAATCACACTGTCTTGTTTTGAATGCCAAATGCTGAATATTTCAGGTGGAGTTTGCATGTTCTCCCTGTGGATGTGTGGGTTCTCTCTGGGTACCCCCCATGGTCCAAAAACAAGACTCTTGGGTAAATTGGTCTAAATGAGGTATCAATGTGTGCGTCCAGGTGTCTCACCCCATTGGAAGAAAGAACAAAAGTTTATGTTGGTGAAATTCTGCTGTCCATCAAGGGTCATCTGCGTAACGCGAATGTCGATGTTATATTAAAAGCCCGTTTTATTGTGTCGCTCAGATAAATATGGATACTTTTACACACGAGGCGGAATTTGCGAGGAGAAATCGATGCTGTCATTTATTGGGCTCTGCTTCGTCCCGCGGCAGAAAGCTGCGCCCCGAGCAGGTACGGCAATCATGCTTTATTATTTTATGGCTCTCAAATAAAAACATGAATCATCTGGCTTCGTAAAGTGCAACGTCCAATATCGGAGCGAGCGTTTCTGCCCGCGTCTGCACTCTGAGGGAGCCAATCTGAGAAGGTGGTTGAGTGCGAGGAAGTTGCACTCCAAGAAGGAGATACTGATCTGAGTGTGCATTTGTAGTGGAAACTGAACTTGTAGTGATGTTAATATCAGTTAATATGAGTAAAAACAACAGCAAACTCATGCTTATAGAAGAAATCTCTGCTTATTTTGTCTCGAAACATACAGGAAGTGTTGGATGGTGTTGTTTTTTGCACTACATGTTGAGATATGAATTTGCTGGGCTTCAGAACGTGATTTGCGTAGGCCAATAAACCGCTGGGAATGTGGCCGACTGCTGCTTTTAAAGAATGCTCTCCTCTTTTGTTTACAGCCGAAGTCAGAAGTAGACAAAGTAAATTGCAGCATTATAAAATGGTTAACTCTTTTGGCTTATCCTTAGAAAAACCTTTAAAAAAAAAAAAGAGAGACTTGCAATGTGTGTATTGCTTGTATTTCCTGGTCGGTAAATGTTTTAGGTTCTGAACAGCGCATTTGTAGGTGCTGGCTGATTAAAGTGCTTTTGTGTAAGATTTACACAAACGAGAAGAGTTGCGTGCCATTCCTCCTAATAAATCACACATCAGCTTCTCGTTTTATGCTCACTCTCACTGTAGTCTCCCCAGGAAACACCTTCAGCTCAATGTCTGAAATGTAAATGCGTCTGTATAATGTTCACAATAAAAAGGCCACAAATTGAACTAGCCACGTGTTATTTTCAAAAAACTAGACAGTTTAGTGCATGTAAATCCAATTTATGGTGCCTGTTTTACAAAATGGACCGATCACATTGTCTGGCGGCAAACATTAGGTTGTCTGAGAGAGAGTCGGTTTGCTTTCGCTGTGATGTCCCTGTTATCATTTAGCTCTCTTGTTTGTTTTCATGTCTTAAAGTCTAAAAATTATATATTTTACCAATCACTTGTTTTAAAAATATATTTGAAATATTTTTTTGTGTGGAACACTGCAAGTCAATTAGAAAATCTACAGTTCTTTTAAATGACAATCACTTTCAGATTGACACTCAGTTGGTCTGTCGAGCAGACATGGTTACATCATCAACCAACCAACCAGTCAACATCATAAACACATTATGTGGTCAACAGTTGTGAAAATCAATAACAGATATTGCAATTTGTCAAGTTAAAATCATAAATACACATTGGATATGTTGGTCATTGTTCCATGTATTATGGTTCAAAAGCAACTTGAAGCAGGTGGTTTTTTAGGAACTCAGTGTTTCAGCGGTTTTGACTTTTTATGAAAGTACATCAGGTACTTTAAGTCAAATTTTGAGGGAATGAAACCAAACCTACACATTTTTCTGTGTGGTCTGCTCAATGCATTGAAGCTTGGAAAATCTAAAATTCTCAACCTTCCAAGTTAAGCAAGAATTACAAAAATCCAAATTTCAAACTAGTCAGAGGAACTTCCACAGCCACAGAATCTGTTGTTCTGCACATATTGTGACGAGGGAACAACAAAATACACATTTTGCTACATGTTATATAATGAGGATCTAAATCGGTGTTAGAACGTCACGCCTGATCTGTCTAAATGAACATGTTAAATTCAACCACCTCCTCTTCTCCGTTTCACTCATCAGTCTCAAACGGTCATCAGTCTTCTTTGTCGCTCCGTGTTCTCCTCCTCTCCTCCACCCAGCAGAGACGTTCCCACCGGCTGGCTGCGGGCCACCCAACCCCGTCCCTGTCAATCACTCCGCCGATGGCAGCTGAGCAGAGACTGGCAGCTCCACGAGCAAATCAATAATAATCTTCTGCCACTGTAATCCTATACCCCTGGATGTCACTGGTGCGCCAGTAGCTTTTGTGGTTTGCTTCACCACAACAATCTGATATACATATTTACCTGTATTTGTCTATATATTTGTGTAGAGGGTGCGCTGTGGTGTTGTCAAACAAGCCGGGTCACGTTAGCTCAGAAAGTGTGGGCATGGCCTCGCATAGCGGTGCACAAACACACCGTCCTGCCCCGACTGTCACAAAGGCTAAGGTCACCTGGTTTGATGTATGAGCGGACTCATATGACAACCTTCATATAACTCCAACCTCCTTCCTACCCAAGAAAATTAACAGGAGAGGCTGAAGGACAGAAGGAGAAGACATGGTTGTCGTCTTTTTTTTGGCATTCTTAAAAGAATGAATGTTTGGCCTTTTATCCAGTGTTTTTCCTTTTTCCTAGATATTTTAGAGCTTATGTAAATAATTTAATTTCAGAGCCTGCTATTTTCTTGAATATGGTATTTTTAGGTGTCTTATTTAGCCTGAGACTAAAAACAGCAACAATATGCATATAAAACGTACGAAATGTCCCCAGACTTTTAAGATGATCTCTAATTTGTCCAGAATTGTAGTACTCACTGATATCGCCTGAGTGCCAACGAGAAGCACAACAGATTTTCTTTCATAAGTAGATCATTATGGCTTTTGCTATGATGCTATACTTAAAAGAAGAAAGAAGGTATTTTTTTTTAAAGAAAATGAGAGAAGACAAGACAACACCCTAGAAGTCTGCTTCTACGCCTACAGAAAGAGAGAGACAGAAAAATCCAAAAAGTGACATTTGATTTTAAAATTTCAGCTTTCCCATTACTTCATCAGTACACCAGTTATCTTGGCTTAATGAAAATGAGAACTAAGCATGCCCACACCCAATGTGTACAAGTGGATTCCTGAAACCATTTTGAGCCTTCAGAGGAAACTGTACCTTGACAACACATTTCGGAAATGGAGGCTCAATCGATATGCAGCAGTGTGTCTAATGGGCAACAGGCAGGTCTAGACGTGGCCTTGGCTTTGGCTCCAGAGGGGCGACATCTGTTGCAGGTTTTCATGTCGTAAGTTGTGAAAAGTCTAGGAGGTGTCAGATCAGGTCTCGTCTCTGTGTCTTTGGCTTTTGTGGCGATATCTGTCCTCCTAATGGAGGGCAGATATCCAGATGATGCCATCTGAGCAAAACCAGAATGGGATTGACATTCAATGTTGAGAACAGTCTGCTAAACCTCTAATGGTCTATTTGAAAGTTTACTGATGAAAATGTTTAGGCTTTAACTTCTTACAGATGATTATGTTTCTAGGTGTTCTGCCTGACCCAACCAGGCAGAGAATGTGGATTATTCAAAGATCTCACCAAAATTATTCAGTACGTAGCAGTAGCAGCACCAAGACCTACGTACACAATACCTCTGTTTCCATCTGAGGAATAACACCATCCTGCAGTGACACAGTAATCCATTGTATCTTTATCGTTCTTCAAGTTGCATTGGCTATCACCCAACCACATGCACCAAGAATGAAATCAAATTTAGTGGAGTGTATCAGATGTTATTTGACGCTGAGATCTGACTGTAATTGCTTATAAGTTGATCTCTGTTTCTTTGAAAACAAATAGAGCAGGGGATTTAAAAGCATCGCAGAGTGATGCTGATGCAAGTGTTTTGTTTGAACGTATGACTAAAAACATTTTAGTAATGCCTTGCTAAGATTTCACAGCATGAACCCTTTACTCCACTAATACTCTGCCAGTCAGGATCATTATTCCTAGACTGTGATTTTATTGGTCACAGTAGGCTGGTGGAGTTTTGACTCTTGATTTTATTCTCTGCTGATTGGTATCACTTTATGTTTCTAGAAGTACTTATGCTAAGTTGTACTTTGCAATGTGATTCCATAAAGACTCGTTATTCCTGGTACTTTGAATTGTCTCTGGCTGAAAGTAAAGTCGCTATATAAGTAAAGTTTCCTTGTCTTATTCGTGTTTAGTCGGTAGACGTCTTCCCTGAGCTGCATCAGTTCATGTCCCATCACAGCTGTTCTTCATCAGTCTAATCACCCACCTGTTTCCACTCCTCTAATTACCCTCCTCAGGATTTTTTCTATACTTCTCAGTGTGTAAATTGAATTGCAAACCTTATTGCAACTGTATATTTCAAAATGCAATGACATTCAGATGCACTCGAATACGAACTTAATGTTAAATGTCAGAAACGTAAATAATGCTCTCACAATCCCTGTCACAATGGCTAAATAAGATCAGATTCATGTCTGCATATGCAGACAATGCAGCTATGCTACATTCTCAGTGCTATTCTACTGATAATAATATTTCAACAATTAGACAAACCTTTTGTGGATGAGTTGCCCTTTTATTACGCCAAGCATGTGTAAATGAGATGGAAATGAGAAATGATTTAAAAAATAAATCAGAAAACAAAGGACTCTGAAAAACAATATTTTACAAAAGGTTAAATACAGGAAAAGTTAAGGTACAGCTTATCTTCTCATTTTGCTGAGCTAAAAAGATGCTTAAAATGATCAAAAATAGACCCATTTGGACCGAACACTGCCGGTTGTCTTTTAATACAGTTTATTTCATGTGTTGAATACATAATTCTGAATATTGTTTCTGTCTCCACCTGAATCAGTGTTTAGGGAAGCGCGAGCGGCGTTTTGCAAAGAATGAGACTCCTCCATTGCCTGCTTGACACATCTTCTCTCCCAGGCTAATCCACTTGGCCCTGCTCGGCTTCGTCTGTGCGGAGGTCCCTCAGATGCGATCTCCATCTGCTGCAATTACAGAGACCCCCATCCTCCTGCGCTCTCTGCCTTGCAAACACATGAGCTCGGGAGAACACACTGCCCACTGGTGTAATTCATGCCGCCTGTGGGGGTCAAGGGAGATTATGAGTCGGATCGATCATTGTGATGGTTCACACACAACAGTAGGCGCGCGCACGCGCACCGCCTCATCATTGATGACGGCCTCCTTGCCTCCCCTCTCCTACTGAGGGACATCCTGCAGCTAATGAGGACACAAACACTGTCAACTATATCGACCACCTTAGCTTAACAAGGTACTTCATATATGGACCTGCTTGGAAGACCATCAGCATGGCAACTGCTTGTTCCGCTGCTGTAAAACGGAGTTAAAGACACAATTAGCGAGCCAGCGTCCATGTTTCCTCCCACAGTTTTCTCTTCCTGTAGCCTCACTGCTGTGTTTTACTCACCACGACAGACTTTGTGCCACGTTAGAGTAGTGTAGAGAGTTAAACAAATGCTAGTCTTTAAATGAAGGAAATGTCACTTGCCGTTGATGTTGGTGTTTTAGTGTCATCACTCGTCTCCTCAGAAGTTACCATTTACAACATGAGTTATTTCCATGAGTGTTATGACAGAAACAGGAATACATTTGATTTGGGGGGTGGATTAAAGTGCAAGAGTTTGATTATTTCAAATAATTTTTTCTGTATTCTGAACATTCTGTTTTCTTTCACGTTACTTGAAGCGTCTGTGAGCGTCTACCATCCTATTGTTGCCACCGGCAATCAGCTGTTTGTACTTTGTGGCACTGCTGTACCACCTCTCCATGTTCGGCCCTTGGATACAGCACAGTATGAGCAGTCAGCTTATTTAGCAATGACCTTTTATGGATCCTGTGTGGGGCCATAGTATCACATTTCCATGTTAAAACCCCTCCTCTTCCTAGCCTCGTGATATTCTAATTTTCTGAGAAAGTAACGTTATGTTTTCACAAAAGGGAAGGCATAGCTACTGCATCCTCATACAGTTTAACAGAGCGCTGTGTTAAGAATTAATATAAGTTGAACTTTTTGAATTGGATTATTGAACATTTCCAACAATATTCTTATTTAAGAGACACCTGTTCATCAAAACCTTAGATTCTGCGCTTGAGCAGAAAGTGATTGAATATTGTCCTCCACTATTAACAAACCAGTTCAGCTCTTAAGCGCGCTCACTAACCACAGCTACAGCTTCTCCAGTTTCTTCAAATCCTCCACTGAAATTGCCATGCCTGACACCTGTAGCAAGTGAAGCAATCTCTGACCTGATAATCAGAACATGGGATTTTCCGTCACTGCACAAAGTACTTCAAGGGCAGCGATTTCAGACTCTTAGAAAAAGCCCTGCCGACCCCAAGTGTGTTTATCTTCAGCATGCTTGTGGGGGTCCGCACGACCACTCCTCCTCCTGTATCGACATTGTGTGCCCTTTTGGAGCCCCCCCGCCACCTTGGTTTCCTTTATCACTGGGTTGGATGGCTCAGCAGCAAGCAGTGGGGTTCCAGCACTACAAGAGGGGAGGCTTTCTCCAATAAAGGTCAGCGATGTTGGCTGGAGTCTTTTAGTGCCGCAAAAACACCTCAACCTTGTGTAAACTTTACTTCCCCCCCCTTATCTCTGTCTCATCCCTATGATGTCCTTGTTTTTATTATCAAAAAGGCTGGTGATGGTGGCGACACTAACCAACACAAACATTATGACTACAGTGCATTTAGGAATTATTCATAAACATTGAACTGCTTCACATTTTTGTCACATAACACCCATAAGTTTCAGTGTATTTTATTGGGATTTCATGTGATAGAAAATCTCAAAATAAGACGTTACTGTAGAGAGAAAAGAAAACATTGTTTTAAAAGGCCGACAGTAATCTGAGTATATTTCCAGCATTTCATCTTTAGTAAACAAACCAAGGAACCAAGAAATCCTTCTAAAAATTAAAACAGCGTGACAAAACTGCAAACCTGTCAAGTTGTGCACATCAGCCCCAGACAGATATGAAGAGGATTAATCCATATCAATACCTATAATTGAAAAGCTCTTGATATTAGGATGAAGTGAATACAGGGCGACCTTGGACGAAAACCTGTTAGCGACTACAAAAGCTTTGAGACTGAGGCCGATCACCTTCCAGTGCAACAATCCTAAACATACCAGCAGAGATGCAACAAAATGGTTTTTTGCAAAACACACTCGCAAGCTATAGTAGCTCAGTCAAAGTCCAGACCTACAGCCAAATATTAGTCTGTGGAACTAGTTGATAAATTGCTGGTCACATTCTCTGTTGATGTGTATATACTGATATTCAGTATGTTACAGCTTGTTTCCCATTGAGGCTCGTTTGTCAGAATAATGGTGTATTTTGAAAATAGCAACCTTTAGGGAGGCACTAAAACTTGTATTCTTTAAGCCGACATTTGTGTGTTAAAATGTTTTTTATTGACCTGGTGTAATATTTGACTCTTTTCTGTAAATGCATTTTCATTAGCTGTAATAACAGATCAACGTTTGTCCTCGCCACATTTAGCGAATATTTGTACATTTTCTGACACTTGAAGCCTCTCGGAATGGGATCAAACTCAATCCCTCCTTCCCTGTAAGAATAAGACATACATTTTCACATCCAATATATGCAAATTAGATTTTTTGAGGGTCAAGGTATTTTTTTCTGAAGTTGTTCATTCCATTATACAATCACAAAAAGTCCTCTTTCGCTTGACTATGATAGAAATTATGTACATATTTTTTTCTTTTTTGAATGCATTTCTTGTTTGTTTTTTTTTGATTCCATTAAAAATGTTGGTTCTCATTATACATGATGAATAGTCACAATAGTCTGAACCTTTAACCAAATAAACACTTTCACCAATTAGTTCATTTTTAGGTCAAACATTGTTAGCAACGTTTCTTCTCATCAAATTAAATTTTTGTTGTCAAAAGCAGATTTTTCCATCCCTCTCTATGGAAGTTGGTAGATTTAATCACACAAACGTCTTCATCCAATAAATAACATCAAATGTGAAATTTAAAGAGACTTTAACAAGAGTGGGGCAGAGGGGGAGCTGGAGAACTGAAATTATTTTCTGTGATAGTGTGATGAAAATATGATTGAGAGTCAATGACAAAAGCACATGTTGAAGAGACAGATTGCTCTATTTCATATAAAATATATACAAAAACCTTGCAGTACAAGCAAAAGAAGAGGAAGTTACCAACAAAATACTCAACCTTGATATTTTCTATTTGCAATTTGCATCAACGCAGCCCAGATTGCGTGAAAACAAAATTGCAAGAAGAGCTTTTTAAAAAGTCTACTTCGAGAACCAGTAGCAGTCGAGTCAGTGGGTTTTGCCGATCATAAATAGGCTGCAGGTATGCCGCCATTTTTGCAGGCGCAGCAGCTGTAATGAAACGGCCTCGTTAAGCGAACGTGGCTGAAGCTGTGATTAGCGAGTGAGACCCTAACAAGGGCGTATTTATTGAGAGGGAGAGCGATGAAAGCGTTGCTAAGAGAGCGAGGAGCAGGGAGAAAGCGAGAGGAGGGAAAGGGGAAGAGAAGGAACTTATAGGCTGAGTGATGCTGCCAGAGCCAATTCATTACGACTGCAGCTCTGTCAATCCCTGCTCATCTCCCGTAGCACTAGACCACTAATGGAATTAGTCCCTGTCACACACACCCACGCACCAATGCTTGCAAACACACACCGAGGGGCAGAGCAAGGCACATCACAGGCACGCACTGCATTAAAACAATAAGTCCTGCAGATATATCTCTGTGACAGAGCTCTCATACTGGCAACCCATAAATTGTCAGAGGTCAGCGGGTTAGCCACACAGCATGCAGCACACGCTACACATTGTGAAAATGCTCACTGGAACTTACAACGCCGAGAAAGTCTTACGATTCTTTCTACTTTTGGCCTTTGCAAAAACAGAAAAACTTTAAATCTACAATCGATCTAATCGAGAACGGTAAAAGCAGATCGGAGTCCATCAAACCTGCTTGAAATGTTACGCTAGCAACAATAAAATACAACTACAAACTGTCAGCGGTAAAATAATCAATGAGCCATTCTGTATGTGCTTTTTCAGGATGAAGCAGAGTCTATTTTTGGTGGAACATGACAAGACAATGCCTTTGACTGAGAGCTGGTTATCTGATTTGATCCAATAGAGGTCAACACCAGCCCGTCAATCCCGAGGACAGAGGATCAACCCTGCACCCTCAACCACCTCTCAACCCCGCCTGCCTTCAAAACACCATCACCGTCCTTCCTGACCACTCTCCACCCCCCTTCCCCAGGATCAGTTCCCTCCTCCTGTCCGCTGCTCCCTTGGCCTCTGCTGCCAACTCCTCCCTCTCACTCCGAGAGAGTGGTCATTAGATTACAACAATGGTCGTGACCGTAAGGATTCTCCACCGCTTTCCAGTAAACTCTATTTCCCCAAGACTAAACAAGAACAGCCGGAGACCGAAAGATTTGCGGGAGTGCACGGTCCTGAGGATTTCACACAGGAACTCAGGCGCGCTCTTAAGGTGGACAGATCCTTGTTCGGTCGAGCTCGACTAAACACAAATGCTCAAGCTGAGGGTCTTCAAAGCAGATCGCTGTGATGGAAACCCTACAGATCTGCCGTGATATGCAGACGCCACGACATATGCTCCATCGCAGTGGGGCGGTGTGCTTTTATGGTCAGCCAGCCCTTCCTCCCCCACACACACTCACACACACCTAACAACCTTTTTTCACCCAGAGCAGAGGGCAGGAGAGTGGCTCAGAGAGAATGCTGATTGGCTAGCTTTGACTGGACGACCTTGTAGGTCAAGAGTGTGAGACCCCACAAGGCCCGGTGAAGAGTCAATTTTCCTGTGGTCAAAGGTCGGACGTAATGCCCCCAGCAGCTTCGGCAGCAGAAACACCGAGGGGATGAGCTCTGTTACAGCATGCACCATGGAGACCGGAGAGGAGGAGCGGTGTGTGTGGGTGTGTGTGTGTGTGTGTGAGTGAGTGAAGGGCTTGATTGGGAGCCAGGAGTGATGGTGAGGAGGGTGGTTGGTCCTCTGAATGCCTTTGACCTTTGGACTGACCCCCCCCCCTGCTGAATGCTGCCCTCTTGTTGACTGACAGTAATGATGTTAGTGTTCATGCGTATACGTCCATATTAGCCTGGAAGTAATCTTCATATTTTCAGACTTAGATATTTGATAAATATCTACTACTTTTGCCGTCAGTGACCCACCTTTTGAATTACTTCGACCATGAAGAAGATAGATGGTGTTGGAGAAGCCAGATTTCGTATAACTTTTATGTAATTCTCAGTGAAATACTCAAAGCTTTTATTTTGACGAAACAGCTAAATTTTTGTCCAACCTCTGCTCCTTCTGTAGAGCTGATGCTTTTACACATAATCTCAAGTTAGAAGGTCAAGATCAGCATTGTAGACTTTGGACTGAAAGGTGCTGCATATGAAAGACTGAAAAATACTATGGAAAGCAAACAAAATTGTGGCCAAATTAAAGAAACAATATGAATTTCCTATGGCAAAATGGGACTGAAACAAGAAACCAAAGATAAAAGATACTTGTGACTTATCTTTTAGATCTAACAAAACTGAGATTCAGTAGCAGAGGAAAACATTTTATAAACACTGGGAACAGAGAAAAGAATCGATTTAACAAGTGGAGAGCTTATTAACAGCTGTACAACCATTTTCGAGAATGGTAAACATTTGTAAACTTGATGATTTGGTAAAACATCAAGTTTACTGAACCTGGTGATTTTTATTGATACATTTAAAACATTTATTTTTATCACAAATGCGTGTGTTTGAGTCTTGTATTAAATTGTTTTATTTTGGATTTGCCATGCAGATGGCAAGATTTAATGATGCATTGCATAAGCATGTGAAGTGAGGCAAAATTAACTTTTTTTAATGAAGAGGATTTGGAAAATTAAGACTATTTTTGCTCAACATTCAACATTTGCTCTGTGTGTTGCCTTTTTCTTTGCACGTTAGATTAACTGGTCTCTCAAAGTTGCCCTAGTTAGTTTAACTGTGTATATTTTTTGCCCTATTTGCCTCTGAGTTGTCCAAGGTTTACCCCGCCTTTCAAACAGTGACTAGAAAAGAGGAAATGTACAGTGAATGGATGTAAGACAGACTCATTAAAGGTGAGTCTGTGGTGAGACATTCATATGTATTAGTTGTCCAATTTTAATGACAGATCCTTGCAGTCTGTAATGTGTGAACCCACCGTCTCGCTGGGTGTCTGGGGACGCTCTGTGGCAAGAAAGTGGCTGAAAGGTGGTTCACCAATCAACCACAAGACACTGTTAGTTAAATAATTAATGTGCATCAGAATGTTAGAACGAAACCCCAGGCTCGCCGCAAAAAGGGGCAGATTAATGCTGATAACAGCAGCCAGAAGAAATTGTTCTCATTTTATTTGGAATGATCCTTTTCTATTCAGGTCTTCACAAAAAAATATTTGGACTCTGAGGTCATGTTACAACCAAAAGCTGGACTGTAGCAGGATTTGATGCTATTGGCTAAGCTAAAGGTGAAAACATTACATAATGAATGAATCCAGCAGTTCTGTGAAGGTCTCAAAGGTCTCATAGAGAACATTGGTAAACAAACATCAAGACCAACAAACAAGGGACAGGTCACGGACAAAGTTAGGAGGTTTAAGGATGTATTCACAGCTGGCACATTTAGTCCGCTTCAAACGAACCAGAGTTTGTTTCCCCCAGTTGGTTTGGATCTTTTGTGCTGGTGAGAATACACTCAAGTGAATCCTGGCGAAAACCAAACAACCAGACCGAGACCCACTTTTTGAGGTGGTCTTAGTCCACTTCCAAACAAACTCTGGTTTGCTTTTGGTGTGAACACACTGCAAGAGTCTTTTCATACCTGATAGTCCGATAGACTCGGACTGATTGATTTCGACATTTGTTACACTTTCAGTTGCTGCAGTTCACTTTCACACTGTACTGTCAATCTGCACCGTAAATTTCTGTTCAACCCCTCACCTGTGGTGGCGCTGCATCAAGAACTACAGAAGAAAATGACACAAAAACCCCTGAAGAAGACACAGAGCGCAACTTCCTTTTTCGCAAAATGTAAACAAAAATGGAGTGCCGTTCTTATTGGTTGAAGGATTTTGACCTCCATTTCTCATGCTAGTGTTAGACTTTTTCATTTGTTTGTATTTACCCAGGATGCCCTGCGCTGTAGTCCGCTTCCTGCTTTTGGAGCGACCTTTAGTCCGTTCGATTGCACATTCTCACCTCCCCAAACAAACTGGACTTTCTAGGCAAACAACCTTCAATTAAAGTGGACTAAATAGGTTTGGTGTGAATGCACTGTTAAACAGAGATACTGTATGTAACAGTCTTTATAAAAAAGTGAAAATGACTCTAACTCTGAACAGAAAGGCTCTTCAGAGTTGCAGCAAGACAACCTGTTAGAAGCTGCAGAAACCTTGAGACTCAACTTCCAGCAATATTACTCTAATGCTGAGAGGAATATCTAGAAATGATTGAAGAGTGGCACGGAATACAAATGAACACACTGTAAAATATTAGAAAAAAATATATACAGCTTGAGCATACACAAAATGCCAATAAAATACAACGTTTATAGGCGTAATTAATGTGATAATTACATTAGTGTTCTGATCGGTTCCATCCCCCTTCCTCCCGTCAACAGGATCCCTGTCTTTGACCTTTGCCCTCCTAAGTAATCATGCTTCTGTGACCCACTTTTTCTTGCATCCTGACAAACACCCAGCCACACACACACACACAGACGCACACGCCAACGCATCCAACGTAGATAAATATCAACCAGGCGACTGAATGTTCTTGACAGCGTGGAGAAACACAGCTGGTTTAAAACACATTGAGACGAGAGTTTAATGTGTGTGACCAGGGACTCCTGCGGGCATCTGAAGGCTGACTATTACCACTGGAAACAAACAGACAGAGTCTGAGACGCACAAAAGATCACTATGCAGGTGAACAACTCTGTTGCTTTCAGACTGCGTGTAGAATGTTACTTGTCTGTATCGCACTGATCAAATCATCACGATGCAAGTTAAACACACCTATAAATTGCGCACAACATAAATAAATATATATGTGGATTAATTGTATGAACACTATCCTCGTGTTGCCTTTCTTCTGGATGTGACAGCAAACTCCTGTTTATAACATGTGGGTGTGTGTGTGTGTGTGTGTGGGTGTGTGTGTGTGCAGCCATCAGAGTGAAACACTGCACCAGAGAGATTGGAATCAATACTCTGTGCTTCGTCATTTGTCACATCTTTACAAGGCTGAAGCCATCTGAACACCAGTTTATTTTACTTTGGTGTCATTTATCAAATTCCTCCACCCTGCAAACATGCAGCACACAAACCCTCACACGCAAACATAAACATTCACAATTACAGACACAAGAAAAGAGATCGGCAGCACTGGAGACCGTGGGCCATGAGCTTGTGGAAATGAAAGTGTTGTAAGTACCGTTACTTGGCAGAAGACTGGGCATCAAGGCTCGTACTGGGATTGTCAGATATCAAAGCTTTGTGAAAGAATGAAATAAAATAAATGCTGTCTGTTATTTCTGTCCAACAGTTAAAAAAAACAACAAAACCCACCAAAACTGAAGGTATTTATTTGCTCCTGACAGATGGAAAACAGGATTTTACATGCACTGAATAAACAGCAGTTCTGTCAGGAGGAAAGGGCCAGAACAAAGTATTGCAAGAAACTTGTGGAAGGAAATTAAAAAGTTTGGCCCAGTCACGCAGTTTAAAAGACAACTAAACACGATTACTGACCAAAAGTATGTACATTTCTGAATTTGAAAAAAGTTGCAAAAAGAAAAAAAAACCTGTAGAAAACGTTCTTTGTAAGTGTTCTGGTATTTAGCAAGCAATAAAGTCTGTTAATTTTGGTAATAAATCATTTTGTTCATTCTAACTAACATCAAACAAGAGACGCCTGGTTTGATTTACCTTCAAATGGTGAGAGAAAAATGTGTCTTGTGTTATTTGGTGTGTATAAAATAAATATCCAGTTTTGACTGTACAGTCTTCCTCATATCTAGTGTAGCTTCTATCTATGCTACATGTTTACATATTTTCAGTTGTTTTATGAGACAGACATAATTTAACACTTTAAAATAAAATCAGATACAATAAAAATGGATTGAATTTGTTTATGGATCATTTATTTAATGTATTTTCTTTTCATACCATGTCGTTAGACAACTGTGGTTGTGGAGTTTGTGCTTCAGTCGCCTTTCAGTCTCCCAGACTAGTACAGTATCATCCTATACAGCTAAATCTTAGACGACAATTCAAAAACATCAGTCTGACTTTGAGCGAGGGCGATTGTCCTTTAATCCAGACCAATGGGATGGTTTTCCATAGCCGTCTGCGCTGACTGCACGGTGAGTGTGTAACAGGATCTTGGAAATTTCAGTGAGATTGCTCCACTAACCAATTTTCCTGAACTCTGTGGTAACGTTCCAAAAAGCCAGATATGACTTTATTCAATTCATCCACAAACGATGAAGCAATTTGGCCCTGACCACTTTCCACTACCTTACACGTGCTCAACCACACACACACCCACACACACTGCGGCACACACACTTACAACATACTGTAAGTGCAGTTAATCCGGACGGTTCTACAGTAAGCGTCCTCCTGAGGAGGCTTTTCTACAGCTCAGTTTTCCAGGAAGGATTAAGCAACACTTAAACTCGGACGATACGACTGAAACAATGTATCATATTTTTCTGTCTTTTTCATAGCCCAGCATTTTAAAGTATTAAAGTTACCCAATAATAAAAACCTATTTTATTTAAAAGCGAGGGGTCTTGTGGGTTAAGGTAATACATGAGAACATCTTGGCTTTGATTAAAATAGTTTTATCTCTATAATTCATTGATTTGTCAGATTATTTTTTTGTTTTTGCTGTTGAACGCTGGCATGCACACCGCTGTTGTTCAATGTTCATCATTTAGTGCAGGTGGATACCTTTGTTAGGCAAGACGCTGCTTTGACATTCTGGACAGTGGAAAGTCCTGAGAGGTCACCATACAGTGGACACCCAGTCATTCACATACTGTTTTGCAGAGCACATCTAAGATACTTGAAAGAAAATGCAGCCTGAGAAGCTAAAATACCTCGGCACACCGCTTTTTGACTTGCTACTGGATGGCGTTTGCATAGCAGCCAATCCAGCAGCAGCATTTATTTTCCTCGCTGCTGATAGGCTGCAAGGAAGTACAGCAAGACTGTAGACTATCAGAGTCTGTGGTTTCCGTTGTGCGAATTAATGCATGTTAGCATACATTTAAGGCTGACACTGCTGATTTGTTTTAGTAAGCAAATATTCTGACAATCAGATAAAAAAAGCACATTCTGCAGAATTTTTTTTAATTTAACCACTTATGCATATTTTATACAATATTACAAATATGTAAAAAACGCAAATGAACAAATAATTCGATTCCTTTACCTAAATAGGAAAATAAACATTTTGCTGCCTGAAATACAATAACATAGCAAAGAATGCATCTGCAGCTAAATAAATACTTAAATTAGTGCTTCTCTTAACATTAGTGCCTTGTAGGACTGATCTGACGACTATTTGATCAATTCAATAGTTAATAATCGGATAGCAGAAGCTGTTTGATAGGAGAACTTTACAGAATTACAACCAGGAAAAAAAAAGCTAAAACTGTGACACTTGTGGAATTCAGGGTAGAACACATTTACAGACAAAGAAGGTTTTTCTTCTAAAATGCTAATTTTTCTGCACAGTTTTAACTTTATTGCTGCACTGAGTGTTAATTTTCTCATCAAATGGCATATTTTAGAGCTCGTACACTCAATGGTTAATCACTCACTTTTAATAACAATTCATGGTTAATCAATTACTAAATTACTTGACCATGATTTAAATAATCGGTTAATCACGATTTAATCAGATTAATTGTTTCCACCCTAGATATATTTGGTGTTTGAACAAGTCAAATAAATTTGGTTAGAAGCATTTTTTGAGAGGATCTCAACTATTAGCAGATTTTTGCTACTTACTGTGGGCCACTGTATTGTCGAGTTTCCTCATATGAGCTTGAACTTCCATTCTTTTGGAAGAACGAGTAAAGTTTGTTTATTCTGTCCAAATCAAACTTATCAGTCTTCTGCTGAAAGCCTGTGGGCATCATCTTCTCTGACCACATGCTGCTCTCTCTGTTCCGCTGGAGTTTGTCCACCAGTTGTTGTTTTTTTGTTTGTTTGTTTGCCTTCTTGTTGTCCCTCTTCTTGACTTTTTGTCCACTCCTTAGTAAGTCCCTGTCTCCTTTCTTGAAAGCTCTTGTCCGTTATTAGACAGTTCTTTTTGATCACAGGTAATCCAGGGTTTGTCAGTGCGAAGCGCCTCGCTACACCGAGCCAACAATTTACACACTATAGGTAGAATAGAATAGAAATACTCTATTGTCTCACAGTATGGAAAGGTACGCCATTTTATACCATGACCTGAAATATTTTAAGGAAAATAACTGCCTTTAATAACATCTATTCAAATTTTAAAGTCCTTGGCATGTACATATTTAAAAAAATCGAACCCCACAAGTTGTTAAAATAGGAACCAGATTTATCTTTCCAACTTTTTTCTGTGATTCAGGTCAAAGGGCTAAGATGAATGACGATTCGCAGTCGACAATCTGCATGTAAAGTCCAAGACGGTTTCATACGAATTCGCCTCACACACAGTGAGAACTGGTGACTGCAAATGTGTGAGAAAGAAATGGGTTATACCTGTAGGCAGCATTCAGACCGAGCCCTCTGTTCTGCCCCGAGGCCCGCTGCTGGGCGTCTCCTAATGAGGGAGCCACCATTGACCACATCCTCTGCTTATTGATTCTTAAAGGTGACATGCACTAATGGGATTCTATAGTTCTGTAATGAAAGATCAATGGGGGAGTCCAGACTTTTTGTTAGGTTGACATACTTAAAAGGAAAAAAATTATGTTTTGGGAACTTTCATATATCAGCATTTGGAAAGCAGACAGACGCTGACCTTAAGCGCACTGATTTGTTGTCTGTTTCAAAAGATTTGTGACTTTGTGTTTTTCCTCACATATTTGGACATGTGGACATTTCTAAAGCAAAAAAAACAAACAAACAATAACAGCTGAAGAATGTCAAATGTTTTGTACAATGTAATACAAAATGCTGTTTCTGGTGAGGAGTTTATTTTTGCTTTAAATAGCTAAAAATAAAGTGAGGGGAATTTTTCAGGAGCAATTGATTAAAACATAGTTTAAAGGTCTTAAAGTGACTTATCTCAAAAATAAGTCACGGCCCAGTTGTTTGGCTTGCAACAGGGTTAGCTTGAGTCTATTCACAGCTACACAAAAGGTCTGGGCTAACCAGTGAAACAAACTCTGATCCGTTTGACACAGACCAATGTGCCAGGTGTGAATACACCCTTAGTTTCTGTTGTTTTCTGGCATTCCTTTATCGTTTGTTTTGCCGTGTCACTTCATTTATTCTCGTTGTTGGTGTTTTGGTTGCGCTTTGCTAGATGAGCGTTTCTTTCCATGTATCGTTTAAATTAGCTTCAGATTTCTTTTTTTACACAAACAAACCCCAGGGCTTCTGGAAAAACTCGTTTTTGGACAGATGAGACTGAAACATAATTATTTGCATGTCAAAACATGTTTGGTGTAAATCAAATAGACAATTTCAGGGAAAGAAATCCCTTGAACTATAGAGCTGGAAGAATGGCCAAAAATGCAATAATGGCCACTTATTTGCCATTTTTGCTAATAAGCATGCCAAGAATTCAGGAGACTTCTTAGGTAGAGCAGACTGATATGCCACTCCTCCTCACTTTAGGTCTCAATTACCAGATGGTAATTTCTCTTATTCTAGCACAGATATCATGTGAAGTGTTGCCAAACTGATCACATGCTTGTTTTCCACCTTGTGACACTTCATCCTTTAACAAGCAATTGGTGTTGAACTGTTTTCTTTAACTTTAAAGAATTTATGTATTCATATGTGCTTAGATTTGATAGAATGTTGCATATTATTGTTGTGTGCATCTCATTGATTGTCCTCGTTTGTCACGGATGTCTTTGGTTTGGGTCTGATTGCCCAGCTTGTCTCTGATTGGCTCACATGCTCCTTAATTTCTATATAAATTTGCTTGGCTGAGCTCTGTAACAAACTGACAACATCATGTAGCCAAAATGCCTCAAATTTTTGCCATTATTAAAGCTGCTGGATATTTTTGAAGTGCTGCTTATTCCCCTTCTTAGTAGTTTTTCAGAACAGGGCACCCGTTTATTCATCCACCCCTTTTTTTTTAACATTGGCGTTGGGCACACTACGTTCCTCCTCTTCTTGGAGATATGTATCACCAAAATGTAAAGATTTTATAAAAGCTAAAATGTAGCAAAATATAATATGAATATACCATGTGTAGCTACATGGTATATTTTGGCTAACTGAAGGGGAGTTCAGTTAGCCAAAGTTTAGTGAGAAAAACAAAGACAACTCTGAGAGTCAACAGGTCAAATACGGGCATTAGCATTTCAAACCCCTTCGGTCTCTTTGCTGCTTCTGCCGCACTTGACAGAGGAGGAATACCCTAGCTGGTAAACACGTTAAAGTAAAGGAAACACCTCAGACCGTTGGGACTGCGGCTGAACATCTCACACCTCTTCTTTACCATGCCTGAAACAAGACAACAGGCTTTCTCCATTTGCACCCATTGATTCTGCCGCTGACATGTGTTCAAGACTTGTTTGGCTAAAAGTCGAACTTTAGGACACGTCAATCCATCTCATCCATGTTCTCGACCTCGGTGATCAAAAGCTTTCTGATCATGTTTTGGTGATGGAGAAAATGAGCTTTCATGGTTAAACACGAGATGCGTTTGGTTTGACGTCTTCCTTAACTGTGAGGGTTAAGGAAGACGGGTTGCCACATATTCTTTAAAATGCAGAATTGTCCTATGTTTAGCAATTCAATTTGCCATCTAGTTTTAAGTTCTGTTTCATAAAAAAAAATGTAATTCAACTATTATTAATAAGTACAGAGATAAAACAGGTCATACTGGAATTATTTGATTTATTTTTTTACAGGATAACAACTGATAAGATAAAACCAGAAATAAACTGTTTGATCTTGAGACTTTAACATCCATGTTGATGACCCTCAAGGCACAAGGGGGTGAAAAAAGCTGTGAAGCACTTTGAGACTTTGGCTTCACTCCACATGTCAAACAGTTGAATTGAAGACGTACACTAGGCAGGACTAGCAAAGGGTGTAAATATTTCTAAGGTCTCCGTGTCTGATGTTGCCAATTTTTATAGTTTTTTTTCTTTTTACATTTTGTTTTTGGAAATAGGTGAAGGGACAACAATGAGACCTGTGAGGTTGGTCTCATGGTTGGTCAGTGAACCCAGTATTGTTGCATAGAGGACTATAGTTTCTGTATATGGGGGGCTTGATTTACCTCTACACCACTCAGAGCACCTTTCTCCTTCTCTTTTAAGGCAGAATTTCTCCTTTAACTCACCTACAGTGAGCCAGGGAGATATTTTTACAAAACCATTTTTTTAAGGACAGCACAGCTGAAACTTTTAATCCAATTTACTCTACCACCTTCCCCTTATCCTGTATCCCACTTCCTTACTAAAATTTCAGACATCATCGATTCCATTGCTCCCAATGAAGTGAAGGTCATGTCTGGTAGGAGGAAATCTCCATGGAGAAGATATCCACATGTGAAAAGGTAGAGCACGAAAGAGGCCACTGTGCAAAGGCTGAGCGAAAATGGCAGAACAACTCCAAGTTCAGTGTGAAATCTACTAATAGCGAGTGAAACATGCGAGGGAAACATTTTGCTGACGTCATTAAAAAAAATCAACAATCCTTGTGCCTTGTCTGCCACGGTTGACAGGTTGACAAACCGTCCTGTTTTGTTAGCATCTGAATCCTCTCTACCACTGGCGGAGACAACTCCAAAAATGAGAGGGTTTACCTGCACACCAACACCAAATCCAATTCCAATGTTTTACCCAAGCACAACAAATGCAGAGAAAATGACACAATTCCACCAAGCTAACCATAAAAAGAAATTATTCATCGATTAAGCTCCTTTCCTGCTGTCTTTATATCCTACCCACAGCGTTCTTTGAGAAAGTTTTGCCTTTCTTTAGTTCTGATCTGGAACTCATCCCTCTCATCAGGTGTTTTCACCCAGGTTTTAAAGAAACCACTGATGGAAAAAGAACAATCTGGACAAATCACTACTGCAGAGTTACATGCCAATCTCAAACCTTTCACTTATCAAAAAAAAAAGTGATTTAAAGAGCAACTGCTTTGACGTCTTTAAGTCTCATGCCGAGCCAGTGTTCAGTGATACCCGCATAAATACGGATTATGGAGGAACCACGTTGCTGGTGCTGTTGGGCCTCAAGTGCAACATTTAACGCTGTTGAGGATGACATCTTATTAAAGCAACTGGTCAAACTGACATCTCACAATGCCCAGCTCAGGGGTCTCCAACTCCAGTCCTTGAAAGCTACTGTCCTACAACGTTAGCACACATACATGCTCCAACACAGCTGAATCAAATGGCTGAGTTGACTCTTCAGCATGTCACCAAGTTTGGTAGAGACCTGGTAATGAGCTAGCCAATTGACTCAGGTGCACTGGAATGTGGATGCATTGGAAAGTTGCAGGAGAGTAGCTCTGGAGGAGCGGAGACGGAGACCCCAGAGCTAGACATTGAGATGTCAATGGGACCAGTCGCTTTAGCTTTGGCTAAAACGTTTGTTGTACATAGCCTGAATAAGAGCTGTGAATAAGGCAGTAGGGGGGTTAGGCTTACAGTGTACATGTGTGCTCTACAAATGAGCGAACATGACTTGTGCCATGAGTTGACAGAACTTGTTGGTTCAACAGTGCGAGTGGTTCAGTTGAAGCAACGTCAATAGATGACTGAAGTGTAAATGTGTGTCTTTGCCCGAGAGTTTTATAAATACAAGATTTGTCCAAGTAAAACGCTCCACAAACTGCAGTTATAATAACTGCAGTTATACTGTTAGTTTACAACAAAACAGTCCAGTCGTCGTGAAGCGCACATGACAGAGAGAGAAAACACATGCGGTTAGCTAACTGTGTATTAGCTACTCTTGCTATAGCTAATGTGCCCTACGCACATTATGCTTCTGACACAACTGCAACAACAACATAGACCTGAATTGAATATCTAAGTTAATCTACCTAATATCCACTCCCTAATGATTAAATTAGCAAAATTTAATCAGTAGTGGTCATTAGGTGTGAGGTCTTTTGAAGAGGACCGCAAGACGTCAGACGCCACTTGTTGATTCGTAAGCCTGAAGATAAGAACGTCTGCAATAGGGAACTAGCAGAAAATAAGTACAAAATCTTTGTTATTTTGGAAAATACAAATCAGATCATTTTGACTGACCTAAAGCCGTTGATCCTTTTATCCTCTAAATAAATATCAATGCCATAATGGACTACACTGGACCTGAGAGTATTTTATGCATATTCGTGTTAACCCGCAACACGTCTGCAAGTCAACCACTCGGCAAGGAGATGTCAAAACAATTTTAATGCACTGCCAATAAACGCTCTAAAGTCAAAGCTCTTCGGTTTGAAGGAGGCGGCGGCGGCGACGGTGAACTGCCGAGGCGTGACTCGCTAAAGTGGAATCATCTTTCCCTTTTGAAAGGATAGACAGTTAGAACTCCTCTTTGAGAGTGATCATTAGGGATAACCGCTAACACCACAGTCCGAGAAGAGACAATTACCTGCAATCACAGCTGCTGTCCGGGGCGCTTTATGCAAGTGATTGCGTGTGCGTGGGGGTGTACACGCGCAGGAGCTTGTTCACCCCTCCGGCGGGCGTTTGGACGCCCCCCACACCCACACCCCCACTTCACCCCACCCTCCTGCCCAGCCAGTCATCTGTCACCATTACAGGACAAAGGCAGCAGCGTCTCAGGGCCATTACCGAGATTGCTGTAGATGATTTGGAGTGTCCTCCTCAGCACAGAGAAAATAATTTCCTCACAAAGAGGCGGCTCCCGCCGCTCTGCGGGCCCTTGCCACAGCCTATGGGACAAACTGCAGAGCGCCCCCACCACTCCCTCTCGCCCCAACCCCACGCCACCCCTCGTTTGGCACAATCGCCTCCAGGAGGGATGCGAGCGGAAAGGGCGGATCACGTGGCACAGATATAAAGGGACAATAAAAAGACGCAAGAGAAGATGACAGAAGTGTGCATCTCTTAATGGTAGTTAAGGGGAGGAGGACAGTTGAGAAAATGAATAATTAATGCCGTTCTGCTTGAAATGGTTTAAAAAAATATTAAACTTGAACAAGATATCATCTACATTTCCATGATTTGGCTCAGTGACGTGCATCCCTTCAATCTAGCCCTTGTTTCTCTCTTCTCTTCTCCAAGCTGCTGGCCAGAGATGGAGCTTTGTTTACAGTCGAGCCGACCTTGGCTGGAATGTGGATGAGTGTTTAAAGACCGACGCTGTGAAGTGAGCACCGCGTTTGTACGTGAAGACTCCTGGTCAGCGGCTGCAGGGCCGCGTTGCCCCCGTTCCACCAACTCCGCACCCTGCCAAACCCAGCACACACCCCACTCCAGCCGACACACACACACACCTCTGACACACAGAGATCATGATGAATTGTCCTTTCTGCAGGCTCAGATTGTTTTTTAAGGTTTAATTCAGTTTCTTCCTGTGCTTGGATGAGCAGCTGTGCGCATGGCTGTGCGTGTGTGAAGTTGGCGTGTGCTGACAAGTGTGTTTGCACCTTTCGTGTAGATGTGTCACAGTATTTGCGCGCGTGAGACGGAGGGAAAGAGAGAACAGAGGGAGAAGGAAAGGGAGAGAGAGAGGGAGTGAAAGAGAGAACAAACAGGAGTTATGGATCTCAGGTCTAATGTACTCCAGCAGGTCAGAGAGAGGGGGCCTCGAGTCGCCATGGAAATGGCAAAGCCTGATCAATACTCAAGGTTATAACCTCCAAACTGGGACCCTCCCCCAAATATGTGCCATCCATCCATCCATCCATCCATCCATCCACCCATCCATCCATCCATCCAAGTTGCAAATGAAACACCACAAAATACAGAAAGATTCAAAACATAAAAACAGTTTTATATTCCAGATCACAACTTTTGGCCCTGCGTTGATCCAGCGGTGGCCTGCATCCTGCTGGCTAAGATGTACGGTGGCCCAGACGGGTCAGCGAGTAACAACAACAAAAGTCACAATGGAAGTTATTCTAAAACAGAAGCCAGTTGTTTTTAACTCTATTAAAGGTTTTTACAGTTTGCAAAAAAACTATACAAAAAAAGCTACGTTGTAATGTTGGACATTATGACTGGAGCCTTTTGACTTTCTTTTTTTGTTGTGAATTTGTTGTTGTGTTGTGACTTTTGCATTTTGCTGACCCCTCTGAGCCACTGTAGTATTAAGGAAATAGACAAGCGTGACAACAACCATTTGTACCTGGTGTTCAAAATGCGTGCTGATTGATCAGATCGGTCATTATGTGTTTCACATGCAAATAAACTCATGGTGACAGCTGTGCAATTGTTACAAATCACACATCGAGTAGGCGGAAATTCAGCACAGTCACATTGTTTTGAATATAAGGAATATAAAACAGTGATGGAATGTTTAAGAAAGAAAGAGATCGTCTGAGCTTTCTAGGATGCATGATATAATGCAGCAATCACCTGGCCATTTGGAATCGTGATATTCACAGATTAAAAAAATATCGACTTGCTAGAGCATATTTCTTTAGACGATTTTCATTATATATATTTATAAATATAAACTTTTACTGGATAAAAAATACATTAATTGTATCATAGAGTACAGTATAGAGTGCTTGTTCTAAGCAATCGCTCTCAGACATTTGGGTTTCAGAGAAAACAAGCTGACCAAACGGGCCATGATAGAGAACAAGCAGTGAATGGAGTTAGGTAAGGAAAACATGGCTCTTTCTAGACATTCAAAGAAAATACGTGGACAGAGAATCAATTCTTCAGTGTCTTGTTTTACCACCAAAATAGTTTCTCCAATCTGTTTCCAATGGCAGCGTTGGCATTTGGCATTGTAGATTTCATGAATAAGTAATAAAAATTGTGTTTTTTTTTTTTTTTTTTTAGACTCTCCTGATCAAATGTTCCTCTCTACAGGCAAAAATATTTTCTAAAAGCACCAGGTGCAAAGATAACCGTGTCCAAATCTGAACAGATGATGACTCTGCCACTTGTGAGTGGTTCTTATAAAACTTATCTACACACATTGCAAATGGTGTTGAAGATTCACACATGATGAGAAAGTTGCCTTTAAAATGCTCGTGTGTTGTTATCAGACGTCATGTGGCCAACAATCGCTTTTAAAAATAAAACGTCTGCACGTCATATTAACAGTGACAGCTAAATTGAGTAATAGTCAGAACAATTGAAGGTTGGATTTCAGCAAAGCTTATGAAATTACCCAAATTCAAAGTTTATTCCAATGGGAAAATAAGCAGATGAGTGAAAAAAAAATTGGTAAAAAAAACAAAACCGAAGAAGCCAGCAGTGGAAAGTAATGAGCAGAAGATGGTGGAGATCCTACTGAGTGACTTTAAACCCGTTAAACCCTCCACAGATTGCACCAGTGTTTTGACAATGGCCAGTAAACTATCTAAATTGCAGTGTTTTTAGCGTCCGTCTTTCTCCGCTGCGCTGGGTAGCGAGGCGTGAGGCTGTCAGCCTTGTCAAACGGCCTTTCTCTCCGGGCGCGCGGCTGCTATCATCATCACTGGCCTTTCAGACGCCAAACTTTGTCCCTTTATCTCCGATTGTGCCTCTCCCTCACTATCCCGCTGAAATTACCCTTTCATTTTGTTGTGCCATAAAATTACAGCCTGGTGAAGATTGGCAGTGTTTTTCAGCAGAAGGAAAGGGGCAAATCAATGTTTTTGTTGAGACGGTGTGTGTGTGTGTGTGTGTGTGTGTGTGTGCACGTTGTCAGAACATCAGAATGCACTGATGTGTGATCGATGTGCCATTGTTGGTGTGTGTGTATGTAAGTGTGTCTCAGAGCTATCACTGAGGATAATAGGACTCTTGGTAATGCCAGGCTACAGGGGCAAAGACCCCTGTTTTACTGGACACTTTTAGATTTTTTTCAATCAGTAAGAGGAAAATAGCAAAGTGGTACAGGAGGTGAGGACCTGCGCTGGGTCAAAGGAGTAAGGGGGGCCGGAGGGTGGGTGGGGGGAGTGTTTTAGTTGGTGTCTGTCCAGAAGCCGGCACATTCACTGCAAACCTTACCAGTGATTTATTTATTTTTTTTAAAACTTTGTGTCAAAGTTGAACCTCGCTCTATTTTTTAAAAAAAAGAAGAAAAGAAAACACACACACACACACCAGGAAGTTTTTCATGATTTTCGACAGCCGCCTTGAACAGGGTTTATACCGCTTCAATATTTTCCAAATTTTTTCACGCCACATCTGAAGCTTTCAGTGAATTATAAATAGCCAGCTACCTTGGTAGTGTGTGATTTATTACAGGCTACACACTGCACTGTTTAAAAAAGCGGAAAGATTTCATAAGGGCACTTTTTGTCCACAGGGAAAAAGGGGACAGCTGTTCTAGCTCTAGCACCACCTAGTGGCTGCCTGTGCACATCCTTAGAGTTGGGATATAATGTGATGGACCAAAACAAAGTAATGCATCATTATAATTATAGCGTGAAAGGAAAGTCATGAATGGTATTGAAAAGTTTTGGATGAAAAATTAGAAAAGTGTCATCTGTATATTTAGTCTTCTTAGTCCATTTTGCGCTAAACCAATTACAGAAGTAAACTTAAATAGCAAATTAAGTCCACCTAATGAATTTTTAATCTCAGTAAGAAGGCAGCTGTTGTGTTAAGCCCACAGAGAACAACCATCACCATGAAGACCAAGGAGCCCCAGCACTGAGGATCGTTGAGGAAGTTCTGGAGAAGTTTAAAAGTCACTGTTTAGTCTGTCATAGCTTCACAACCCCTGATGTAGCCTAAACTGAGAGGCCTAGCAAGGAGCCATTAATCAAGAGGCTCACTGTAACCCTGTAGGAACTGTACAGATCCACTGCTCTGTCATGCTGACAATATGTCGGCATATATTCCACACATCTGGGTGTTATGGAAGAGTGGAAAGTAGCAAAAATGTTAGAGAAGGAGCTCTCGCCAGATCGAAACGCAAATGAGCTTTTTGCCCTTTGTGCAAATTATGCTTAGCGGAAAACTAATACGGCACATCACAATAAATATCCCTGCAGGAAAACATGGTGGTGGCAGCATCATGCTGTGGGAAAGTGAGTCACTTTAAAGAGAAAACGGAGAGTGCGAAAAAGACGTAAGAATTGTGGAAGAGAATATTGAATCGTGGTAAAATCTGGAGACTGAAACTACGAATGAATATCGCTTTCTTCGTGTTGATGTTTACAGTTTTGACTTTCGTTTTTTTTTTTAAATGACACAAAAAGCACAATATAAAATTGGTTTATTCAAAAAGTCATTCAATCTAATTGGCATTAGCTTAAAGTTACAGATTACTCGAAAGATGAGAAGGAATATCCTGTTCATAATGGTACTTTTTCTTCATCAAACTAAAGAACGGTTTGAGTTTAAGACTTCAAAATGTTTCCAAAACATTACTAATAATTATTACCGTGAGTTTTGCATCACAGTGGTTGCCCAATGCGCTCTCATTTTAAAACCCTCGCAGGAGAACAGCCTTTTTTCAGTGCTTTGTTTGTTTTCCATCGACACTCTTTGAGAGACGGCACTTATCGTTTCCAATCGGCCTGCTTCCTCCCGTTAACTCTCCGTGCGGTCAATTAATAACCAGAATCGATATTTGCATGTTTGAGTAAGAAGCGGCAGGGCGAAGGCGCACATTTCTGACGGCGCCATCTCGTTATCGCTCGTCTTCGTTGACATTTTTGCTCCGCTGATACCAGCTCTTCCTCTTCCTCGTCCTCCTCCTCGTTGGCTGGAGGGTCAGGACAAACACGGTGTCCAGTTTGCACACACAATCTGAATGCCGTCTATTGAGTAGAGCAAACAATCCTTCTTTTGTAGATTCTGCCTTTTTTTTTAATGCATCTTCAGGTTCCTGATTTGTAGTCTTGTGGACTATGATGATCAAATATAGTCCGTCAGTTATTGCTATGCATCTTAAATTTGAATTAGTAGGTTTTATATACACATACAGGTGCATCCCAATAAAGTACAACTTAAAAATGTATTTATATCACGTACTTAGCTGAAAATAAGACTAATACATTTCATAGATGCACTACATACATGTTTATTTCCTTTATTAAACTGATAAAAAACCAAAATTACTCTAAAAATAAAAACATGTAAGACAAATTAAAGAGTTTTATTACAAAATTCTGCCTAGTGAAAAGCAGTAGAACAGTTTTCTGATCAATTGAAAACAGTGATTTATGAATATTAAGTGAGGTGTCTTATTTACGTTTTTCCAGTATGCTGATGTGCAAAGCCCAGATTGAAAATCTGTATTTTTATGACACTTGTCTTTAGAAAGAGACATGAAGTTGTCTTTAACATCCTTATAGACAGCTGTGTTAACTTTGGGCTTCAGTTTAAAAGAATAAAAATAAAATGAATTAAAAACTAAAAAGTGGACCAACACCAGCCAATAACGTGGCTCTCCAAATCAATACTGACTGTGGAAACTTCAAATATCTTGAATTTTTAGTCAACTCTGCCTTCACATTTAAAAATAAAATGCGAAAATTACTTTAATCTGGGGGGAAACAAAGGACTTTGGAGCTCCAAGCATTAGTCCAGTGCTTTTTGAGCCAGGGTAAAAGGTTCCTGATGTCATTTCCTGTTCAGGACTCTCTTAACACAGCACATGTTCTGGATGAGTCCCAGAGTGTGGAGGCTCTGACTTGCTGCTGAAGGCCTCAGGGCTGTCGTTATCGCTGGTTGTTATGAAACATTTTCAAACAAACTTTTTTCCTTCCACTCAATTTTCCATTATCATATTCAGACTCAGTACTCTTTGAACGGTTTTATTTTTTTTTAGCAGTGACCTTTTGTGGCATACCCAACTCTCTACATCATGTTTGCGGAGACCAAAACATGACTATTCTTTAACAATTTTGCACCATAATCCCTTTTTGTTTGATTTTCTATGAATCTCAAATTTTCTAAGCAGAATTTTTTTCTCTTTTTTTTCAGTTTTTATTCACCGTAAACCAAAAATGATCAAATTAAACAGAAATAAAGGCTTCAAATAGTATTTCCTTCTGTGTGCGTCGAGACTCTTGTACAAGTTTCACTTTTTGAACACTTTCTTCATTTTCTCATTTATAGAGATGTGATCCGAACAAAAGGCTAAAGGTGTAATATTCAGGTTTACTAATATCTGAATATAATAATATGAGCAGGGAAACAAAAGTGTGTAAAAAAATCTATCTTGTATGACTATATGCAGTACGTTTTTATCTTATTTTGATCACGGACACCTGACTCAGTGAATCTTTTCTGTAATAATTATATTAAAACATCCATTTTCTTGTTTTGCTATGACTAAATGAGCAGACTTGATCTGCTGCTCATATGGGAATTTTTCTTGTCAGTATTTTATGTCTGTGATGAACAATTTTCATGACGCATTTACCTTGTCCTGGTCTCTACTAGCAATTTCCTATAACAATAATAATAATAAAAAATTATGTCCATTATCACAAATCTACTGCTTATAAAAGAAATGTCATCTTTGCACAAGCATGAATTTTTCCATTGAAAATATATATTTTACATCGTGTTCAGTTTCGATACTTTAATGTTTCACAGATTCTATGATTGTATTTTTTTAAATTGCTGACGTTCGAATAACTAAAGCAGACGGGAAGCAAGGTAACGTTGCTGCAGACAGACAAACAAAATTACTGAGTAAAATCCACCATCAACTCCTAATCCAGCCAGTATTTTTACAATCTGCGGCTTCATTTCTCGCGCTGCACCTTAAAATATGCCTTAACAAATCTCTCGACAGCGCTGGCATGCTCTGTTGTCTGAAAGCTTTTTGGATCCATACCAACTCCTTTTCACCAACGTATAAGGGAAGAGGGTGACCTTTATGGCTTTTGAATGGCGTACGGCAACCGAGACGTGTTCACCCGCCGCGCGCGCCCTTTGTCGCGGCCCGGCCTGCCTGGGCTGCAAAGTCCAGAAGCATCTGATATTTTTAACAAAAGAGCGGCGAGATAATGCGGAGGGCACTCACCGCCGGAGACGCGAGGAAGGAGGCAGTGGGAGAGGCGAGCAGCGAGGTGCCATCAGTGGAGAGAAATGGGAGTGAAAAGGATGAGAACCTAGAAACGAAAATCAATACAAGAAGGCAGGAAGGCATAAGAACTGGGGAAGGGGCGGGCGGGGTGTTGTGGGGCGCAGTAATAGAATAGACTAAAGATAAATAATGAGGACAGGAGGAAAGGAAAAGAAATAAGAGAGGAGAGCAGAAAGAAGGAGACAAGGAAAAATGACGGCAGAATCAAATCAGAGGATATATTTGTTATGTGAGGCTGTCCTTACCATCAATAATGTTTGAAAATAAAGAAAATTGCTCTGATGGCTGAAAAGTGACCCAGTCCCTTGTATTATTTTTGTGCTTCCAGAAGACGTGAACTTTTGGAAAACCCTGAGCTTCTTAAAAATGTGACCTGGTACTTCTTAAAAGGTTGCCGATAAAAACTGATGTCAGAAAATGATCTTTTATATATAATATATAAATACATCTGCTGAGATGATTGTACAAACTATTTCTCAGTCCAACGCCGCTAACAGTGTTGGACTAAGACGCTTAATGAAGGAACGTTGTTGTGATGACTTCCTGGTGGCGGAGTGTTGGAAATGGTTGAATCTTAAAGAGACGGAGGCCCAGTTTCAAGGAGTCAAATTACGAAGTCAGATTTCTTTTACGTTATGCTTACATATATAGCATTCTCATAAGAACTGAAGGTAACATAGTTATTTCATTTTGCTGCAAAATGACACTATTTGCCTGTAAAATGCATAATACTTCTGCTTTAAAGCAATCTGGACTTCTTGAACTGGAGGGAGAGGAAAGAAGACAAACATCACGGTTGGTTGTAGATGAGCGTAACATTTCCACAAACATTTGGTTCACTCAGTCGTCTCAGAACAGGCCAAGCCAAGGTCTGTCTTCGAAATATAAGAAAATAAATACGAATCCAGGCAGGAGACAAAACAAGAAACAGACTTACAGCAAAAGCACCGATAAAATGAACTGAAATCAAGCCGTGATGACCAAGATGTTAATGTAAGAGGCTGGCAGCAACTGCAAGACACATTTAGGACATGTCTCCTAAATGTGAAGCTAAGCAGCTCATTTCTGACCGTAAACATGACACCCGATGGTCTTGAATACAGAATGAAGAGCATGACTCTGAATTAATGAGGAAAGAATGTAGAAGCAGCAAATCAAATAGCCATGCAAATGTCAAAAAGAGACACTAAACATTAAAAGTAAGGGAAAAAAAACTACATATTTCTTTAAGAGGAGAAAAATTATTAGAATGAGCTAAAAATAAGTTATATTCCACACAAAAGGGCAAATAAAAAGTCAGCAACTGACTTTCTGGTGAAGAACCGGAAAGTCGGTCGCTGGGATGTAAAATACCGAGAACCATTCAACAAATGATTTTTGTTCTGAATCTGTTTTCATGTGTGGACATCCTCACAGACAAGTAAAACATTTCCCTTGTCTTAAGTATGAACATTTTCTCCCCTCTAAGATGAATAAACCCTTCGCCCTGCGGTGCCATCGAATCGTCCTGCGGAGCCGGTTCGCTCTCACGTCGGCCCTGAAATCCGTTTAGGCGCGAATCTATTTGTTTGCGAGCGCTTGCTCGTGCGCGGAGAGCATTCGTGTAAAAGAAGGAGTTTAATTGTATTTGGAGACAAAGATGATGGACCTGAGCGTTCGGACTATTGATATGTTTCTGTGCATGTGTGAACACGGCATCCCATCACGCGCCCGAGATATTTCAATACATCCATCGATCAGCTTCAGCAACACCCAGATCAGATGATGGCAGGATGGATTACAGGAAGCACGTGTGTGTGTGTGTGGGGGGGGGGGGGGGGGGGGGGGGGGGTGTAGGGGTGTGTTTGAGGATAAGGACAAAGACACCTAAGAGGAGTTGGAGACTAAATCGTCTGGTTCTGTGGATGAATAACAAAACATAAAGATGGAAAATAAAGATGAATTGTGCATAAATGATGTTTGTTGAGATGAAGGTTGTTGTTTTTTTATAGCTGCTCTTCAAATCTCCAATGAGAGAGGATACTTCAGCAGCACACTGTGCAATCCTCTGGATGGAGGCCAAGCAGGAAAAAGAGGCTGGCAGCAATTACAGACACACACACACACACACGCACACGCACACCCACACCCACACACACTGATTACACAGCACCAAGAGCACAGAGCGGTGAGGCCAGTTCCATCTGTGATTCTTCAAAGAGTTTGGCTGATATTGATTTGGTGCCAAGGTTAGCAGCTCATTCAGGCAGAGTGGAGCTTTCAGGAGCAGCTGGAAGGAGCTGAGACCACAGCCGGAGACGGAGGCTGAGACCTTGAGCTGAAACACACAGCAGCAATCCTCTGTTGGGGCTAACAATGTCTCAGAGCCCATCATTGCAATCGCGGCGTGGACAAAGACAAATAAACACGCATACATGCGTGCGCTCTCCCTCTCGCGGTCGTGAGCGTGCTGCGTTGAATGCAGAGTGGGAGAGAGGCTAAAGGAGTGTGAGAGGAAGGGAGGAGGCGTTCTGTGTGTGTGTGTGTGTGTGTGTGTGTTTGTTGTGGAGAGGCAGAGGATTAGTCGTGTTTTTGAGAGGGTGATTCAGGTTCATCAATTCAACTCCTACAGTCCCGGACCACGGGACCTCTGGGGTCGGGTTTTCCAACCTCTGCTGCCGGTGTGTGTGTGTGTGTGTCCGTGTGCTGCTTTGTTGTATTTTAAATACTGACATGAATCATTTTGATGGAATCTAAATTGGCGCTCAGGTGTAATGAGGCCTGTTCCCCTACAACCCGTCGCTCATACAACAAGTAAAGACTTTAAAACACACTGTCCATCCATCCATCCATCTTCTTCCGCTTATCCGAGGTCGGGTCGCGGGGGTAGCAGCTTCAGAAGGGAGGCCCAAACTTCCCTCTCCCCAGCCACTTCTTCCAGCTCCTCCGGGGGAATCCCGAGGCGTTCCCAGGCCAGCCGAGAGACATAGTCCCTCCAGCGTGTCCCGGGTCTTCCCCGGGGCCTCCTCCCGGTGGGACGTGCCCGGAACACACTGCTAGCCTGTAAAGGTGGGAAACATCAGCAGGCGGGGGTTGCGATGTGAAGCGAGATAAGAATAAAAGGCTGAAAGATTGACAAAGTTATAATTTTTTGATTTTGAAAAGACAAACATTTGTCCTTTGCAATCAAGATTGAGTCTGTTGCAGAGGTAGGCATATTGATCCAAGATATTGATAATATCGATACCAGCATTTTAGGCCCAATAACTGAGTTTTTCTACACCCACACCCCCACACATACAGTATGCCTGGCCTGGCCAAAAAAAAAGTCGCCACCTGGATTTAACTAAGCAAATACTGTAGGTACAAGCCTCCTATTGGATAAGTACTGCATAGGCGATTATCTTTCAGCTGGCAACAAGTTATTTAACCCCAGCTGATGCAATGAGTAACTCCTCATTTCATAAACAACCATGGCAAAAGACACATCCTGTGGTCGTGGAAAAGACGTTAGTCTGTTTAAGAAGGGTCAAATCATTGGCATGCATCAAGCAGAGAAAACACCTAAGGAGATTGCAGAAACTACTAGAATTGGGTTAAGAACTGTCCAATGCATCGCATCATTAAAAACTGGAAGGATGGTGGGGAACCATCGTCTCCCAGGAAGAGATGTGGTCGGAAAAAAATCCTGAATGATCGTGATCATTAAACGTTTGGTCAAATCAAATCGAAGAAAAACAACAGCAGAACTCAGGAGTATGTTTAATTGTGAACGCAAAAGCATTTCCACATGCACAATGCGAAGGGAACTCAAGGGGTTGGGATTGAACAGCTGTGTAGCCGTAAGAAAACCTCTAATCAATAAGGCTAACCAGAAAAAAAGGCTTCAGTTTGCTAGGGAGCATAAAGATTGGACTCTGGAGGAATGGAAGAGGGTCATGTGGTCTGATGAGTCCAGATTTACCCTGTTCCAGAGTGATGGGCGCATCAGGGTAAGAAGGGAGGCAGGTGAAGTGATGCACCCATCATGCCTAGTGCCTACTGCACAAGCCTGTGGGGGCAGTGCTATGATCTGGGGTTGCTGCAGTTGGTCAGGTCTAGGTTCAGCAACATTGTGTGCCCAAAGAATGAGGTCAGCTGACTACCTGAATATACTGAATGACCAGGTTATTCCATCAATGGATTTTGTCTTCCCAAATGGAACGGGCATATTCCAAGATGACAATGCCAGGATTCATGGGGCTCACATTGTGAAAGAGTGGTTCAGGGAGCATGAGACATCTTTTTCACACATGGATTGGCCACCACAGAGTCCAGACCTTAACCCCATTGAGAATCTTTGGGATGTGCTGGAGAAGGCTTTGTGCAGTGGTCAGACTCTCCCATCATCAATACAAGATCTTGGTGAAAGATTAATGCAACACTGGATGGAAATAAATCTTGTGACACTGCATAAGCTTATTGAAACAATGCCACAGCGAATGCGGGCTGTAATCAAAGCTAAAGGGGCTCCAACAAAATATTAGAGAGTGTGACCATTTTTTGGTGGCGACTTTTTTTTGGCCAGGCAGTGTATATATATATATATATATATATATATATATATATATATATATATATATATATATATATTTCGTGTGTGTGTGTGTGTGTTGTAGTTTTCAGCTGTACTTCAAAAAGAGTTTGCTTTGATTTGCTCTAAAGTGATTATTTGCGGCACTTTGTTTATTTAGGGAAAATACGCACACAAATTTGTTTAGGTTCTTATATTGTTTCTGTTTTTCATACTGTAGAAAATTGTATATTTTAAAAATGAGTAAACAGTGCAAACGATTGCCCAAATGCCAGTATTTAAACACTTACTGATGATGTTGGCATATGTGATGGTGTAGCCTGAGGAAGGATCTCCTATAACTCTATAACTTTGTGCACTTAAGATGCTTTCAATGCCGCTTCTTTAATGTTGAACGACATATTTGCAAACCAAGTCTGCTTCTTCTGATTGTAGAGGAAAAACCAGATGACCAAAGTGATGTTCATGATTTGAATAATTAATTTGAGTTTGCTACATTTTAAATTGGTTTTAATTTAGCAGATTTATTTATATCTTAGAGCTGTAATCCGTACAAACTGTTTTACTAAGAATGTATTGATTATTATCTGCTAAAATAAAATGCATAAAAATGACCTCATCCTTCGTATTGTTCACCTCCATGACAGTTTGGCTCACCTGTCCATCCTGCAAATCTTGTTTTGTAGCACAAAACCAGTCAACTTAAATGACCAAAAATCAAACAGAAAGCAAGGATTTTGCCAAAACCTTACATGTTCTTTGGGGTGTATGAACATATCTGAGCCTGTGAGGTGGCATTTTTAACCTGCATAAATAAGAGAACTTCTCAAACAAGTAATAATAATAATAATAATAATAATAAACTATTCATGAGTCTTGTTTGTAGGAATCATGGCTGCTGAATGTTGTGTAGTGATTCTAACCTGATGGAAAGGTTAAAAAGAAAAAAAAATCTGTAAAGGCTGAAAATCAATGTGACATTCATGCCTGTAATGGGTCCATGTAAAATTTCTAAACCAACTACGTGTCAAAATGTATGTTATGTTCAGTCTTTGGTTTAAAAAAAGAAAAAAAAAGTTGACTTTGAGAGGTTTTAGTATGACAGTCACAACAGCGCGTGTGTATCCGAGCGGCCTTACACACCCACGCACACCACCGCCTCTGCCGTCCTCATTCAGACTAATCCCCTCACAGACCCCTCGTGTTGCTCTTTGAACGGAGTACAAAGCATGTTCTGGGCTTAAAACAGCAGCACAAAGACACAAATAAAAAACCCGCTGAGACTTTTGACCTTTCAGCCGGGATTACAGTTTTCAAACAGCGTTCAAGGAATTCAGCTTTCGCATTCACACAGTTTTTCAAACGTGCTCGCCTCGTCCCTCACAAACTGAACAGTTCTCGGTTTTTTCTTAAATACCACAAACATGCTGGCCTGAATGTGCCGTGTCTTAGGTTAATGCTGGAGTTCTGGTGCTGTTCGCTATTGAGGAATGCATAAGGTCAAGACCGACATTCTGCGTGTAAGTCCTTGGACACACAATGGCATTTTACTGAAAATGTTGCGGGTTTTTCTGCTGGTGTGTTGGATTAGTTTGTGCAACGATGCCTTTAAAGTTCAATGTCGGGTGTTTCTCTCGGCTCAGAGGAAAACCCAAGCAGACGAAGCAAACTAAACTTCAGGGTTGTTGTTGTTTTCTTTAGCACAATGAAAGAATGTACGGGTCAATTTACAAGTCAATTTAAAAATATAACTTTTATTCAAAAAACCAATATGACTTTTTAAAATTTTTGTTAAAACTAACAAATACTTGGTACTGTCACTATGTTGAGACAGCATAAGAGGCCTGCTGTGAAGTGAACAAATATACTGCTCCGTCATAAACAACCAATCAGAGCGAGGAGGAGGGTCTTATCGCAGTTAATCAGTCCTGTGTACGCAGCGCTCACATTCTCCCTCTTACGCTACAGCTTCTCCCCATCAGCAGAACCTGTTATGAATGCTAATTCTAGTTAGCATGGCATTTGTTCACAGTTTTCCTGGAGCAGTACGTCGTCTCTCCGCCAATAGTACATTTACTGGAGCGTACACGAGCGGAGTGACAACGCTAAGGCCCTCCTCCTGGCTCTGATTGGTTGTTTTTGACTGAGAGCATGAGAAGCTCGATTTTTATTATTTTTTTTCACAGATTATCTTTCTAGTGTTGCACTGTCACGACATGGCGACAGTTTTATCAAATATGTAGAAAAACATATCTATAAAAGTTGCATACTGCAGTTTTTAAAGGGTGTAAAAACTGAAATGGTGCCTGTTTCACAGGATTACATTTGAGAAGCTGGTATTGCATTAAATCAGTTGTGTACAGGTACAATCCCGGGATTCACTGAATCCAAGTCTGTCTTTTTCTGCCTGAGGTGGCGCTTTTAACTGCTCCTTCCTCTTGTCTTCATTAATACCCGCTTGTTCCTTGTCAGGAGTCACTAAGGGGCTGGTATCCACCTCTAGAGGCCTTTAAGAGAGAGGAAGGTACATGTTGGACAAGGTCGTCAACCCCTCACTGAGACACGCAGGACAAATTATCCATGCACACACACAAACACTTACTCTGAAGGGCTTCTTAGAAAACTCATTCATCAGAGTTGAAGGAAAACACTCTTGCATATCCTTCCCACGCACTGTCTGCTTTTATATTTTTTTCCTTTTCTAACATAACTGATTAGTTTAGAGGCAGCGTCTTGACATGTATCGATCCTCTTCGGGAGACCTAACCAGCTCCGGAGATGGTCAGGTTTCTGAAGTTTCCTTTGTTGAAAACCACCGTAAGAGTTGAAGGCTTGACGCTGAAAGCACAGGGCCTGAAGTTGCCCGACTTATTTTCCTGAGGCCATAATTCACGGTTTTCACGTTTGTTTCTTGTTGACCCGAGCACTGCTACAGCACATTCTGGAAACCTGTTGAATAATATTTCTACAAGAAAATCTTAAAAGTTTAAAACAGTCTGTAGAGCTCATACATTTTCTCCAGTAGCTATTAAGCATCACACAGTGCTGGTGAAAAGTCTGCATACAGTTATTACAGGCAACAATGTTCATATTACTAGATGCTTTTAATGATATTGATAATGGTTTGAAAGATGGGTGGATTTGAACCAAACTTCATATTTTAATATGCAAAAGTGTGAAATTGTCATATTTTCCCATTAGCATAGTAAAAATTATAATAAGGTTGAATGGAAGTCCACCAGTAAGTCATAGATAAACTGTCTATTTATTTTGTAACCAACAACAAGCATCCAGCCTAAATTTTCTGGATATTTCAGTCTCGTCTTGACAGATCGATGTGGTTCCCTGGCACAGAACCAGCTTTTCAACATATTCCACGACCTTCTGATAGAATTGAGGTTAAGCTTATTGTTAGCTGGATGTATCTGTGCCAGCTCTTAAGCATACTTCACATATTTTCAACTTGGTGGTCGATTCCTGAATGTTAAAGATTGTTTTTGCTTTGTGCATCGATTAATGTTCACTCTATCCATTTCAAAACTGTTGACGTCTGGTCGGGATCTGTGTTCGGATTAGAAGGCACAATTTGTTTTGATATTTGATTCATATAGCATTTATATAACAACTGGAGGTAACATAGTTACATGATTGTGCTATAAAACAGCACTATGAGCCTGGAAAACATGTAATACCGCCCCTTTAATATTTGCAGCTAAATATGACCAAAATATTTCTGAAGCTCACGCCAATGATGGATGTATGTTAAGTTTTCACCAGAACTGATTTAAATATTCTACAACCTCATGTAGGAGGATTTTTGTTTTGTTTTCTTTTGCAGACAGTGTAACAAATTCAGGTTCGAAAGAATCTTTTGCATCTTTTACATTTGCGGCGACATATTTTCTCTAGTCGTTCACCGGATAGATAATTACCACTGAATCAGCTCCGGGCTTCTCTTGATTACATCACACACCCGCTACGCTGCTGCTCGGCTTTCGACGACGGTTTTTCATGCACACCGGTATTGATTAATCTGTCGAGCACACAAGGCGCATAACATACGGCGAATGCTGTTTTCAGGCATGAGCTTATGTTTAACTGGTGTTTCCCTACAAGCGCTTTCTTGTGGCTCAAGGAAAGACGGTGTGCTTTTCTCCCCCCTCCCCCCATTTTTTAAAAACCTGTAATAAAAATGCACTGACAGAAACACTGACACAGGCAGTCATGTCGTTGCCATGTGCGCTGCCCGAGGTGAGGATGGAGAGCCGAGATCACAAAGCTGTGAAGGGACGACATTGTGCAGGTGACGTGTTGTGTGAGTGAAGGCAGAAGTCATCTGGTGATGATCCAGCCTCAGTAACGCCGCCGCTTGTCTTTCTTCTTCTGCGGCTCATCCCCCCCCAAAGCAGCTCACCCAAACACACACACGCACATTTTCGTCTCACTCCTGCTTGGTCGTTTACGCCTCTGCAAATCAATATGTGCAATTCGGGAGAAATACTGCATCACCATGACAACCAGGCCTCCCTTCCTATGAAAAGGAGAGCAGCAGACCACGCAGGCTGGTTTCTGACCCATAAGGCTCCCCTGGTCGTTGTCGTTTTACAACTTCAGATATATTTTGCTGCTAAGTTAGTCGTATGCCCTGACTTTCAAGCTGCTGCTTTGTTCTGTTCAACTAAACCGTCTGTCTCTACACCACGATGACAGCATGACACAAGAAACGCATTTCTCAACTTTTTCTTTACGTGTTCATGTTCAAAGGTGTTTTCACAATTCTTTTCTGAACTAGATCAGAAAATATGTACACTCTTAAAGGGGCAGCATAATGTGTTTTGCAGGAACGTAGTGCCATTTTACAGCATAATCAGTTACCTTCAGTTGTTCTGGAAATGCTATATATCAACTATTACTTAAAAGAAATTTTACTTCCTGATGTAACACCTTGAAATTGGGCCTCTGTCTCTTTAAAAAAACTTCTGCTCTTTCTCAAACTCCGCCTTCAGGAAGTCATCACAACATGGCTCCTCTATTAACCCTTTAACAACGTTTTTACTAGCGTTAAACTGAGAAGTAGCTCCTATAACGAGCTCATCAAATGCGCAGTTCCACCAGGTGTTTGCTAGTTGTTGCAGGCTAGTCTGAAGGAGCTGAGTGGCGGAGTTGTGGGGGAGGGCTCCTCTGTGAAGCTCAGAAACTGCGGCTCTGAGGAGGAGCTGCACCTTGAAGGTGGTGCCAGGTCCACCTGGGCGATTTGTGCAGCTGAATGGTTGCCATGGAGATTGAAGGATTTCTCAAACATTAATGAAAGAATCAAGGCAACACTCCAGGTACGTTTTTGATGAGGGAATAACACGACATGATGCAAAGCTCAAAAAAGTATATCTTACAAAACACAGCCCCTTTGAGATTCTTGTAGTCAATGTTCTCTTTGAAACCTTCCTTGTGCATTTTACAAAACCAAACGCTCTGCTCTGCTTCCCGTTGCTTTTTCGTTTCAGTGTATCGGTTGTGCAGTTCAGGCCACCTGCCATCAGACGTGCCCATTAACTGCTGGCTTTTGTGAACTGGTGTCGAAACTGTTTGCCGTGGTGGTTGTCCATGGCAGACAGCTGAATTGTTCCAGTCAATCATCTGAGCTACATGGCAGGTTATCTATCTGGGCCCTTACTTGCAGAGCAGGCCTAATGGATAAAGACTTGTCTGGATTTTCTATTGAAAAAAAAAACACACTTAATTTAGAAACACTGTACCCTGGTAAAAACCAGCTCCTTGTTCTATGGTATGCTTCGTAGAGAGGGTCTCGACTCTTGGCTACTGAGAAACAATTGCTTTCTGAAGGCGTGGACTGTGTTGAGGTTTTAAACTTTATCCAACTTCTAACGTTTGCCCGTGAGGTATGTAATGCGCCAGCTCGTAGCTATGAAGCCCACCGGAAATTGACTGAAGACAGAAGTGCAGAGCCAAACAAGATGGCTTTTTATATTGATTCTATATTTGGAAGTGTGGCCAGCATGGACTGAACGTCTTCGATCACTTCTTAATGCCATTGTTAGGCAGACTGCAATTCTAAACCACAGCAGAAAATCTACATCATCGTTCACAACTTCTCCTTCTGTTCACTAATTGGCCCAGTTGAAATTCAACCAAAAGAATCCAAGTCAATGGAGGAAAGCCCAGACAGAGCTGGGATGTGACACTGTAAATGAGCAGAATTACACAGGAAGGCGATGACTAGGCTAAGACAGCTGTGTATGCAAGTACAGCTCCAGATAAGGAACTGTGTAGGTATGGAATTAGTTCTGTTTTCTTTGTTCATCACCATCGATGTGGAACCCAGCGCACGTGAAGGAATGCATGCCTTCATTAACAGGCCTTCATTGTCATATACATACATATACTGTACATCACATATGTCAGAGTCAAGGCCCGCGGGCCACATCCGGCCCGCGAGAAGGTTTTTTACGGCCCCTGGAATGATCTTGATTTATTATTAGAACCGGCCCGCAGACCGCAGTAAGCCGGCACCCCGTCTGAAAAAAAAATACCTTCCTTATTTGAACTGTAAGTAGTTCTTTAAATGTTCTGTGAGATGATGTACTTACCCATGTATCCATAACAACCGGAACTTTCAATATCCACCAAGTTATTGCCGAAATATACCATCTATTAAAGGAGTGCCCCCCGGATTAATTACACTCTCTGCAGCTGCAGCTGCGAAGTTACAGTATTAACCCGATACTTGCTGGAAAGTGCAACGTCTCCCCTTTCAGAAACCGTTGGAACTTTTCCACTTAGCGCTACGTGTGGCGGAATTACGGTACTGCAAATTTAGATGTGTCGCCGGCGACACGTGTAGCTGCGCATCCAGGCTGCTCAAACGTTGTCTATGTTTGGCAGCACATACCTGTGTGAACAACTGTTTTCTTTGATGAACCTGAACAAAACATCACACAGAAGTCAACTTACTGCTGAACACCTTCACTCAATTCTGAGGATTTCCTCAGCTCAGAACCTTACCCCGAACATTGATGAACTTGTGGAAAAGATGGGACACCACCAAGTATCACCCTCAACCTCAAACAAGTGAACATTACTGTGCAATCACATATTTAGAGTTTTTACTCAGTTCAAGTTTAAAAGTTAAAGTTTAATATTTGTTTTCACTGCATGTTACTTCTCCTTGATGAAAGTGCTGTTTTTGATTAATAGATTTTTGCTCTTTATTTTATTGTATTTCAATCCAATTATATTTTAAAAATATTTCAGTTGTGTCTGTTGAAAATTAAAGATTACTGACAGAGCCATAAGAAAATGTTGCTTTATTTATCTGATCATATTGGAATATATTTGTTAGGTTTTCAGTAGGTTCAATTAGGTTCACTAGACTATATGCGTCATTTAAAAAAATTTCAATGAACATTCGATCAGTCCGGCCCTCGGCTTGTAGCTAAATTTTTTATTTGGCCCTCCGTCCATTTGACTTTGACACCCCTGCTGTACATGCTTTCATTTTAATATACAAATAGACGGAAATATGTCCCAAATATGTCCTCTCTGAATATCAAAAAGCGTGCTTGTAGTAGTTGGTAAACTTTATAAAGTAGAGTAGAGAAGTAGCAATATCTAATGTATAATGTTGTACAACATGTAGATGAATTAGGGTATTTTAAATGTAGCATAAATGTGCTGTGGAAAGGTTAAGACTTGGGCAATTCAGGCCTTTCAGGCCAATAAACGTTAGCTAATGCTGACGTTTATTGGCATTAGCACAGGCCCATTCACCAAAACTATGGCTCAACTAGAAAAAACCATAAAGTCACTCGCTTTACCTACTGATGCCATGAAGAGAGGATCATCTCTTCACAGGATTCCACAGATCTGCCATTAACCTGCGTCACCATAGATAAAAAAAAAAAGTGATTACATTTTAGATGGATTAACATCAGAACAAGTAAGTACATTAATTCATCATGCTATATGTGTTGTAACTCAGAATTTATTTATAATTCCATCCCATAAAAACTAAAGATTCCTGGCAAACACCCAGTTGTTCTGTCAGCTCCTGCTGGAGTTCCTTCCTTCCTTGCTTGGAATCGCTGTGCGGTCAGCGGCCGTATCGATACCCACAAAGCTGGACCTCTGACCACAGGCTCAACAGGAGTATCCATGGAAACCTAAAGTGGCTGATGAACTTGTCACTATCTTCAGGCAGAAAACAGTGCCAACGGTGTTGGTCAAATCTTATCCTCAGTATTCATAGAAATAACCAGTATATCTAAATTCCAACCCTTGGTCATGAGATGTGTCTCCTTCCTGTTTTCTGACAGTTTCACACACCCAACAGACTTGGTTCAAAATTATTAAGCTGCAATAAAAAAAAAGAAAAAATTCACCAAATGTTTCTACTCTGCCATGAAATACAGCCAGAGTTCAGATTTTCTAGGCTGAATTACATGCTACAAATTGTTTTTTGCAGAAGGATTCTTTATTCTCAAAAAGACATCAAGTGGGACCAAAGCAGATGGTCATCTTGTGTGTGACAGTAATTAATATTTAATCTTTAACAGGTTGGAGTATTTTGTTGCATTTTTCAGTCTACTGAATCCACATTTCCTTCATACTTTTAATAATTTACAAAGAGGGAAAAGAAATTACCTCTGTGCCCTTGTAAGATGTGGCTGCGAGTCGTTTTGACGGCTAGCCATTTGCCAGCAGGAAATACTGGAAATACTTTGGCCAGGAATACAAAAGGAAGCATCTCTGAACAATTCAGTTTAGCCTTGTGGTCAACCTGAATTTTATTTCCTTTTTTTACATTTTTTTTCACTTGACATTGAGTTTTATAGTTGTGCTGCTTCTGAATGTTCCCAAAGGCTTCTTCACAAACTTTTTGAACTTTGCTCAAAATCACTTGACAACAGCAGTGCTCGCAGTCCTGAGGTAAACATATTCTTACATAAAGCCTTTGAGGTTACACTCAATGTTTATTTGCACATATATAGCTTGTGTGTCCTCAGTTAGGCAGTAGGTTCTAATGTGTCCAACGGTGTGAAGATAATTAGGCTGGCTGACAAGAAGGGAGTGATGGGGAGGGGGATCTGTGGTCTCTAAGGTGTCCACACATTCAGTCTCCTCCCAGGAGGCAAGCTGTCTCGCAAATATGTCAGGGCAGGGCAGTAGGATCTGTCTTCACATTAAACAGGATAATTTAATTTATAAGAAGGGACATGCTTGTGTCTTCTCCATAATTCATATTCTGATCATACTTCAGAGGACCTGGTAAAGATGTGATTGAGCTCAAACAAAAAGGCACTTGTGTCCCCCTTGTTTGTCAAACCATTTATTAACAGGAGAAAGATATGGGCGTGTGTATGTGTGTGTGTTGTTTTTGTTTTTGATACATTGCAAGGACCATTTTACCAACAAATACCGACACCGAGAGGACTGACTGCTTCTTATGGGACCGAAAGCCCGGGCTACATTAGAGGAAGTGCAGTTTTTCAGTTAAAGGTTTGATTTAAGACTAAGGTGTGAATTGAGTTTAAGTTTGGGTTAGAGATAGGGTTCAGGGTTAGGGTATAGAAATTAATACAAAAATGAATGGAAGTCAATGCAAAGTCCTTGTGAGGATAGAAAGACGTACTGTGTGTGTGGGGGGGTTTCGTGCCTGAGTGTGATCCCTGATGTATCTTCAAGGTTGGGGGCACCACGCTCCAAAGATCTGATGGACAGCAGCCATCAAAGGTGGAAACACATGTGACAGATAAGCAGCTAAAAATACACTCTCCCCTCTCATGCCATCATTCAGCCTCTTTGTCCCTCCTCTTTGTTTCTGCTCTTGTCTGTTTTAGAAACATACCAAATTATTTTTAAAACGTGTTAAAGAAAATTTCTGAATTTAACATCAAACTGTTCACATTACGCAATAACCTAACATCATAGGACATGTACACTGAAAAAGCAAACTATTGTAATCAATAGTCTTGGATGGAAAATATGTAAGCTTAACCACTGAAAACACTAAAATGAATGCATTGTTAAACTATGCTAAGTCAATTAAATTAGTTAGGTTGAAAAGCTCTGTTAACAATAATTTGTTCATCTTGTTACTCGGCCCTGAATAAAAGAAAAAAAAAGTTATGGATTACATAAATTCATACATCAATCCAAGAGCAGCAGCAAAGATAACAACCTAACATTAATCTACCTTCTAATCTTTTAAATTCAGGTAATTTGGTCATTACATTTCCAGGTATTTCCATTTCAATTCTTTCCATCAATTTATGTTGAGCTCCATGGGATGAAAGAGTCTCTTTTAAAGATTAATTTTAAATTTGTGTTGATTCAGTCTGCACTCTATATTTAACAACTTGTCATTGATTTCCTTTATTTATGCGTCAGATGTCCCATTCCTCCTGCACTTTTTTTTAAAACACAAAGTTGTGGGAATTTAACTGATGGGTTGCCTTTTATTAGGCTAGACTTTCATCAGTATTTCAGCGTATAAATGAATAAGTCTGAATAGCTAAGTGAACTAGTTCAGTTTCAACTAATTCAACATGTACTTTGTCAACTAAACTAGTTAAGATTTCATTAGTGGGTTAGATCATGTTTATCATCTAGTGAAAAAAGATGTAAGTATATCTTGTTGTTGAGCTTTAAGAAGTCATTAAAACAGCAAGTCCTTTCTAACAAAGTTGTAGATTAATAGTTGCAACTGTCAATCACAGCTAAGATGTGATTGACCTCAGGGTTAAAACATTCAACTTGTTAGCAAGTCTGATTTAGCTTTGGCACTAACTCAACTACAATGGAAGCTGTAGGAGTGAGAAATAAAGCGGGAAAGCCGAAAAGTTTGTACACCCTTCTTGCTCTGACTACAGCTGGGAGCGACTGGGCATAAGTACTGGGCATCCTGTGAGTGCTGAGGCCACAGCAGAATCATTCGCCTTCTTTAAGTAAAAGTCTACTAATGTTTCTAGTCACACTAGGAAAAAAATGTCTGAATCTGTAGCTGGTTACTTTTTTGTACTATTTGCTAAAAATAGCAACAAAGTTGCCAAAATACCAACATTGATCTGAACCAATAACCAGTTAAATTTCAGAATTTCTAATAAATATTTTGCTAAAAATATTGATTATGCCTTCTAGTTCCATGTCCCTGGTTCTCTTCGAGCATGTATTTTGATGCCTTCTTTAGCCAACGGCTAACTACTTTATATATGTATATATAAACAAAACAACTCAATCGACAGCAAATTATGAAGGAATTTCAATGACATTCACGTTCATCACTAATAATTTTTTGAGACACTCTACATTTTAAAAAAATATATATATATACAGTCACATAAATGTAAAATATTTTGAGTTTGGCTGATGATCTACACCTGCACTGACAGTCACACTTCCTCAGCCTCAGCCAGCACGTCCAGACCAGAATTATTTGGTTGATCATCAAAAGGAAATCAGGCTGACACTGTGGGGGTAAAAATAAAAAAATAAAAAAATCAATGACAAAATCATCAAGGACATTCATGGACTATCACATTTTACGCCCTGAAAGGAGCCAAAAGAGAAAAACTATGTGATTATCCTGCACTATTCAAAATGTGAGATGTGCTCTGTAATGATCAATACGTTATCATCTTCTTGTTGCTCTAATGCAGGAAGCATTACATATTTTAGTACTTAAATTCAGGAAGCACCTATCTGAGCGTATGCTTTCTTGTACAGGAGCCAGACGTAGGAAATGTAGCCAAGAACAGAGAAATAAAACTTATTATGACAGAAAAAAAACCCAATCCATCCCACATAGAATAACACCCCAAAGAAAAAAAGAAAAATAAACACAACTGGAGATATATCAGCTTGTCAACTAGTTAGTAGATGTAGTAATTTTAATAGTGATCTTTATGTTCAGTTTTAATCCAAAGACGTCTCAAACATTTGAAATGCATTGTAGCAGGCTCTGAAACTTTTAGATGCACAGCTTAATAAAAGACACAATTGATTGGAGTCTTCAAAGGTCAGCGGTTCTATAGCTGGAGACTCTTGCTTTAAATGTTCTACAGTAATTTAGTTTGAATTAATAGTTTTCTCATCCATCATCTTATATTTTGTCTGTTCAGTTCTTGTAATATATTCCTCAACTTTTTATTTATTTATTTAATACTAATTAATACCTGGAATGTGGCTGCCAGTTGTACAAAACACAAAGATTGTTCATGCTAAAGCCCCATGTACGTAGGTCATTTGTCGTCCACACAGGAGGTGGACGGACTTCCAACATCAGGTCCGTCAAAGGCCTTTTCCACCAGCTTTTGCTAAAGCTTACAAACCACAAGTTATTGTTGTTTCCACCACATTTAGGTCTGGATCTGGCCCCGGAACCAAAACACAATTATTGCTACGGGCGGGCTCATTGGGATTAACAACCAATCCCAAATTCTTTGTCATCAAATTAAAAAACAACTTTGAATTCAACACATTTCTACCAAATGTCAACATTACTAAGTTCCAGCAAATTCATGCCATAAGGCATGTATCTTAATAAAATGTTTAGCTCAACACATGACTCGACTCTGGTGGCACAGGCCTGCAGAGTGGAGCAGCAAACACTCTGCAGTTACGCTCTGAGTTACGCAGCAGAAGCACCGCAGCAGGTCCGACACACGCAGCACAGACGTTTTACACATGCCCACTGCTGTGATTGGCTGGTTATGGAATGGACGGGAAAGCTACTGTAAGTGAATTGGGTGTCTTCAATCTTCCCCAATCACTTAGAGCCTGTGCATCAGCGCATGTCATCCATCATGTAGACCAAAACATGCCCCAGACAAACAATGCATCAGCATTCTGTGGGACGGCAACGCTGCAGCTGCCAGGCTTGGACGCCGCAAGCGGTTTAGACCGGGCACGCCGTCTGGCACCAAAAAAATACAAATATAAAAAAAGAATTTCACAGCTGACCATTTCTACGTGGCTGAAGTCAAAGGTTACTTTTTTTCTTTTTTTTTGCAGTCTGTCATAAAGATTTTATGAGACTAGAGCATCATTTCATGAGTGGAACAGATGGGGTATCGGTGGGACAAGTGGGAGAATTCAAGGAAGCATGAAAACAAGGAAATAGAAACATTGAGTTTTGTAGAATGGGAAATGTGCAATGATCCCTGTGTGTGTGTGTGTGTGTGTGTGGGTGTGTGTGTGTGTGTGTGTGTGTGTGTGCGCACAAGTGTCACCTCTATACACTGACTCAGTGAGATGCAGGGGCTTGGAGAGGTGTTGTTGGAAAGGGGTCAGACTGGTAACAAACACGTCACTGTAGGACACTGGAGCTTATTACTGAATGCTTGACCTGCACCTCAGTACTTTCTCAGAGAGAAGAAGCCATCTACTGATGGCCTCAACTAATCCATAGATGGAGAGACTGTTTAATGGATTACTACCCCCACCACCCTTCTCTCATTGTCTCTGTACAAAGAAAAGCACATGCTCCCACACATATATAAGCGCTCGAACTCTCGTACTCTCACAACACCTGAAGATCCCCTTGGAAAAGAAACTCAGGACAATGATCAATGGCGGTTCTGAGTGGCATTACTCATTTCCAAAGAGTCTGTCCTTGTTGGCTTTTGCTTCTATGGAAAGTGGAAATTAAAGATTTCAAATAAAATACTTCAAGACTTTGAAAAACGCAAACCTATCATCCAGTACGTGCTCTCTGCTATGCTACACCAATGGAGGTTGTCGCGAATGCTAAAGCTAGTTAGCATGACTACCAATAACGACAGATAAACAGTTTTCCTGGAAGGGTAAGTGGTTTCTCTGCTACTTGCACATTTAGCAACGCATGGATGAGGTTGATTGACAACACTAAGTCACTCCTCATTGCTCTCCTCTGGCTGCTTTTGCGGTGCATTTCTTCAGACGGCAATAGTAGCTCAAGACAGATGTGGAGGAGTTCGACCTTTCAGTTTACACTTTACACTGCCCGCAACATGGTGATAGTTTTAACAAATATGGGGGGAAAAAAACCATATTTTTGCATAAGGAACATGTGATGCACAAATGGGAGGCATAAGATAAACTTGGTGTCCGCACTGGGCTATTTTCCCAGAACCATCCCCACCAAGGTCTGTCAGCTTCCTGCAATCTTTTGATAACCACATATGGCACAATTTTTTGACTCCTCACACACTGACACTGGAGGACCTCTGAAATGACCTTCTATCAGCCCCAGTTCACTCAAGCTACTTAAATATCCAAGACACCAAACAGAAGCAGTTTAGCGGCCAAGCCCTTACGTGTCAACTGGGCCGAGAGACGAACTGGAGCCCCATAATATGCAACCTCCCGCCCTATATCCACACACACACACACACACCGTCAGACAGAATATTCCCCTGAGCAATGCTATCGACAGGACAAACATCAAGGAGTCTCCCATGTCGGTGCCTCTGTCTCCTCGGTGTGTCACAGCACACCCTCCTGACCTCGGCACTTCGGATCCGTCCTCACACCGTTGGTCGTATCAAACATTTAGAGGCTGCAGCTGCCATGACATCAAATGGCGCACACATGTACACGCGCACATAAAGGACACGCGTGTTGTAGGCGTTAGCCAAAACGGTACAGACAAGTCCTGTGCATGGGTACTAAAGTATAAATTCGTTTAACTGTGCAATGGATACCTTAGGAATGCTTACTTTATACTTTGCAAATATAATTCACAATTACAATTCATTAGAATCTAATTATCGAGATTTGAACTGCTATACCACTTTTTGACTAAAACGCATTTCTTTGAGTTACTGCATTAAATCCCTCCGTCGTATCGGACTTTGGTGCATTAAAAGAGCTGTTTGACAATGTAATCCTATATTGGAGGAAAAGCACTCCCGCCCCCCTCGTCTTCATTAGCCGCAGTTTGAATTCCTGCAGCCTCTCCGAGAGCGTGCCGGGCCTGGGGGGCGGAGGGGGAACCGTATCCTGCGCCGCGCCGAGGCAGACGGAGGTGGCGCCTCTGCAATTTCATTTTGTTTAAAAATACTCCTCAAATGTTGTTAGGGCTGCATTAAAGGATACTGTGTTAAAACAGGCAAGAGCGGAGGATTGAATCAGCCCGCCGCGCAGCCGGCACTCCTCACAGCTCCACTCTGCATTAAAGGCCTGTTGGGTTACGCTCTCAGCAGGAGACGGATCAGTGGCGACCCATACTAACTGCATTAATTCCTCTGTGTTGTTAGATATACAGCAGCTGTGGACACAACTTGCCCTGTTGTCTGTAATTACCGCCTGAACAACAAAGCAATACGTTGCCGGAGCTGCCAACTCAGGAGTCTCTCCTGCAACGGGACGGAAATGGAGCAAATAATGAGAACTTTCTTCAGACAAACTTTGCTGCAGCTAGAAAAAAACAATTAAGAAGCAATTACAGCTGTTGGATCATGGTAAGAGTTGGTATGCTTTCCAACAATAAAACTCTCCTCTTTGAATTTTTAAATTAAAGCCTAGGACAAATAAGAAAAGATTTTTTTTGAGTGAAAAGCTAAACTAACTTAATGGTCTTGGGTTGGGGGTTAAGAAACTTTTGCTGACTTTTTCTTCCCCTCAAAATGTGAAAGGTTACAGGTCATAGTCCACATGACTTGGAGTCCATAACATCTGGTCCTGCTATCCAGCTTTTATATTTGTTAATTCTTTTCAATAACAAACATAAGCTGACTTTCAGCTTAGCTAAGCTTTTCTTTTTCAAGACGAAAACAAAAATGCTAATTTTGCACTGTTTGCATTTAGCTCGATGTCATCTCAAGAGGCTGAACAATGATGTTTACTCAATATTTCCCAAGAATGAATGTTAAAATATGAATATATGAATATTAAAAGCAGGGTTCAGTTTTTTATGCCCCACTAATCTGGAACAAACTTCCAGAAAACTGCAAAACTGCTGAAACACCGAGTTCCGTTAAATGGAGGCTAAAACCCAACTTGTTTAGGGTTGCCTTTGATTCCTAACAACTGGAACATTGATCGATATATTTAATGTATATTTGCTCATTGCTTTTGAAGATGTTACTTCACACAAGCTAATGTTTATTGCATTGCAAAGAAAAATAATAATAATAAGAAGAAGAAAAAATCAAACAAAGAAAAACAGATTGTTGTATTCCAATGAATTATGATTAGTTGACTTTTACCTTATGTGACGTCACCAGACTGAAGTTTGTTTTTGGAAAATATTACTTTGAATATTTCAATAGCTAAACAAATGACTATAAAAGTGTCCATGACATGCTATTCTTTAAGTATTATTTTTTTTCTCTCAGTTTAAGTTGAATTGATTTTCTAGAAACCTCTGGCAAGTTGCTTTAATCCCTTAACTTGCTCTGAAATCTGACTCAAACACAGCCGAGGTACTGTATGTATACCGCCATCAGTGCTTGTTGATTCATATTTATCATATTTCATAACCATATCGGATGTGTCACATTCGCAATCTGCATAATTTAGACTCTAAATCTCTAAAGACAAATAACTCATTTTGTTTTGTGTAGCTGCAATAAATCCCGACGTTAAAGCGGTCGAAGGATTCCTCTGCATGGAACATTTTTCTTAAAAAGCAAACACAAACAGTTTGAGTACGCGAGGCTGCCGTTGCTTATAACTAAAGCAAGTTTGCTGCTGTTTTTTTTTTTTTTACATAGTCCCCATTAAAGCTTTACCAGACTATTCTTCTTCCTGCAAAGAAGAAGAAGAAAAAAAACGTTGAATCTTTCAACAACTCAGGTCCGGGCCGGAATAATTCATCTGTTTGTGGTGAAGAAAACTATTGATTTCCCTGCAGTCTGTGTGGTGGGAATGTGCACAGCCGAGCACAAGTGGGATTTTTGTCTGTCCTGTCATCTGTTTGTCTTTTTTTTTTTCTTTTTTTTTGTTCGGGCTGCACCCTCTCTGTCCTGCTTTGCATCTTTCTGGCTGGATGCTTTCCACCTCTGTGAAACAAACATGTGTGGGTGGGGGGAGAAAAAAATAAGAAAACAGCAGCTGCAGCTCTTGTATAAGTTTATGTGCGTTGTTATTTTTCTGTTTGTCCGCCGTGAAGCATAAATTGTTTAAAGCTCACTTTTTTTTCTTTTCTTTTTTGTCAATAACATAGGAGTGCCTGCATTTTATTATCGCTAACAAAAGTCTGCTTCTTTTCCTTTTGGGTTGAGATGAAGTCCGGGCTGCTGCTTGATTTTACGTTTATTAGACTCATCACGTCCGAAACACGTCTGCTCGCTTTGCTCTCTCGCACTTTAATGGCACTCCATTACTACTCCATGATCTGAGTCAAACCGTGCGTCAGCCGTTCAGTACGGCGGCCCAGAAGGGTCAACGAAATGCAAAAGCCGACACGCAAAAACCACAACCAAAAAATAATAAGAAAAAAAAAAACGTGCAACGGAAGTTATGCTAGCAAGTTTATCATAATTTATGTTGTGGATTTTTTGGTTCTGCGTACTGGAATTTGCGTTTTATTGACCCTTCTGGGCCACCATACTTTAATAATATAAAATATATCAAACAAAAATCTGAAAAGTAATCAACTTTCAACTCAACTCAACTTTCATCATCGCCACCTGTTTCACATTTTCAAACGCTACAACCCCATTTTTCAATCCGGTCCAGTGGGATCTCTCTTGTGATGGACCAAGACAAACTGGTGGATATTGTAAAGTGGAAGGAAAGAAACGGATGGCTTTTTATGCATTTATTTCTAAATAAAAATCTGAAAAGTGCGGCGTAAATTTGCGTTCAGTTCCTCTTACCCTAACCCATCTCAACATAGAGCTCCCCTCCTTTAATAATTAAACACCACAAGTACGACTGGTCTGCGAAAGCCTCGGAGGTTTGCACGAGTAAACAAAGAGCGTCACGAAAAGAATCCATCTAAAAATTTGAACAAGTATGGCACAACTACCAACTCTGACCGTCACTGAAAAACTGACGCGGTGTTTTATAGAGAAGGAATCTTTGGTAAATCCAGAGAAACACCTCAGATCCTCAATGGAAACTATAATGGATATTTCTGGTCTACATGAAAAGCACAATGTGAGGCAACAAACAAACCCCTCGACTTTGCACATCAAGCTGAACCGACTCAAAGGAGGAATGGAACTGCTTAGGCTGATGTTTATTGATGTAATGAAGAGTTGCACCCTTATTATTTGTGTTATTATGATCAGTTTTAGTTCAGCAACAGCAACACTTATAGAGATTCAGCTCATGGGACTTTCGTTCTTATACATAAACTGACGTTTTCTCATTCGAGATCAGACAAAACAAGAGAAACAAACAAACAAAACAACTGAACAAACGAATGTTCGAAAACTGCATTTCGGCTCAAACTGGCTGTTTTTCAGTTGATCAAATGTACAGGAGCATATCGCCCTAAGAAGACAAAGGAGGACCACACACACTCTTGGCCTTTCTGTTATTTTCAATGAGCCTTTGCTGCAGAGTTTGGATGCTGTAAAACAGTCATTTTACATTCCTTAGAAGATCCGTAGGGTCACGGGAAATAAAATGTTGAAAACTCTCCCCGAAAATCAGCTCTGGATGATTCAGTGAGCTGCGTGTGAAGAAAGGCCAAGTAATAATTAAACAGCAATAACATCAGCTGGGCTTTGCAACGGAGCAGCCAACGTACGACTGTAAAAAAGTGGAAGATAGTTTTATTTTTTAATCATGTAACCTGGATGGTCTTGATGTGTTTCTACGCGACAAGACAAAGAAATCCCACTAGAGATGTTTCTCTGCACAGCACAGTGGAGGGCTCTGCACTTCTTCTGGGTCATCAAGCATGCTCCCACGATTCCATTAAAACCTTTAAGGATGCGCCGTGGTTTTAAACTTTTAACCAGCTTGTGAAAACACTGAGTCTAAATGAGTCGGCTCTTTTTTTTATTTGTCTTTATTCTTTTTCATGTCACAATTCAGCAGTTCAAAATGCTAAAATTCGTAACTTTTTCCGTGCACCAAAGACGTTGATCAAGAAAATGCTCATGAGTTAAAATGGACCAAACCTAAATTGGACTAAAAATGTTTCTGTGGCATTTCTGCTGTTCCCATGTTCTCTCTGTGCAATCTGACTGAGCCGGAGCTACTTTGCAAAGAAGAAAGAAAGAACAAAATTCTGCCTCTAGATTTGCAACGCTGATACAGATGTACTGCAGTGAAGAGTTTACCATAGACGCGAGGGTTTGAAAACAAGCCTTATCTTAATAGCCATGTATGAGTTTCATTTCTTTTCACAGTTATCCACTGCTTTGGGTTGGACTATCATAATAAACCCCTCAATAAACTTGATCAATAAATGGCACTGATCAGTTTGTGGTTGTAGCAGGACAAAATGTGAGAAAGATCAGACTGCAAGACATTCCACTCAAGAACTACTCAGTTATGAAGTTTGGCCTCTAAAATGTCTTTTTTTTTTTTTTTTTTTAAAGTGCAAATCAAGGTACAAAGATGCAGGTGCAGCTGAGAGGTCTGCGCACTTGGACTTTCAGCTGGCCAAAATAAAAGCAAATGCGAGAAAGCCAATTTTTTGAGAAAACGTTTTCATCAGAAGGATGGAAACCTCCGGCATCTGACAGAAATCAGGCAAGCAGCATTCGGCTTCTGTGCACCACAAATGTGGGACGAACTTCCAGAAAACTCCAAAATAGCCGAAACACTGACTTCCTTTAAATCAAGACTAAAACCCCTGCCTGTTCAGACTTGCGGCTGACCAACACATTCGACGTATAATGAGGATTCTGATGACGGCGCTCGTCAAAATGTAACGTTGTCACTCAATTGACAGCAGTGTGTTGCTTTGATGATATTTTAGTGTTTGTTTTTTTTGACGTAAAGCACTTTGAATAGCCTTGTTGCTGAAATGTGCTGTACAAATAAACTTGATAGTTTTTTCTTTGTGCCTCGAGTCCCTTTAGAAGACATTAGAAAAGCCTGAATCCATTTGAATATCTGTGGATGTGGTTTGCTTGCGCCTCACAAGAACACGAGTGAAGAATGTGAAGGCGATGTGTGCGACTCCACTCCTCTCTGGATCGGCAAAGACATTAAAAAGCGTAAAGCGGTTTGAGGTCAGTGGTCAGTCTTTCCCTTTGTTGAGACACCCAGTGAAGTCGAGCTGAGAGATGGACGTTGACCCTCCCCTTATGGACTCGGATGGACTCCTGGAATCAAGATGGATCTCACCTTCGTTCACATTTGCACCCCGTGAAAATGCCCCGGGTATTCATCAAAAGTGACACCCGACAAAAGCGCCGCCGCTTGTGGATGAAAATGTCTCCAGCTCGCTCCTCTGAGTCCGGGCCTCATCGGCGAAAATGACCGGAGCTACATTCAAGATAATCCCCCCCAACCCCGAAACATAATCCTCGTTTTGAGAATTAGCCAGACGAAATGTCGAGTGTTCCCTCAACTTCCTGGGTGAATCTTTCATCTTAATCAGATGGAGGCCATCCATCACACACCAAGAGCTTTTCTTAAACTTGTTAGGCTTCATCTTTTTTTATGATTAAGAGGTTTTGAGGGTTTTTTTTCTCCTCTCCCCCCCACCACCCCTTGCAGGCCCCAGGTGGCGAATGAGGCTGCCGCAAAAAAGATGCGCGCAATGGAGCATTTGTGCGAGCGCGGCTGCTAGCATTGTGCGAAGCGCTGAGTGCATTACAGTAAAAAAAAAAAGAAAAAAAAAAGGAGAACAAAACTGGAGCGGTTCTGAATGGGGCCCTTTCATAAGGTGATTGGTGTCCAGTGGGAAACCTTGAGAGCCCAAACTGTGTTTTAGGTAGGACTGCAACTGCTGAAGCCATTATCCTTTCACTCTTAAACCTTTTCTTTCTTCTTTCTGTATATGTCTGTATATATGTGAGCGCGTACATGTGTGTCCAAGCTCATATGCGTTGGCGGGAGTGTGTGTGTGTGTGTGTGTCCTTCTCCTGCCTTGAAAGCCCTCGGAGCCTCAGGGAGCTGTGAAAAATCAATACTCTTCGGCAGCTCTGCCTCTTTATTCATTTAATAACTCACTACCATTGCATTACTGTTTCACTGATCTCCCATCACAGGGCCCAGATTGACACCTTTGTGCTCTTTTACCACGCTGGAGTTTGATGTAATCAGTTAAACCCTCCACCCTGCGCCCGACACATGCATCAAAATGGACCCGCAGTTTGAATATGGGTGCATCATCGACGCGGCGTTATGAAGAAAGACGGAATCAAAGTGTTTGCCCGGCGATGGAGGAAGGCCACGCGGCGTCGTGATGGCGGTCGGAGCCGAGCCGCGGTCTCTGAGGCGGGCGTCGAGCGGGGAGGAACATTAAAATAAAAAATGAATAAATAAAAGGTGTTGCATGTGAAAACTGAGGCCCGCTAACGGAGACACCACGTGTTTGCGGGAGAAATCTGTGTTATTAATCCGCTATAGGCAAGGTGTAACATGATGATTGTTTTCAGCAGAGGGAGGGTTTTGTTTCTGGTATGTGGCACTCGAAGGCTGCGTGTGTGTGTGTGTGTTCATGTACAGTGATTGTGCTGCTGCTGCTGCTGCTGGAGGTGGGGGTTGCCTCCCTGTGTGGGACTCGGAGCAGAGAGCAGGTGGGCTCGGGATGGAGCAGAGAATCTGTATTGATTGTTTTTGTGCCTCAGAGCTGTTTTGCCGCTGTCAAAGCCCACTCTACCAGCTGAGAGGCAAATTGCAGCATTTACACCGGGAGGCGTTTTCTTTCTCCGGGTTTTAATCTATCTAACCAGTTTTTTTTCCCCCCCGCTCTCTCTCTGTTATTTATTTATTCTTCGAGGAGGGACGAGTATCTCCAATCTGCTGGGCGATTTCTATAAAACCCAACTTAAAAACCTGAGACACCTTCCAGAGAAACGAGGCCGCCGTGGGACTGGAGTTGTCTTGTTTGGATGAGATGAAGAGAAAAACTTAAGCAAATCAGATGGAGGGTTTGTTGAAGCCTAAGAGAAGGAAAAAAGTTATATCCCTAGATTTGCTAAATAGTTTCTTCCTTTTCACTGATTTGACAGAAGATTTCAACAGTGAATTTTGATCATGCCATGTAAGGACTGCACAAGATCTTCCCTGTCTTCTTTTAGCCATTACCGTCTACTTATGGACAAAAATGGCTCCTTGCATTTCCTAAACAGATTACAGGAAGCAGATGGGCAATTTCCAATATTAAAAGAAGGCATCTTAAAAAGGGAGAACGCAGCGGAGCTCACGGCACTACGAGACACACATTTGCAATATCCGACTTTCGCAAATAGAGTTACGTTGACACGACGCGCACATTATGCGCGATTCAGTAAAAATGTTAAGACTGTGCATGTCTCGTGCAAGTTTAAACTCACAGAAGCCATCAAAAAGTTCAATGACGCGACGCCTTGCAAAATGTTTAACGTTTTGCTGCATTATTTCAGTGAATGTCTTTTACGACTGATGGTTTTCTAGATGTTGTGCTTTTGGTTTTGCACATGTGTTCGTCTCCCTAAAGAATTAGAAAAAGAAGAGAGAAGTAAAATGAACGCAACACGTAACTCTGAAAACGCCGCCCCAATAGCAAAGTGTGATGGAGACAGCATCGTGCTTTTCATGCTTTTTCGGGAGCTGAATTCAAAGCCAAGAACCAATTTCCATCCGACGTCTGTACATTCTGTCCTTTGCAGGCGATCTGGTGTGTATCTTTAACGGCCATTGGGCGAGAAGGGAGGTACACCCTAGTTAGGTAGTCTATCTATCAAAGAGCAACACAGGACAAACAACTAAGAACGCACACACACACACACACACACACACTCACCAACCGTTTAGAGAGACCAGTTAACCTAACATGTATGGTTTAGGAGGAGGAATCTGGAAACATGCAAGCTCCATGCAGAAAGACCCTGGGCCAGGATTTGAATCCAGAACCTTCTTGCTGGAAGGCAACAGAGAGTGATGCATCTGAAAGCCAATTTTTAATTTCCAATTTCTGCTTCTTTGTGTTAAGTCAAGTTTATTTCTGGAGCACACGTCAGCAACGAGTCAGATCAAAGCGCTTTACACCGTAAAAACATCATCACACAGCCACCAACTGCAAAACAAGAGATAAACATCGTATTTTGTCAAACGCCATCATCAGAATTATAAAGCAAACACACATCAGATATGTTGATCAATGTTTCACTCACCACTAATCAAATGCAACTCTAAACAGGTGGGTTTTTAGGCTTTATTTAAAGGAACTCAGTGTTTCAGCGTCTTTCTGGAAGCTTGTTTCGGATTTGATGTGCGTTGAAATCAAATGCTGCTCCTCCGTGTTTGGTTCTGGTCCTGGGGATGCAGAGCGGAACCAGAACCAGAAGACCTGAGGGGTCTGGAGGGTTGAAACAACAGCAGCAGATCTTTGATGTATTGTGGTGGTAAGCCATTCAGAGATGTATAAACTAGCAGAAGCATCTTAAAGTCTATTCTCTGAGCTACAGGGAGCCAGTGGAAGGACTTTGACACGCTACCAATGGTGACTCAAGTTCTCACTAAAAACAGGAAGACAGAGCACATCCCCCCCCAGCTTTAGTCGACCACAGCATATTGAAATGAAAAATGTTGAAGATTGTGGTTGTCGGGAGAAGATTGTCAAGTAAGACGTACACTTCGTAAGGCATCGTCAGGATGTTGATTTAACGGCCTCCATCCTTTGTCTGTACCTGCTTGTCCTGGCAGGGTCACGGGGGTTGGGTTGTTGGGGCGTCGACAGGTCACCAGTATGTCACAGGATGCAATACGAACACCTTTAAGACACCATAAATACACGCACTCATATGGTGGACAGCCCAGTTAATCTAGAGTGTCTGGAATAATATGCACGCACAGGGAAAACATGCAAACACCATGCAGAAAGACGTCAGGCCTGGATTTGAACCCCAGACCTTCTTGCTGCAAGACAACCGTCCTGAAAACTGTGTCACTATGCAGCCCTGTTTAAACTGTAACATCAATCGATCAATATTAGTTATTCTACAGCCAAATCAGTGTCCTGACAACTGGAGGTTTGATATAATAACCAGATTATTTGTCATTTCTTCTTTTTAGCAATTATGGTTACAGAAAACAGCTTTGACGACTTTTACTCTCAATCAATTTTTTTTAATATTCAGCTATGTCTAAGATCAGGAGTCAATCTGAAACATAAAATATGGCCTAATAATTCATCGTATTTCGCAAATGTCAGCTGATGATCGATGTCGGTTGTGGATTCTCTCAAGGAGAGTTTATTCCTCTCACAGTTACGACACGCCGGAACTTGAGAGAGCACGGGACTCTTTGGCAGAAGAACTGGACTGATTCTCAGCAATTCAGTCCTCGGGTCAGACAAAGTCGAGCTTTCCAGTTCATTTGGAGATCAATACAGACAACTGCAACGGGTTTTTGAGGCGTGACAGCATGTGGTGACAGTGGAAAGTAAAAACTTGCCACAGACATTGTAGTGGAAATTCCCAGATTAACTGTGTTATGTATTATTTTACTAATGTTGTCTATTTCAGGTTCAAAATCGTACAAAAAGAAAGACATTTGTTTAAAAGAAATACATGTTAAAGATCATATGGAGGACAGAAAAGGAAAGGAGAGAAGGTCAGTAAGCTCCATATTTTTCCCACCATTAAAATGATTTAGGTCTGCAGAACTTTACGGTGCCTTGTTACACCTGATGGGTTGAGTCATCAGTGATGCAAAGGGCAAAGCCTGCAATTTTATGGCGGTTCTGGAGCAGAAAACGCACGGGAGCGATGTGTTTGCTGATCCAATAACCCAGAGAGAAAGTTAGCAACATAAAAGAAGCTGCTCAAACACAAGACTGACTGATAATCCAGCAAGAAAAAAAAAAATAGCTTGGCTTTTTAAAAAAACAAAACAAAACAACATAATGGCAAACTGTAAATCTGCAGCAAGCGGTGCATTAAACTGGACACGGCTGTCCTTATAACAACAAGCTGGTGGAGACAAACTGTTGGTGTCACAAGTGTCGGATTTGGAGGGGGGCTCACAGAAAGCAGAGATGTTGCTGGTTTAAAAAAAAAAACCAAAACAACAAAAACACAAGAATTTACAATCTCACAAACTGTCGTTCCGAGCTGATGAGACAGGGGAGCGGAAGGCATCCTTTCCTCAGACGTAAAGGTGTCACCGGGAATCTGCCTCGACCCAAAATGGCTCCAAACGTCGTGTGCTCATCTGCCAGAAACGGAGCGGGGATTTACAGGGCAGTAAAGTGAATCATTGTAAATAAAAACTGAAAATGAATTTGTTAGTTATTCTACAGCCAAATCAGTGTCCTAACAACTTTGTTTAGTTGTCGAGTCTCTCATTTTTTTCTTTTTTCTTCTTTTTGTCCTAAATGAATCCAGACCTGGTTTGGATCACGCTGGCCGGAAAGAAAAGCCAGACAAAGAGTGCCGGAAAGACGAGAGCCGGTGGGTGCAGCTCTGCTGGCTGCCGGTTGGCCTGGCTCCATGCAGAGCGCCTGACATTAAATCATGCATTTTGCTTGTTTGCGTGCCGGCGTGTGTACGAGAGTGCGCGCGTATTGATTGGCTTACATAGCTTTATTGCGCTCCGTTGTAAATGTCATGTTTTTACAAGCTACTGTTTGATATGGACCTGATTAAAGTATTTGCTCGCTAACACAGATTGCATGCAGCAAATGGCTACAAACAGACGATTAGTCAGCAATTAGGAACTGGCTAAATGACTATATGGCTGCCTGACCATGTAGAGCAAACACGAGGTTTCTTTCCTCTCCGTCGCCCCACACCTCACCCTCTTCTCTGTGTGTCTAAGTAATTTACTGTTTAATTCCCAGTTTTAAAGTTTTTCTTTTTTTTTTTTTTTCTTCTAGCCATGTTCTATTCGAACCGGTTGCGTCGAAACCCCAGCACGGACCTGAAGGCGCGCGACAAGATCTGCCGCGTTCTCGTTCCTGATGAATATCGGCTGATGCGTCGGGAGATTTCAATAAGTCGCTTCGTAGCTGAGAATGTACCCGCATCATTGAATCGGAACTAAAATGTTGGTATTCAGCCAGACACCTCTGCATGGCGGGAACGTGGTGTTAGACGATACAGATGAATCGCGAAAAGTGACCGATGATCTTTTGATTCTTTTAGTTGTCCAGAGATGTGCGATGTCTTCGTTCTTAATCTTGTTTTGCACCAGTGGCGGCTGGCCAGTAGGGGGCGCTTGGGCGCCGCCCCCTTTAAATTGTTTAGATAATAAATGATTTCTATTCTGAACTGCAAAATACTTAGAAATGTATTTATTCATACTGTGTGTCCAATAGACATGTTAGAATTTATTAAAATAGTAAATACATAATTCTAATTGCTCACATTGTGCACACTTCCTATGTGCAGGGCGCCGTCCTAATGAGAGTGTATGTAGGCATCAACTTTTGGCAAGCAGGTGATCTGAGGCTGACTTTTAATTGGTTGTTTAAGGTTTTCCACAGGGCGCAGCGCTCTGCGTCCCGGACACACCCATTCTGTTGTGTCATTACTGGTAGAGCGTCAGTACTGGCTAATTTTTTTTAAAACATTGTGTGATTGGACAATCCCCGATTCGACTCATTAGCGCAGCTGCAGTTCGTTAGGTCGATTCACGTTTACGTTTGCATTAAGCAATGCATTTTACTGCTTTCCGTGTTTGCTATTTCAAAGTTCTGGCACGGAGGCAATGTGGACAACAACTGGGGTAAGAGACTTAAAACATCTTTCAGAAAAATGCAAACGGCACGAAAACAGCCGCAGCCACCTAGACAATGCAATGAAGCTAAGTTTTTGGGGGAAACTTAGCATAGCTGAAAGGTGCTTTTCAACTCTGAAAAGAATCAAGACTTTTCTGAGAAACTCAATGACTCAGGACAGGCTGAATGCATTGGCCATGTTGTCAATGGAGAAAAGACTAGTCACAGAGATGACTGACTTTAACAAGAATGTAATTGAGAAATTTGCAGGGCAGAAGGAAAAGAGGGCAAAATTCATGTTCAAATAGTGCTATTTTTTAAGATTTGTTTTGTTTGTTTTTCATTTGTTTGTTTGTGTGCGCCCCCCTCAGTTTTGTTAGCACCAGCCGCTACTGTTTTGCACCAAACGTTAATGGTTTTTGCACAATAAAGCCGCACTAAGAAAACAACAGTTTGAATTTAACCAATAAAAATTGCTTAATGATGATTTTATTTGAGTACATTTTAATCAATGTTATCATATCTCAGTAGAAATTATGTATGTTTCATAGGTTTGTTGAGAACATTTCTAAAATGTACTCAACAAAGTTAGTTCAACTCTACAGTCATATGAAAAGGTTTGGGCACCCCTATTAATCTTAATTATTTTTATCTCTAAATATTGGGATGTTTGCAACAGCTATTTCAGTTTGATACAACCAATAACTTATGGACACAGTAATATTTCAGCATTGAAATGAGGTTTATTGGACTAAAAGAAAATGTGCAGTACGCATTGAAACAAAATTTGACAGGTGCAAAAATATGGGCACCTCAACAGAAAAGAGACATTAATATTTAGTAGATCCTCCTTTTGCAAAACAAAACAGCCTCTAGTCGCTTCTTGTAGCTTTTAATGAGTTCCTGGATCCTGAATGAAGGGATTTTTTACCATTCCTCTTTGCAAAACAATTCCAGTTCAGTTAAGTTTGATGGTCGCCGAGCATGGACAGCCCGCTTCAAATCATCCCACAGATGTTCAATGATATTCAGGTCTGGGAGCTGGGATGGTCATTCCAGAACATTGTAACTGCTCCTCTGCATGAATGCCTGAGTAGATTTGGAGCGGTGTTTTGGATCATTGTCTTGCTGAAATATCGTAACTTCAACTTCGTAACTGATTCTTGAACATTATTCTCAAGAATCTGTTAATATTGAGTGGAATCCATGCGACCCTCAACTTTAACAAGATTCCCAGTTCCAGCGTTGGCCACGCAGCCCCATAGCATGATGGAACCTCCACCAGATTTTACAGTGGGCACCAAGTGTTTTTCTTGGAACGCTGTGGTTTTTTGCCGCCATGCATAACGCCTTTTTTTATGACCAAACAACTCAATCTTTGTTTCATCAGTCCACAGGACCTTATTCCAAAATGAAGCTGGCTTGTCCAAATGTGCTTTTGCAAACCTCAAGCGACTCTGTTTGTGGCATGCTTGCAGAAAAGGCTTCTGTCGCAACACACTCCCAAACAGCTTCTCCTTATGCAAAGTGCGCTGAATTGTTGAACGATGCACAGTGACACCATGTGCAGCAAGATGATGCTGCAGGTCTTTGGAGGTGGTCTGTGGGTTGTCCTTGATTGTTCTCACTGTTCTTCTTCTCTGCCTTTCTGATATTTTTCTTGGCCTGCCACTTCTGGGTTTAACAAGAACTGTCCCTGTGGTTTTCCACTTCCTTACTATGTTCCTCACAGTGGAAACTGACAGTTTAAATCTCTGAGACAACTTTTTGTATCCTTCTCCTGAACAACTATGTTGAACAATCTTTGTTCTCAGATCATTTGATAGTTGTTTTAAGGTCCCCATGATGCCACTCTTCAGAGGGGATTCAAATTGGAGAACAACTTGCAACTGGCCACCTTAAGCACCTTTTCTCATGATTGGACACACTTGTCTATGAAGTTCAAAGCTTAATGAAGTTACCAAACCAATTTTGTGTTTCAGTAAGTCAGTGAAAAGTAGTTAATAGTTTTCAAATCAATAAAATAATAAGGGTACCCAAAGCTTTGCACCTGTCAAATTCTGTTTTAATGCATATTGCACATTTTCTGTTAATACAATAAACCTCAATTCAATACTGAAATATTACTGTGTCCATCAGTTATTAGATATATCAAACTGAAATAGCTGTTGCAAACACCCAAATATTTAGAAATAAAAATAATTAAGATTAATAGGGTTGCCCAAACTTTTTCATATGACTGTAATTATTATGGTTAATTTGATAATCTCACTTCGAAAGAATACTAGAAAGGGCTCATGATTGAGCAATCAAAATGTACTTAAATAGTAATAAACTCTTTTTTTTAAAATAAAAAAGTTGGGGGTTTTTAACTGTCACCTACGGCTAAGATAATTGCCTATTGATAATTGCCTAAAAAATACTAACAACTGCTGATTTACATATATCCCATCCAACATATGTAAATTGTAATTTATCATGACTGGGTGTGACTTTCTGTTTTCAACACAATCTTTGTTCCGTGTAAAATATGCATCCTCCGGCGTTAGAGGGGAAACGCGTGGTGCACTGGCTGCTTTGAGAAAAATGTATGAAACAGTCAGTGGGCTAAGAAGTGAAGTCTGGTGGCGAGCGCTAATTTTAAACTGATACACACTTGAAATCCAACACGGAAACATTCTCAGTTTTGGCAGTTTTGATGCCGTCATTCGGTCACAGTACAGTTCTTGTAACCATATCAGCCTTACAGTTTTCTGCTGGTCACCGCACATGATGAATGAGAATAACAGGCTGAGCCAGCAGCTTAAGAGTCAAGTTAAATTCTTATCAATATTTTTAGATAAACTTTTAAATAATTTCAGCAGCGGCTAGTATTTAGCAGGCCACAAAAGTCATCTTTATCGTGCAGGTAAAGCTTAGAAATTCTTTTTCTTCTGATGTTTAAAGCTAGCAAAATATATTTTACTGAAACATTTTTTACATTTTGCTGATTCATAACCTTATTTTATGCAGTAATGAGACAATTTTACAAAAAAGTATTAATTTCAAGAGAGATGTGCTTAAGCCATGATGCCATTAGTTACAGAGGTGGGAACAAATAAAGCAATGGACAGCAAAGTCTCATTTATACAACAATAGTGAAAGTGAAATGTATCTAAATGCTTTAGTCCTAGTATCTCCAGAGAGCCAGAAGATCTCCGTTCCTCTCCATGCACCTTGTGAGTCGGCGAAGTTGTGCCAGAAACTTTCAGATCTCAGCCATTTTGTTCTCGCAACATCCAACTGGATACCAATATAATGTAATTGTAATATAATGTTTTTTTGTACTGTTATTTCTGTCCATGCACCTTCTTACTCACTTTACGGGAGTCTGCATAAAACACATTCTCACACACACTCGCGCTGTGTATGTAGAATTATGGCAGCAAGGCTGAAGGGCGTCAAAAATAATTTTGCTGCATTTTTATGCATGAGAACGTCAATGAAAAGGTCGCTCACAGTTTGTTTTCGGAAACGCCTCTTTATCTCAAACGCGAAATACTCCTGGCTTTCTAATGATCATTTTGTTTAGAAATATTTGCTAACTTTAACGAATGAAAAAAAGATTTTCTCAGTTTCTTTTTTTTTTTTGTACTTGCGATTTAAAAAGAAATAAACGAATCTAAAAGTAAAACTGCGGCCCCGTTAGGAAGGTCCGATAACCCCGGATCCCAGAAGTTATTCCTCCTCACGGATATAAAAATGTGAGAAGGCAGAATTGAGCAAATTTAAGTCACAATTACAGTAAATTACATGTTTTTATTATATAAAAACAAACCCTCACAGGCTATCTGCATTTGTGAATGTAGCAGTTTGACTCAATTGTAGAATGACAGCGCCACCCATTGGCCGAAAAGTATAACTACAAAAGCAGTATGAATTTTCTCCCAGAGGAGGAAAAAGTGAGAATAAACTGGTTTTCTGTTCAAACTGGACTTTAAAATCCTTCTCATCATGTCTACTATGTCGATAAATTTCTTTTCAATCAGACACACAAACAGAATTTTACTCAATTGCAGAAGAAGATTTATTTCATGCTTGTTACACTCATAGTTTTAAACAGATGGAGGAAGGCAAAGCAAACAAGTAGTCTTGTTCTCCTCCTGTGTCCTCCGTTGATGTTCTGACTTCAGTTAGAAAGAAAATAAATAAATACACTTTGCTTAAATGACTTAACTCCAAAATGATCGACACCAAAGAAGGAAAAAGACGCCTGCACAAATTTTAGAATGATGAAATATTGTAATTCAATGGTTTCAAAAAAGGGTTAGAACAAGAGACTATAGCCCTTTAATTGTTAGCACATTTGTTTATTTTTCCAAATACATCGAAGGACATGATTTTTAACACGATGGATAGCCACATAAGTTTATTATATGAAGCAGTTTGACTTAAAACTTTAGTCATGAAACTGAGATTCTGTTAGGTTTGTATAATTAGCCAGGCAGATGTTTTGTGGTGACAGGAGAGCTGCCATCTTTATTTTACTAAGAGCAAACAGGTTAAGATAATGACTATTCATAATCACCGCAAGCAAAGTTTAATAAAAAAAAAAATAGTGCATAGTTTTTAAAAATGTCTTCTCCATGAAATCTGAAAAGTGAAACCCGTGGCCTTCAGAATTCACCAATCATCTGTCTGAAATGTTTCAGTAGCTAGCTTTTGTTAAAAAAATGAATTTTTCACATATTTCTTAAAAGCTGTCACTATGACCTGATGGAAGAATAGGAGAGAAATAAAATGTGGGAAAAAAATAAAATAAAATCATGCTCCTCAGGCTCCCCCAGTGCAGAAATACACTGAATACACAGAATGTCTCAGCAGTGTCAATCATGCTCATGTATACAATTCTCACACCTTTACCCTCCACAATTACTTGGATTTTGTCTTCTTTTATGTCTTTCTTCTGTTCCTTCACTTCAGGTTTTGAAGCTCAACTTGCAGCAGTACACAATACAAATACTTGTGACATTTTAAGTGCAGCTTAGATTTTGAACCCATATGTTAAAATGGCCCAGTCAAAGTTCAAGGCCTAAAACCAATTTAGAAATGTTTGGCGTTTTTGCTCTTCCCGCGCGCCATTCTTCCAATCCGACTGAGCTTGAGTCAGGATGTTTGGTCTCTACAAGACGATGGAAACACACTAACACTTTTGTTGCCATGGCTGCAGCACAATTGTGACACAGGGTGGCTCAGTACAAACACAAGCCATACATCGCAGGCTTTTATTGGCAAAACAATTTGAAAACCTTTTCCCGTTGTTCTTCCACGTCACACCTCTGCATTAGTCTAAGACTCCAATAAAATTCGACGCTTCTGATCGCAACTCAAATCATTTTTGCCTTCGACATCGCTTCCTTATTAACAACTGCAAACATGATCGTTTGGAAACACCAGCCTTAAAATTGACACTCTCCGACATCTGTTGCTGTTTTGAGGATGAACTTTTCCATTTGTGTAACTGCGTCGGATTTAAACGCAGCATAGTTGTGGACAAATGCGGCAACCGGCATAACCTCATTGTGTGAACAAAACCGCTTCGGCCGGCATGGGACTAGAAACCCCCTGCAATTCAACACCGACACGTGTGGATGTTTAAAATCCGACGCAGGAGAGTATTATCAGGCATAAGAAAAGCCTGATAATAACCAAATCCCACTGACCTTTGAGGAACACAGAGAATGGCTTTGTGAAACATATCGCCGGCTGGTAAGTGACACCAGAAAGCGCACTTGAAATGAGCTCGTTCACATTCGTGTGAAAAGATTTGCCTCTGCATGGCTGACACGGCTGCGTGTGTGTGACCCCGCATGTGGCGTCAGCGCCGAGGCCTCCGAGGGGAAAGGATTCCCGGCGGCCCCGGCGAATATGAATATCTGCTCGCCTGCATGAATAATATCCTGAGCAAATGTCAGCGTATGTGGGGTTAGAATATAAATAAACCCGTGCATGCCTGGAGATCATAAAGCTGATGTCTACCGCAGCGCTGCTGGATTTATTATCGTCAGAATGATTTAGCTGGTAGTGTCGATGAAACTTTTTTGTGACAAAAAGTGTTTATTGGGGTTTTTTTTTTTTCATTTATAGTCATTCAACCCTGAATATGACTAAGAACAGAAATCAGAAGCTAGTAGGTGAGAGTCCAGCGTCGACTGCACCTCTGACCATGACAGCTCCATCAGCTGCAAACCCTGAAAACTGAAGCAGTGTGTTAGTGCCATCTACAGGTGGCTGTAAAAAGAAACGCTAACACAGCTGTCTACAAAGATGATGACCAGGTATTTCACATGTAGATGGAGATTGTGTTAGCTGTCTAAACCAGCAGCTATGTGTATCTTCGGAGTCTCATAACATCCGTCCATCTTTCGTTTTGTAAGAAATAATGATGTGTGAATCTGATGAGATCCTTCTTTTCTGCTTAAATTGAGTGGATTCCTGAAGTAATTATATGTTATATAAAATAAGACAACGTCGCCCCGTCTGTCTGCCGGATTCATGAAGCTAAGCCCACGAGTGTTTCACCATGTCCATACATTTGCATTTCTCTGAATCAAGTTGAAAAAGAGGAATTGAATCAATTCTGTCAAGTTCAGACCACTTTGTGAAACAGCGACAAAAAAGAAAGCCAGTGTTGGGGGGGGGATGTGAAAGAATATTTTTGGCTTAAGTGTATGATCAAACATGTGGATTTAAACCAACACCTGGCATCACCCTGAACACACCATCCCCAACATTAATCAGAACCATGGTGGTTTCACATCTCGTGTCACTTTTCTGTTCTCCATCCTTGTAATCAGAGATGGGCACAGTGCCCAAAAGAGTACTGAATCAAGAAATTTACATTTCGAGTAGTTCATCACATCATCTGATTTAATATTTCAGAATAATATCATCAGATGGAAAAATGTTAAAGTTATGTCCACCTACTGGTATTTCGAGGACTACAATGAAAAAAGAAACACAAAGAAATAGCATGATTACATTGAAGAAGAATCAGCTTTTTTTTCTTCAAATATCTATATTTTTAAATGTACAACTTATGAAACAATTACAGTAGGCAAGCTGTATATATACAGTACAGACCAAAAGTTTGGGCACACCTTTTAATTCAAAGAGTTTCCTTTATTTTCATGACTATTGACATTGTAGATTCACACTGAAGGCATCAAAACTATCAATAACACATGTGGAAATATGCACTGAACAAAAAAGTGTAAAACAACTGAAAATACCCCTTATATTCTAGTTTCTTCAAAGTAGCAACCTTTTGCTGTGATTACTGCTTTGCACACACTCTGCATTTTCTTGATGAGCTTCAAGAGGTCGTCACCTGAAATGGTTTTCACTTCATAGGTCAACCTGCCCTGTCAGGTTAATAAGTGGGATTTCTTGCCTTATAAATAGTCATGAAAATAAAGAAAACCCATTGAATTAGAAGGTGTGTCCAAACTTTTGGTCTGTACTGTATATATATATATATATATATATATATAGATCTCTCTCTCTCTCTCTCTATATATATATCTAGTGGTGTATATATACACCACTAGATGTCGCCATCGTCCTATCTACATTCCTGTGCCCTGCAATATAAAAGCTTATGTGAAGTTCAACATCTAGGTTAATATTACAGCTAAGATGAAGTCTAACTGTTTTTTTTCTTAGATTCACTATCTCTAATTCTTTATAATTATATTATGTATGTCATAAAATTCATCAAAATTCAGTAAGTGCAAACATTGTGTCTTTGGGTCATTCATTGCTGTTTGTTCTTTTCATCCCAGATTTCCTCAGATTTTGTAAAAAAAAATATTCCCACCCCCAAAATTACAAAGCTGCAAAGTTTTTCCAATATATTTCATTCGTATTTTAAATTATAGGTGGAAATTGGGTATGTGTCAGGAAACCAATTAATTAAAATGATCTCTGTCATTTCCCATCAACAATAGTGGTCTGATACTTGTTCAGAATTAAGCTGGGACCTGGATGATGGTTACAAACACTGAAGGGTTCCTGTGTAACCCTTCAGAGTTACAGACTCATCTGTAACACATTCGCAGCATTTATACAACTCATCCTGAACATGCAATTCAAACTTGTTTGGACAAAAGAAAACAAAAAGAATTTCAATAATAAGCAAAAGTTAGCAAAATTTCTGTACATGCTGGTTACCATGTCAGAAAATGTGAAATATGTAGTTTTTCATAAAATCATAAACAGTATATTTTGATCTATTCTCAGGGAGATTTTACTGAAAAAATCAATCAAATGTAACACAAGCCCCCTGTCAGTCACTTTACAAATGCTCTTAATGTTCCAGATGTAAGAATGTTTATAAAATAGATTTTTAATGACTATATAAAAAACAAAACGATTATAGTTGTCCGGTTTTGACAACTGCTACATATGCTGTACCAGCTAACTGTGTATATAGCAGGTATGACGCTTCATCAGAACAATAGATCAATATGTATAATATGTGTCAACCAAAATTATATCTCCACAGTTTACTATAAGTTTCCTAATTTTCATTTATGAAGCCAGGAAAAAGGTGATTTAAAACAGGGTTATATTTTAAAAGTTAAGTGTCACCTCTTGGCCGGGGGAAGCCAGTTTGAAGTGGTTAAAGACTCCCATATATATTAGTGAGGGCATAAATCATTGTTAGTCCATTTTTTTCCTCTTTAATTGAATGGCAACCCGTGCAAAGATGTCTCAACCTCTAGCCTTCTGGCAGCCGGTATAGATTCCAGTCCCATCATGCTGAAAACAACTTTCTGCAGACAGTTTCCTTGAAGTAGCTGTCACAACCTTCCACTTTGAGAAGAAAAGACAGGCGAAACTCGCTCAGGAATTTATACTACAGTGCACAAGGTCCAAGCTAAATGACCAGTGCAGCATAAAGGCAGCATATTTAAAAAGATAAAATAAAATTTAAAAAACGCACATGAACCTTCTCTAGTTCAGTCAATTTTCATCTTTGTCTGTTTTTACAAATAGATCATAAGAGAAGGCACCAAAAAGGGCAATATTCTGCCATCAGTGGTAAAATTATGACCACAGGGAAATGAATAGCGGATTATTCATTCACCATTGAACGTTATTGGGTGACATATATACATTTTGTCATCAGAACTGATGTTTTTATATCTCCAACACTGGAGCTCTTGCGGAGGGTCCCCATTGGTCAGTGTCAAAAGCGGATGATAGCGAACCGGCAACAAGATAATGGGCAATATTAACGACCGCGTTTGGGGAGTGAAAGCTGACAACGTGTGGTCCAATTCAACAGACAAGTTACTATTGTTCAAACTGCTGATCAAGTCAATGTTGATTCCAGTAGAAAAGTTTCAGAATACATAGTACGTCATTGTATGTTGCAAACCAGTCAAAGTGACCCCTGTTTGCCTTCGAAAACGTCAACAATGTCCATATGAACATCAGAACTGGAACATAAGTCAGTGGACAGAGGCAGCCTGCTCTGATGAACTACATCATCACATGAATGGCCGGACGAGTGTGGGAAACCCATTGCATCGGGACGAAACATTGGAAGAAGGCTGAGGCACTGAGGTTTTGGACAGTTTTCTGCTGGGAAAACTCGGGTTCTGCCACCTTGACATATCCAAACATTGTTGCCGACCGTGTACCGTTTTTCATGTGGCGTCAGTGGGATGGCAAGTTCGATCCATGGAGATCCTCGCAACCTCCAAGACTTAAAGGATATTTGTGTCAGATGCTAAATCACAACATTAGGGGATTTAGTCGAGTCTGTGCCTCGGTGAGTCAGGGCGGTCACCACAGCAAGTCAAGATCCAACATACTGTTAGTCATTGAACTAGTAATTTTATAAATGTTGATGCTTTAAAAAGATGTTCTGAGTGATGGTAATAAATACCAGAAACATGCTGGGTTTACCTAATGGTGATATTCACACGCTTAGTGGGTAGAAAGTATCTCTAGTCCCTAAACTCTCATTTCTTGTTATCTTTTACCTTTCATGTTGACTCGTAGCTCTGTCGGTACACTGTTTATGCATCATTAAACCCGAGTTTCACAGGACGTATTTACTGTGTTTACACCAACTGTAACAGCGACTGATTGCAGTAGACCTTTCTAGTATGACTGCAACAAAGAGTGAAATCCCTCACCCTGGGATATCATGTGAAAATAATTTGACAAGTAAACACAAGTCATTTATTCCTCTGGGCTGTTGGATGATTTTTTTTTTTTTTTTGGTCACAGCCGCAGCTACTGAATTGGTAGCATAAGTCTCTCTCAGTCTCTTCCCTAATTTCCCCCCCACCTTCTGTGAGCTTAATTACAGACGCAGTGCCTTCTGCGCAAGGGTCGGACACAGGTGTAAGTCATCAAACTACCTCCTACAGAAATATCTGTCTGGAAAAACCACACGGTGACAAATATTTGCAATGCAAATGCGCATTTGGACACATGGGTGAACGTCTTGAGAAGTACTTTCACCGGTGGGAAAGTACGGGTTTAATTGTACGGTTTTGTGTAACCATGATAATTTTTTAATTGTCTGAGATATGAGTATGTATCCTGTGTGTCTCTGTGTTTCCCTGTGATTAACTGAAAATCTGCCCCTGGTGAACTGTACTTCTACCCACTCACTGCTGCAGCTAGACAGCACCTTTCGATGATCATGTGACGATTAAGCAGCCATGGAAATGGATGGATGGTTTTTGAAATGGTTTGGTTGTCCCCTGGATCTCATTATTTATAAAACCAAAAAAGCAGAAAAGGAAAGGTTGTGTGTGGAAAAACTAGATAGTCTGTAGAACTGAACATGCCTTATAGGAGCAATACCTTCCACTTGTTTTCAATATGACTGAATTCATCTCTCTCATTGTTTTGGAGGAATTTTGGCTCACCCTTCTGCTTGTGATATTTCTTCAGTCATTAAGCATGTGGCTGTTGAGGGAGGTTTTTACAGTCCTTGTTAAATAGGAGTTACGTGGTGCAATATTAACATTTGTGCCACTTGTGCCACAAATTCTCCTTGTTAACTCTTCAGTTTTGTCCAAGTTAATTGACAGTGATGACTACCTTTTGCACTCAAAGGATTATCTTGAGGATTTTCTTTTGGCATCAGTTGATATCTTTCTTCTTTTATTTACAATACTGTTAGTCCTTATAATTGCCCGTTGATTGGTTATGAAACCAAAGGGACAGTTAGACTGGTAACCATGGTTTCATGAATATAGGTCAACACAACAAGTGCTGTGGTTGCTTGGAAGGCCCAAAAGGCCCCCAGATAGCTAAAATGAAGAACTACCAGATGCCCACTTGTATTAATAGGCTTTGATTGTATCCGTCCAAAGGGATCAGTTATTCCATCTCCTAGAACAGCTTATCCTCTGAGAAGCTGGCCCATTCAGACCCACGTTGACCCTCATTCCTAGAACCATGACTACTGTTGAGATTAAATAATTCTGTGTTTTTCTTCTGTCTCTTTTAGCTAGTTGCAAAGCTAAAGCTACATGACATGTTAGGAAACACTCTCAAAGCTAAGGTTAAAGGAAATGAGACACTAAGGAATGTCCTCTTCAGGGCATAGTTTAGATAGAGGCTAAGAAATAGAATTACAAACTGTTGCTTGATGCCATTTTGTCCTGCTAGCTCCTAAAGGTAGCATGAGAAATGGACCAGCTGCATTTTGGCATTAATAAATAGAATTCATAAATTCAACTATCTGATTCTTCTTCATACATCAAGAACTTAGCATGGAGAAAGGATAATTCTCCACATTACCTGTTTAATCAGTCTGCTATGTTGTCTGTCTTGGTACTACAAATTTCACTCTCTCTCCCTCCCTCCCTGACCTTTTTGGCTTATAATTGCCCCACATCAATGAATCTCTGCCATTAGAGACTCAAATATGATCTGCCTGGTCTTCTTTGCTCTCTCTCGAATCTTCCTCTTAGGATCTCGTCTTACTTCCCCTCATCTATCACTCCTGACATTATGTCCACTGTGTTGCATTTGGATTCCTTTTCCTGCAATGCAAGAAGGACAATATTAAGCATAAGATTAAGCAATCTTAGTTTTCTTGTCATGATTCTGGCTTATGAACATTCTTGTCAATGTGTGAAGTCGCTCGTGGGCACAGCCAGCACCTTCAACCTGGCTGCAATTCTCCCTTCAAGATCTGTGGGCATAGAGCACAGGTGTCAAACTCCAGTCCTCAAGGGCCACAGTCCTGCAGTTTTTAGATGTGCCACAGGTACAAAACGCTGGAATGAAATGGCTTAATTTCCTCCTCCTTGTGTAGATCAGTTCTCCCAGCCTTGCTAATGACCTAATTATTCTGTTCAGGTGGTGCAGCAGAGGCACATCTAAAAGTTGCAGGACTGCAGCCCTCGAGGACTGGAGTTTGACACCCCTGCCATAGAGGGAACTTAGACAACCACTCCTCACCTAATGATCAACTTTTTGTGGTAGAGTCAAACTCTTTAGTGGTATTTTTGTATTGTTGGTGGGGATTTTTTTTATCCTACAGGACTGGTATTATTCCCTCATGTTATCTCCTGAGTTACTCGCCAATCTCGATCTAGCTAAAATTTGTGAGAGAACTAACCCAGAAAACTTACCTTGTTTTACCCTCTATAGCTCTGCTGACTGCCCGCTGTCCAACACTCATCTTCTCCCCTCGGAGAAAAAAAAAAATCTGTCCTTCTCTCAATACCTCACAACATCAACAGGATCCGTGTCTCCTTCAGAGCAAAGCCCCTTGTGAGAAACAGTAAGCCTGATATCTTTTGGAAGCATTTGCTTTAAACCTATAACTCCGTGGACTCCGCTAAAGACAGGCCAGATCTAGCTGCACATTATTGCACATTCCACTGTTTTAATCTTGTGTCCCTAATCTTGTTTCCTTTCTGCATGTGGGTCAGGAAACTTAATATGGATGTGACATTCCTTCTTCCTAACGAGTTCTTCATGTCAGCTTCCACTCCACCCTCTTCATTACAGAAATGATGTTATCATTCGAGTCGCTTTATAAATATACCGGTGAAAAAGACGAGCCGAACCTCTGTTTTCATGGCTTTGATGTCAGTTTTTGTATTTTTGATAACACTCAGAATAATTGGATCAGTTCAGAGAAATAACTCAGTGGTATTCATTAGAATTTTTTTTTTTTAAGTCTTATTGGATATGAAAAGGTACAACTTTTTTTTATTTCTTGAGATTTTTTGACACTAGTGTCCTTCATTGAATACTAAGTGGACATGATATAATCAGGAGAAAAGACATGCAGCAAATGGCCCAAGACTGGGAATTGAACCCATTACAATTGCATCGTGGGCTATGGCTTCTGCACATTGTGCTAACGCTCTACCTAGTGAGCCACCCAGCACCCCAAGATATTACATTTGTTTTGGATTGAAACCCAGCACCCATTTTTGCAGTAAAGCCTAATGGATTTCTTTACTGTCTTAGTTATTGCTCTCCCTTAGTCGTTTATCTTTTACCTTATAACATGTTCTACCTTCACAGTCATCGTACCGAAGCAGGGTACGCAACCTAGTGTTTCAGTAGGTGGAGAACCCTTGACTTTGTGAGGTCAGACAGGCCCTGTAGAATCTGCACATTCATAAGTGAACAAGCAAAACTTGTATTTGAGTGAAACATTTCTTTCCTTTGATTCAAACTAGATATAAATGCGAAGGAAAAAGATTTTGCAACTGTCGATTCCTGTGCCATGCAGTCACGACACCGCCAACTCTGACTGAAAGTATAACTCAAAACAAGTAATGCATCAGTCGTGATAGGCTATTTTTGTCCGCATGTTTGCGTGGCGGGGTGTGTGTGTGTGTGTGTGTGTGTGTGTGTGTTGGCTGTCGGCTCCCCGTATAGCCCAAATAACCAATATACGGTAGACTTTCTTGGAAAACTCATTAACCACAGATCCCTGGTGGTGTCCTCTATCCCACTAACAAGCCCATTTCCTGACAGCCACCCTCCTTCTGTGGTAACCAATCTGTTTGTCTTATTTGGTAACAATATAGAACTGTCTAGCCTTGTCTTTGAGACACAACCCATCTTGTTTTTGTTTTTTTTTACACATTTTGACAAACCATTTAACATCAGTAATGTAATACTAAATCTGACATGAACTGCAAATGTACAGGCACAGCGTGAGTCTCACCCACTCCCAAACAAAAACTTGCAGTGAAACTAATCTTCCCCAGATTTTCCTTATGCTCCTTATTCTCCCACCAAATGCCATCAGCGTAGCATCGCAGGTTTTCCTGCAATGATACGATGCCCCAGTTAAGGTCATGGAGATGATAAAGTTTTAATCTAATTCTTATCTGATTTAACCCAAGCTAATGTAAGACCACAGTTACTTTATAGCTAACTGTATTTTCTGTCCTTCATAAAATATTTCAAGTCCTTCTGGACACGTCTTGACAAGGCTGTACGTCAAAGTCCTCCGTCTACAAATGCCAAGGCCTCTGGTGTTGAGATGCATCACATTCCCAACACTACAAAAATTATTTATCATGGTCTATGTTGATATTAGTGCTGCTTTTTTAAAAATTTTTTTTTACATATATTGGATGATGGCTGGTTTGGAATCCTTTTGAGAACAACGCTTTATCAGTTCTGGGAAGAAAACCATCTTTGCCAACAAAGTTATTAAAGATGCAAATATTTATAATATGTTTCTTCTCAGATTTGTTTCATATATGTGAACAAATATTGCAACCATATATAACATTTATCACTTATTTAAGACAGTAGTGCAATAGAGGCAATAAAATCAATAGGATAAACTTGACAGATAGTGTCAGTGTGTTTCTAGATGTTAGTTTTCATTTCCTGTTCCAGAATTTAGCTATAAATTGGTAATGGAAATGGTAAATAATATTAATCATTATGGATTTGATAAGATAAGGTGAACTTTATTGTCTCAAAAGAAGTTTGTCTTGGGCTGCTGCATCATTCAAAAACCATTATGTTCGCAAATAAAACCACTTCTACAAAATTACTTTTTAATGGCATAATGTAACAGAACTCTGGATCCTGAGGAAGAAATAAAGTTCTGGTCCCGCTTTCTGCAGCAGAAACATCCAAACAACAGAGTTCATGATTTGCATTGGTTTGGATTTTAGAAATAAAATCTAAACCAAACATTTAATTGAGATCTATTGACTTACCTTTGCATAAATTAATGAAGAAAAATGTATTTGAGAAAACATTATTGTGTTTTTTAAATAAGCAATTTATGGATAAATTATTTATTTATCCATAAATTTAAAGATTGATCAAAAGACCCAGTATCTATGGAGAGTGAAGAATTTTAATACATTGACATGTTTAAAAAAGTATCTCAGAAGCTATTTATTGTAATTTGGCACTAGTCACTTGTAATGAAGGTCTTCATTACTTGGATGAAAATACTTAAAAGGGTGTGTTGAATAAGAGACAGATACAGATTGAAGTATTTTATTGTTTGTGTGTTTTTGTGCAGTGGCATCTCAGCTGGAGCTGATGGTGTTAAAATAAAACAAACAAATGGATGGATGGAGCGATAGAACGATGCATTTTAGAAGTTTAATGATTGGATTTATATTTATAGAAAGGTATTTTTAGAAATAAAATGGCTGCTTAAAAATGAAGAGTGTTTGTTAATATTGTGCTAAAGATTTGGTTGTTTTGTCAAGATTGTTTGTGTACATGTATTTTGTCCTACCCTGTTTCTTGGTGGGGGTTGTTAATTGGAGCAGCCAGGCCCTATAAAAACCTGCATGGTGGTCACATTGCAGGTTGGTAGGTGTGGTTGCTGCTGAGGCCCATGGCCGTTGTAAGCAGGATTGTCTATGTGTTAAATGTTGGAGAATAAACACCCGGTTGGTCTGCACTATTTCTCTGCCTCAAGACTCTTCTGTAAACCAGCCGCTAAGGGCCATTCTAACATCACTCTTCATAAGGGTCAGGACATACTGGAGCAGCAGTTTATTTTCTGTATCAATATGTGGGACTGAAGAGAATTTTAGATTTTATATACTGTTCTAAACAGAACAGTAGAGAAGGAACGGGCGCTTTGTTTGGCTGTTGGCGTCCCCAAAACATCCCTAAAACATCTCGGGAGAAAAAAATTGGCATCTGCAACCAGCAGCAGATTGAAGACGGACACTGTGGTGATCACTACAAGCACACTGAGGATCCCTTCAATGAAGCCGAGGATACCTTCAAGCACTCTGCGAATCCGCCCAACTCATCAAAGGCATATTAGGTGAAGCAAGTGTTCTGATAGTGCATTCAGAAGACATCTCAAAGTAAGAGCTGTTGGTGGTTTTGATGCTGTTAATGAAAGATAAAGTGCTTGGCTTTTTGCTGTGCTGGTTTGTTTTGATTCTCTGCTGAGAGTCGGTGAGGTGAGAAGGATTCTGCTGTGTTGAAAATCCTTGTGTCTTGAGGTTGTTGGGTTTTTTGCACTGTGAAGCACCTGCTGTGATTGTGTTACCTGCAGAGGTATTGATGCAACTAGCATGTTGGAATCTGAAGTTCATGGTTGAAAATCAGTTGTGCTGTGAAAGAAAGAAGACACTGGTTGTCTTTTTAATCCTGGAGATGTTCTTCAGGTGATCGAAGGCTGATTTTTGTAACTGTCTTAATGTGGCTCTGAAGGCTCAGGTCTGACTCCTGCTCCATACCCAGATTTTGTGGTTGATCTGGTTTCCAGCTGTAATAACTGAAGCTGTGTGCTGACTCTAAGATTTTTCCTCTTTAGGTTTGTTTCGGCTTTGTTTCTGTTTAGCCGGAGAAAGTAATGCCACATCCACAGATGTATCTGTTCTAAGCATTCTAGTTCTTGGACGGGTTCAGAGTGACATTGTAATGTAGAGTTCTGTGTCATCTGTGTAGCTAATCTCATCTCCTGCCATAAACCGAGCAACTGGGACCATATAGATATTTGCAGAACATTCTGTGATTCAAATAATCAGAATTACTTTTTGAAGTAAGAAAAGAATTGAAGAAATAATTTTAGACACATAAATCATGACCTACTTAAAGCAAAGTTGTGATTTCAGTATTTTTGTTGTTCTTGTATCTATGGACTGCTATAATGTTTTGCAATACAATCACATAGTAAAACTCATTTGAATTCTTCTTTTAGGTTCTGTCTTGAGGCAAGGTCTTTTCACGAAGGCTTCAGTCTCCGTCCTTGACTTTAGATGCACCTGCTGCACACTCTGGCTTTGTTCACTCCCTAACCGTCAGTCTGATCTGTTTTTCGGTGTCAGAGATGTATCAAAGTAAGTTTTTTTTTTTTTTTTCTGAATACATTACTGAATGCTTTGAAAAAATCTTTGCATGCTGTCCAGGTCTGAATCTTTGAGGTTGCCTGTCTGAGAGACGTCTCTCGTTGAAAGCCGGTGTCGTTGAAGACCGACTTTCTTCTAGTGTTTCTCTACTCTGTTGTCTAAAGGAAAGTAAAGTGAGATGAGAGAGGAAAAGAGGAAGAAGAGATAAAGCGGGACGGGTACTACATTGCCTGCGACTGTGTTCGCTACAACAAGCTGAGTCTGAATTGTGATGGGAAGAGACACCTTTCTGAAACAGTAACAGTGCCCATGAATCACACAATGCCCACCTTTATTCCTCTTTCTCTCTATCAAATCTTTTTCTTGCTCTCCAGCTCCCCCTCTGGGACTGACAGTGTTGTTCGCTCTCTCACAGCTTGTTTCCTCATGGTCACACGCACCTTGCTCTGAGCACCATGAGCAAAATGGGATGTGCGGCTGAGCAATGGACTGCATTTGTCTCCGTTTTCACTTTTATACTCGGCTGATGCCACGGACTGTTTGATCTCGAGATGCTTCTTTATACGGCGGGCAAAATATTTATTCAACATGTCACAGCTTCTCATTAAATATACTGTATATCTAATAACTGTTGACACGAATTCCACACCATATATCAGGAGCCATCCAAGCAATCTACACATGCATAGACTTACAAAGAAACTGATTTTTAAGTTAATTTATGTTTGACTGAAACTGCCGACCTGTCCAATTTGTACCTCACCTCTCACCCATTAACTGAAAGCATAGGTAGGTAAAAACGATGGGAATAAAGTGAAAAGTGTTCAACACGTAAAAAAGACGTAGAAGACATCTTTGGACAGCCAAATTAACAGAAATCCTTCAGTATTTATTAAGAATCCTGCTCTCTACTAATATTCTCTACATAATATCACCTAGCTTTCTTATGACTGATGGTCTATAAAGTGTTTCTTATTACCAAGACATCCCACCAGAACATGTTCGCAGTTGTTAAAAGCGCAGAGAGCTCCTAAAACCTCCACAACTTTATTGTTGCAGCACTTGGTAGCAGGCATATTTTTTCTAAACTTTTGAATATTTCAGTGAGCACCATTGGGGGACATAACCCAGAATGGGAAAGAACATCGTTTCACCATAAACCACCCACAACCAGGTACACATCGAAAGACTTCTGGCAGAAAGTCAGAAAAAATGTCTTTTCCATTCCTTGTTCATGTGTGTGATTTTATGCTTCTATCAGGTTTGAAATAAATGAATAAATAAAAAATAAATAAATAAGATAGAAATTCTGCAAGATGGGTCTGAGCAAATGAGGCTTAGATTTAAACAAGGGTGTAATTTTCAGCGAAACAGCGATCCCAACAGTAAACGCCATCGGTTTTCAAGAAACAAAGTCAAGCTGCCAGACTGGATCAGTAATTCAGGCAACTAATTGAAAATTAGTGGTAAGAACTGAAGATCTTAGTGCATGAAAGAGATCCCAAGAACCATCCCAAAATTGAAATATAGTTTGCTTAGAAGAATGGGTTAAAATTATATATATCTGAACAATACATGTGAATAGTTTCTCCATGCGGAGGAGACATCTTGAAGCATCAGTAAAAAAAAAAAAGTATTTTGGAAGAGCTCATTAGTACTTCTTTGTGCCATTTGACATTGTTACACATAATGCACAGAGATATTTTGTTGGTTTTAATTGAATATTTTGATTACTGTAAATATCCAATGCAGTATTGTCCTATCAGCAGGTATTTCATTTGTTCACAATAAGACACTTTATTTCCCCAGTCTTTGTTGTTCATACTTGCGTATACAAGTCAGGTTGGATATCATCTGGAGAGACACACTAACAAATAATTATTATGTTTCAGGGACATATATGTATTAGGAGTTCCCTTCCCAATTCATTTTGTATTTGTAGTAAATAGCTTATCAAGGACATTGCAGATACAAGAAGTACACACATCAACATTCTTCTGACAATAGACATTAAATGGTCCGAATGAGATCTTAGGGCGTTTGAATACATGAAATGATGGAATGAATGCAGACTTGTTCTTGTTTAGGATTCTCATGATATGATAAGCTTGAGTAATTGTGCCTTTTTTGTTTAAAACCAACCTAAAACAACTAATCCTGCTGCTAAAATTACATAAGATTAGGGTTATGGGGAAATTCCCCGATACTGGGTTAAAATGCAACACTGCTTGATACAACAAGAGAAAACTCTGGTACCGTATCTGACATTTCAGTGAAATTACTGTACACTGTAAAGATATTTGGCAGGAAAGCTCAACAGTTATAAACTTGGAAAAACCTTGATCCCAGACACTGGCCTATGCCTAAATGGACACCCTGAAATCACATGTCATGCATTGGATGCATGCTGTGTGTGGCCATTCCCTTTATGACACAATGCATTAAGCTACAAAACTGCACAAAAATTCAAGAGAAGCTGCTTTAACAGCAATACCTGAATATGCACATCTCTCTTAAAAACTCACCCTTTTGATCAGTTGGCTCAAGCTTTTGAAATGTCAGTTAATTAAGAGCCTGCCAATAGCAGCACTTGCGTGTTACTAACCCTTACTGGCTGTTATTATCAGATGTTGAAGTCCCTGGTTCTAGAACGCTGTAAAGACCAGGAAAGTTTAGTATTATTATTTGAGTTATCTACCTAGATAATTTAAGGTGTACTTGACTTTTTTTCCCCCCCTTCCGTCTGCATTTCTGAGTTGGGTAGCAATGAGGAAGAACAGATCTAAAATAGAAGCTCCTGCAGCGAGCAATGAACAGAGCTAATAATCAGAGCTGACACGCTAGTTTGTATGTGCCAGGGCAATGGGAAAGCCGCTCCTCGGGGTCTTTTTGTTTGAGTTTCCGCGTGTGTGGGGGTGTGCAACTGTGTGTGTCTCGTAAGACTGTTTGTAGGCTAAGGCGAGTCTATTCCAAGGGAGAGAAATGGAGGAAAAGAGAGACGTTGATTGATGTGAGGTGATGTGCTCAGAGACCAGACAATCCCTTCTTCAGCCATCAAATTTCTCCAGTGTGCAGCAGTGTAAATGTACTCCAGTGTTCCTGCTACTGTACTGCAGTGTGGATTGCCCAGCACTGAGAAGCCAGCTAGCGTAGCTGCTGAATGTTAAACATTAAATCAGTGCATTAAGATGTATTTAACAAGTACCTATCTTTATATACAACCTCATATCCAGCCTTTAAAGCAGAGGTGGAGTATATGTAGAGTTTTAGTTATTAGTAGTCAGGATCTTGCATAGAGTTGACAGCGGTCAGATTATTGTGGAGAATTGGGAGAAATTCTCATGGGAATGGAAAGCCAATAGGCGTTAAGGACAAGACTCATTCTCTGATTGGTTGGTCAAGCCCCACTACTTTCACGTCATGAAGAGTTATCTATGTGGGAACTTAAGAAGCTACCATCTTTCAGTGCTTTCAAAGAAAATGGACACCCCAAAATGGGCTATTAAGTGAAAAACAATGCAGTTATATGCACAATGCTCCCTCTAACCAACCAGCTCCTCTGGAAAATACATAAACTGCAGACTTTAGACTTATACAATGTTCTCAACTGAACAACCTTTGTGTTGCCATCCTGATTGCTAAATATCTTATCAGCTGAGTTTCTTGAATGAAATTTTTATTTTATTTTATGGTTTTAAGTATCTATTTTTGTTTCTACTGCCATTGTGTTGTCATCATAAGTGCCACTTTTTTTATCCATTTATTTTAGTCTACTATTGGTTATGTTCTGGATTTTCCTCTGTTATAATGTCATCAGTAACTCCATCATGGATTTTCAGTCGACTGTATGTATTTCAAAATTGCTTTGTAAATTTTAGCTTAGAGTCTAGTGACTACATTTGTCACTTCTGACGTCGGGTAATGCTGCAAGCAGAGCATTCAACATTGAAATGAATTTGGAAACATCAGTGATTTGACTACTTTTAGTAAAGCTTCACCATCCTTTGTGTTACGGTGGGTTCAGACTTTTTGTCCCCCCTGCCACCTTCCACTAATAATGTCTTCAACTACTGCTGATAGTTTGACTGGATAGGATACTAAAGTACTGGGGTCCAGAATGAGTCATCAAGAGGAGCCATAGTCTTCAAGTTCAGACTTGCCATTGTTTGCTCTGGGTTAGGTTGCTTGTCTGGTGGCAGATAGGGGAGCATAATGATCGATCCTCTGAGACTTCATTGATCAGCAGAGACAGAGTTATTGTCTCCTTCCACTCTGATCGACTTTATCTTTTCCCTGCTCCCTCTCTAAACTCTCCGAAGAAAGAATTGATGGTAGGTCTATTCTATTTTGTTCATCCATTGATGGCAACCCTTTATTTCAGGAGGTTTGCCGGTTTGTTGGAAAACGTCTCTCTCAACGCTCAACAGTTTTGATCCAATGGCAGGATCACGAGTGGTCAAGGATTATCAACAGCAGCAGCAACTTTATTTATAGCATGATTTAACACTAACCACAGCTGAGACAAAGTTATTAAAATCAAAGATTAGCAAGATAAAATAACATGTTAAATAAAATGACAGTTAAACACTAAACAATGTGAAAGGATTAAAATTCGATACAAAATATGATAGAAAACACAGATAAAATCAACACCAATAAAAGTAGAGTGAAATCAAGTCTTAATTGGGTTCAATTAGTAGAAATTGTTACTTAGACAAGCTTTAAGCATGGACTGTTGAATGTGCAAAGGTCTCCTCTAAGCCTCTGCTTGGAGGTGGGAGTGACCAGGAGCAGCTGGTCAGAGGTCCGGAGTGAGTGTAATGGTGGAGCAGCTCAGCCAAGTGAAGCAGGGCAAGGCTGTTTCAAACCTTACAAACAAACAGAAGGACCTTAAAGTGAACTCCAAAACGCACAGGCAACCAGTGGAGGGAAGCCAGGACAAGAGTAACGTGCTCTTTTATGTGTTCTTGCTAAAAGGCATGCAGCAGCGTGACAACTGGCTGATCCCGATGGTGAATTGCAGTGATACGAAAGTGATGAAATGAAGGCATGAATAGCTGTTTCCAACTAACAAATAGAAAGAATGGATTTTATGTCAGCTATTTTTCTTAAATACTAAAAATTTGATTCAACTGTGGAGCATTTTTGTCTGTCTACCAGCCATCTTAAATACAAGACTTGCAACGGATTTGCAACAGTAACGAAGTACATTTACTTGAGTGGTTTTACTTTTCTTGGCTCAGCATTGCTTTGTAGTCTGATGCTGCTGTTTTTCTCAACTGAAATGCAATTGGCCACAAGCTACGCTCCTCGCAACAAGGGGAACCAATGTGTACTTTTGAATTAAGTATTTTCAAAAATAAGTACTTTAGCATTTTAAGTTTGACCTAGCAACTTTTACTTGTATCGAATAAGTTTGACCTCGAGTATCGCTACTCCCACTGAGTACGTTGTCCACCACTGCCGATACGTGAAGACCCGCATTGTACTTTTGTTTTAATTTACAAAGTGAAAGAAAGTGACAATGTACAAATGGATTATAATTCACTGTTCAGGCCTTCTAAAAAGCTGTTTGGAGTTGGTAGCTGTCACCTTCTCATAATTTGTACCTACTGTATATTTCCTGTTCAGGGTCACAAAGCGTTGTAGCCTTTCCAAGAAGTCAATGAAGAAAAGGTGGACCACACCCTGGACACTTGTAGTTGTGTAGTTAAAATACATGAGAAAGTAGGTTTTTTGGGGGGTCTTTTGCCAGCGTAATCTCTTGCGGAAAAGTCTTCTGGCAAATTTTGCTTGTTCTAAAGTTAGACCAGTAAGTCCTCGCAGCCCTCCAAGGTTTACTTTCAGTCAGATGGAAAAAAACACCAAACTAACCCATTTGTCTTTATGGGCAGTCAAGCCTGAAGCAAGAAGATGAGTGATGCAAGAATTTGCAGTGGCACTCTGCAGCTTTGTGCTGTAGCAGTACTTTTTAAGATGGCTACATGGGTTTTTATGGAAGGTTAGTAATGTTTTCTCCAAAATGACCAGCAGCTCCGGCAACAGTTTTCACTGACCACTTTGTGCATGTTCTTGTTTTTGATGCTACTTTCTTAACACACAGGTATGAAGTTGGTGAATTAGCGAGAAGGCTTTTATTCATACAAATTAGCAATTTTCCCCTCCTCTCTCGCCTATGTTGACTCATAAGTAGGCAGGAGCTGGTACGAAATTCTTGCAGGGTGACAGCCAGCTGAGTACAAAACACCACACTGCAGCAATTTAAAGGAAAAAAATTACATGCCTTTTAAAGAAAAAAAGCAACAATTATCCCAACTGCATGTAGCATGCTGATGATTAGTTAGTTTTCGAGAACATTTATCTGTCATTATTTTAACAGGAACACTAAAAAGAAACTTCTAGTTAAAAATGATTTCAAAGACTTATTGTGCAAAGCATACATTTTGGCCATGGTACTCTTCATAAAATCAAACAAATCCAGCAAGGTGTCATGAGGCTGAGTAATTAGTCAAGCTTACAGCTCGACTAGGGACAGGAGTCGGCTGTTTAGCAGACATACAGCTCATAACTTGCCAGCTGTATCCAGATGAGAGTTATGGGTGAGGTTCCTTCAATTTCCATACCTCGACTGGAAGCGAACCAAGCCTTCCCATCTCCATCACTGCTTCACCTGCATAATTCAGGAAGGACAATGTGTGCGTGGCAGCGCAGCAATAGATGAGAAGAGTAGAAGAGCACAGGCCTAATGACTCTCATGCAAATAAGGACCGTGTTTGTCAAGGCATTCGCAGCAGGAGGCTCGGCCATTTACTTCTCAGTTTCTGATGTTATAATAAAATCTGAATGGTACTCCATGAAGAATATTTGTGCCAATTTGTCTTGAGTTATGATCTGATGCATCAAAAACCTAAAGGGAGTTTTTAAATAAGATATAGTGCAGTAATACTAACAGAGCAGAAGGAGACAACTGTGTTGGGTTGAGGTGAAGAGTTTCTTTAATTGGAAACAGCTTTTTGTCGTAGTCAGTTCACTGCAGTGTTTATTTGTTCTACAGAGAAATCCAATAATCCAGGTTTACTCTTTCTAAAAAAAAAAAATACATCGGCGAGGCCGTGTTTGCTGATGCAGTTTGTTTTAGCAGCAGAACAACCAGGCGCCACCCACAACTGTTCGCTGCTTATCACAGTGTGCATATTACTTGGTAAACTTGATTTGTTCAATTCCCGTATTAGCATATTCTATGCTTAGACTCTCAGGATATGCATCATAACCCATATATTTATCTTGCAATCTTTTCCATTAACGAATGCATTTATCTGTTTGTTCTTTGCCATCCAAAGCATGCACCGTTTTCCCCCACACATTTACCTGTTTTTAATTGGCACGTTTGTTTATGCTTGTGAGAGAGTCAATACTTTTCGTATTTACTGTGTGATGGGATTGTTCCTGCTGGTACGCAATGCAGACTTCTGCGTTAAAGGCGATATTTCTTTGTGTGGAATGCAAAAAGAGCTGCAGGACCAAAAATTAAAGAGCAGTGCTGCAATGGGGTATGAAGTTAAGACTATGTGGGATAAATACCTCATCTATTTTATTGCATTACCACTGATCCCTGAAACCTGCATGTTTGAGGCTTAGATTGATTCTTCTTTGATGCTCTTCAACTTGGCAAACTTCCTGTCAGTGATGAGAATATCAATTACGCCCTTACTTTGTTCTTTAAAGTGTAGCTCCTCCAACTGTGGACGACTTCGAAAGACAGTGTGCTGTCCTGAGAGACTGTTGCTTTCCTCTCCTATGAGTGCTGCTTAAAAAGTTAATACTCTCTAGTAGTGTGTCTATACCTTACAACATGTTTGCTTTTTGATCCTTCATATTAAAAAAGGTGAAGAACTTTTCAAGCTAATAGAACTTTTGACTGAAGACACAAATGACAATTTCAATTTTAGTGAACGTAGAAAGAATATTGAAAGATATTAACCCAAAGTTTCCTAAAAAAAACACAAACAAAACAAAAACAAAAATTCTCAACATTCTTAGATGACAATTTCTTTTTTTTATGCATTTGGATGAGATCTTTTGAAAGAGAAATTTATTGTCTTTAGCACAAAGCCTCAATATGTAACAGTTCTATACACAAGCAATGCAAAGATTTAAATTTGAACAGTTTTCATTCGCAAAAACAAAACAAATCTATATTTTGTTCTGGCCTTAGATGTTTTCCAAATTAGGTATACTAATTTGGCAAACATTAGTATACCTAACATTTGCTATTAAGTACACTTACAGCAAACAGTAGTATAACAGAACAGAAATATTTCTGTTTTTGAGCATGCTTTCTATCTTAACTGGTACAAAAAATCGTCTGAAATTTGCCCATTTAACATTTGTAACAATGAACAGCATGAAAAGTAAAATCAGGAAGTATCACATAAAAAAAACCCAACATATAAGAAGAAAAATGTTAAATGTTAAAATGACATTTAAGCCAATTAAAAGGTAAAAGACGGTGGAATGGTTTTGATAATGTCATGCTTCTCATTTCTGCCATGCCTTCTTCTTCTTCTTCTTCTTCTGTTGCGTTTTATGGCAGTTTACAGACTTTGTGCATTACCGCCATCAACTGGACGGAGATGTAACTTCAGAAAATTCTGCCATGCCTGTGCTGAGGTTTGTGTTTTTGCCTCATATCCTCTCACCAGGTTGGTCATGCCAAGACTCTGCTCTCCAATCAGCCTAATTAAGCCCACCTGGAAAATCCCAACAGCCTCCCTGTCTCACCTGTGTGCATAACCCCATAAACTCTCCCCAGCTGCATTGCTGACAGATTACCATCAGCCTTATGCTAGTAGGATGGCAAACATTCCTTCCTCGCTCTAGTTTGTTACCAAGTTGCTGACCAAGTTTACGGCTGTGCATCGTTGCCCTCAGGCGACTTCTAGTGCTTTTCAGATATCTGGACATTGACTCTCGCTCTGAATCTTGGCCATGGATTCACGCTTAATCCTCTTAAGTTTCCTGACATCTGTCTCCATGAGTTAGACCAGTGCCTGCTCACTGACCACATATGTGGATTTTTCATTAGTGCTTCAACTGTGGAGGTCTTCACTGAACCAAACTTGAGCTGTGTTTCAGAAGTACCATATTTTCCGGACTATAGAGCGCACCTCACTATTAGCCGTACCCACATAGTTTTTTTGGGTTTTTTTTTAAAACCTGGAAACGCACATGTATAAGTCGCACCGGGCGATAAGCCGCCGATATCTCCGTCGCGCTCAGTTTTCCACAAGGCCTTAATTAATCTGCTGGATTTATTAAGGACGCAGCCCTCCGTCTCCAACGCCGAACCATGGATTCGTTCACGCCGAGTTTACGTGCAGCGGCTCTATTTCCCTCCTGTACTGCCAGATCGATAGCCCTCAACTTAAAAGCGGCATCTTTTTCTTCGTGTTGTTTTCATGATGAGGGAGTATGAGTTTGAAAAAATTTCTCCGTCGTGCTTGTTCTAAATTAAAAGTAGCGCTTTCTTATTTGATTATCAATTTTGACTTCCAACGATTCACTCCCTGCTAAAGAGCCCCCTGGTGGTTGAAGAAAAATCCATAGAATAGTTGCACTAGGCTATAAGCCGCATGGTTCAATATGTGGGAAAAAAGTAGCGACTTATAGTCCAAAATAGGCAGTACTTCTTCTGCCACTGTCGCCGACAGCTGTCGTTATCAGCGTCTGCTGCACTACTGGAGTTGTGCTATGTAAACTGAAAAGAGCTGAGAAAATATTCAGTTTTGATCTCTCCTTCACCTGGGATCTGATTGTCGCCTTAGAGTTTCCAGCCAACCACCGTTCGCTCACAGTGCCACAGTGTCTGTTGCATCTTCGCCCACTTTAACCGCTGCCAGTTAGTGGAGCTCATTGTTTCGTCTTCTGACCCAATTAATGACTGAAGTCATTAGCCCCTTTTTTTTTTTTTGGTCCCTGCAGAGGTACGAGTGGTGTTCCTTGACCAGAGCATTAACCTCCTGTGTTGTGGCTGAAATTTTGGGTTTTCTAATAACCCGTTGCATAGTACTGACTGTTGGTGATGCTATTTAGGAAAACCATCATTAACATCAAGGATCTTTATAGTCCTCTGTGCTTTTAAAAGGATCCAAGTTTCTCTGTTTTTAATGTAGTTTGTTCCAGATGTCTGACCTAAATCATTGAGGCACTAACAGCACATGTACTGAACTTAAGTTAAAAGGGAAGTATCTAGTACTTTTTCGGGGGGGTTTCTTCAAATTAGGCTGCAGTGTGTCTTATTGGAGCAAAAATTTAAAACGGGGTAAAAGCATTTCAGCTTTTGCCACATTTCAGTCTGTGGGATTGGACATTTAAAAAAATAAGCTGTCTGTTCCCCTACTGGCTCATATGGAGCCGATCGTCCTTCAGATTCACAGAATTCATAATTTCGGCCCCTCTTATCTCGGCCCCTCTAGATAAGAAGGTTCTTAATCAGTCACAGGGTGGAAGTGGGTGTTTGCTGCTCTTGCTGGAGGAGCTTTTCGCTTCTTTGCTGCGGCACACCCCCGGCTCATGAGCCGTTTGAAATGCTGTTTCCCTCGGTCTGTCAGCCATTTTCTGTTTAATGAGCTGGAGTTTTGGTCAGATCTAAAAACCCAACATACAAAAAGGGACATGGCTGTTATTTGAGAAGTGGTGAAGAAGAAGACTGTGGTGGCATTTGTTGACTAAAAAGTTTGATGTTATACTTTATGTATGCCAGTATAGACAATTTAATGTACAAGGGGCCATTTAATGCGCCATAAGGATGTCGCTGTGTGGTAACGAAGCACAGTGTTCTGATGGCAGTTCAGGACTTCTGGGTAAAACATGTTTTAATGGTGGCCAGATGGTAACACTCATGTTTTACAGCTCACTAATTAACCCAAAGAGAGTTAAAAAAAACAAACAAAACAATTCAGACTCACCACTTCTGTTAAGCCAAAGGACCGCTGTCACCTGCTTATTTTTAAACGTATTTATTTTTCCCTAAATCAAATTCCTAGTAAAACATCCTCCAATACCAAGATCTGGGCACGTTTCAGCAGCTCAAACACCAGAGTTGCACCGACGTTAAGCCAGACATAAGGATATGGAGGATAGAGGGATCTGAACGATCACAACATTCACAGCTTAGGTGAAGAAGAAGTGATTAAGATAGTGGAAGCAGCCTTATTGTTGCAGGTGTCGCATCCAGTGCAGAAACGACGGATGATGTAAAACTAGTTTTAAGAAGCTTCAGCAAACAGAGTCAGGAGCAATGAAGCTCAGGACAGCATCATCTGTAGATCCTGTTAGCTGAATCTCTTTAGAACCAACAGCGGTTGTCCAGAATTGTACAAAACGTCTTTTTTTTATTTTAATTTTTTTTGTGTCTTCTCACATTTTCTATATAACCTAAAAAAAAAAAAAAAAGTGGTAGGGCCTTCCAGCCATACCAGTTCCACAGTCAGTCCAATAGACCAGAATGCCCACTGGATGTAAATGTTAATAAACTACATTTCTTTTCTGCACACTGAAGATTAAATACATAAAATTTACTTGAATGGGTGAGGTAAGTGGCTTTTGCTCGTTTTCAGACCACATATTTAAGGGAGGCATATCTTGTCTTAAATCTCACAACAATTATATACTCACTTATTTCCCATTTCTTGATATTTGGTGTCCAGTTATGATAGTTGTTTTTTTTTTATGATCATGGATTATTACACCTGGCTCCATGTACATGACAAGGCTTTTCTATATTCGCTCTGAAGTGAAAAAGTGAACAGAATACAGCACAAATTTATCACACAAATACCAGAAATTTCATTTTTTACATTTATTTATTAGCGTAGTAAAATTCACCATTTGATTTTCATTTTCCTCGTCATTAATATTCTGAGCTGCACCTCTGCCGGCCTTGGAAGAGCAGCATATGGGTGTCAACACATGACGGAGATATAAAACCTGCAGAAGCACGGCGCTCTCCCACAGCTTTTCATTTTTGCAGTGGTTTGGCTCTGCAGTTTGAAGTCGTCTGTAAGCAGCCGCTTTTCAACAGGATAGGCTGCAACAATAAGGACCTGGGATATATGCTCTTTCACTTTGCACTAATAATCGCATATTCTAACTGAAAATAAATATCTGTTTGGTTTTTTTTTTTAAGTGGAAACTTATTAATATTAACTGTGATTTTTTAGTTGAATCTTTTTGGAGTTGGAAAAAACAAAAGATGTTTGGAAACAGTAGTATCTTATTCTCGTAAGCTTACGACTGTGTTGTCAGATGGGAACCTAAACTGCAGCCTTTTTTTTCTGGTCTGTCTTGCTTTGTCCTCCTTCTGTCACCAAGTAGGTACAGGTTGTGTTTACAGGAGACCACTGCTTGGAAACTGCCGGTGTTTTCGGATGTTGATCAGAAAACGTTCCACGTTTTAGACCGCACCGCCAGTCAACTGTAGTTGTCATGCCAGGCCACTAGATGGCGCTGAAGCATGTCGTGACCCCTGGCTAGTTCAAACACAGGAAGCAAACGACATGGTGACAGCGAGAGTTTGAGGCGAGCCGTGAATGAGACGGTAACTGAAGACGAATCAGATGAACTAGTCTAGTTCCGAAGAGAAACAGCGCTGGATCAATAATTTGACACTGGTTTGGATTTTATACGGAGGATGTCGAACAAAATGAGGTAATTTGCGAAACATGTTATAGAACTTTTGCCACAAAAGGTTTTCCCACAAATTTATTTCACCGCCTAATCAGACTATTCTTTTACATGCCGTTCATAGCCGGTAGAACTAGTCCGTTAAAGTGAAACCTGGAGACGTGGGTAGGATTAATTTAGTGCTATTATGCAATAGGAAAAATAACTCAAAACTACTCGTTCCTTTTTTTTCTCGCTCTCTGTCGGCTTTATGATGCACGCAGACTCGTTGCCATAGCAACTGACAACAACGCAACTTTATGTATCAGGATTCGGCACCAAAAACACTCAAACATTACCCCCACATAGAACAGAACATTCAGTTCGTTACAGTTTTATGCTTTTAGACTTGATGTGTATTTTGCGATTCTTATTAATAAGTGATCGCTGTGGTAGATTAGCCGCTGCTATTAGCCAAGCTAACACAGCGGTGGTTGGTAAGCTAATTTAAACCCCTGCTTTACTGATGCTCTGTCAGTGTGTGTGTAGATCTTATTTTTAAGCTGAACCAAATCACACCTCATTCCACAGCACGTCTATATGTTAAGTTTGTCAAAGTCAAGCATAACTGACCTACTTTTCTCTCCCTCGCTATTTTTTCTTAGTTAAAACTTATTTCTCACCTTGTTATCTAGTCATAGTGTAGACAGTTCATAGCAAAATACTGATCCCTTTTTATATGAGCTTACATTTAAGTCTAACAGGAAAATGGGGGCGGGAACTTGCGTGGGGTAACATTGTGCTGGAAGAAGTCTTGTTTAAAATAACATTGGAGATCATTTAAGAATATCGTGATATATATCGTGTATCGTGATATAGCAAAAAATATATCAGGATATTAGATTTTCCTCATATCCTCCAGCCTTAGTAACCCATCTCTCCCATCTCCCATGAACACATATATATTTGTTAGAAATGTAACTAAAGTGAACAGGTTAGGTAGCGCAGCACGGCACAATGCTAGCCGCCATTGTTTTTGTCGTGTAGAATAAACCCTACAGTAGTGCGTTCTGCTCATGTACACTTTCACCTTTGAGCTTTCCACCTCTGCAGGTGTTGCAGAAAAGTTTCACTCTGAGACCTGGTTTGAAAAAGTGCCGGTGTGAGAGACTCCCGTGGACTGGTGTCCTGTAAAAACGACGGCGTATCAGGACCATTGTAGATAAGGGGTGGGAGAAGAGAGGAGTAAATTTCTGCAAAAAAGTCAGACATTTTCAGATTAACCTCAAAATCTTTTGAGATTTATTTGAAAGTTATTTTTCTAGAAAATTTCTCAAATGAATCTCAAAATTTCCTACATTTTTTTTTTTTGGTTTTGCTTATCTGCACGTGTTCCAGCTCTGCAGAGGCCTGGTATATGGCATCGTTCATTTAAAGCGACAGTTACTCTCAAGGACTGCAGTTGAGCACCCCTGTATTCAGCTTCATCGTTCTTCTAGCGAACTCTCCCCATTTTACCTACCTTTCCAAAAAAAAAAAGAAAAGCACACCCACATCATAACACTGCCACCTCAATTTTTCTGTATCCTGGTGTAGTCAAGGTGATATGCAGTGCCGAGTCCCTCCCCCCTGGTCCCCATCAGTTATTCCCCACTTTTTGTTGTCACAATGTGACAAAGTGTGAACAACCTCAGTGTTTTGAATACTTCCCAAGACATTGTTGCTTATCAACGTGACGTCTCTGTATTTATGCAAACGATTAATGGTTGCTAAAGCTAGTTTCAGCACCTGTATGCTTTTGAACGAGCTGGACTATATTTTTTTATAGTTTACGAGAAGGAACTGAAACCAATACATATGAAACAAAGCTAGATGCCTGACAAAAAGTCTAAGGGTGCTGTAGGAATTCTCTCTGTGTGTGTGTGTGTATCAGGCTGTATGCATGGCCTCTCAAAGAAGCCCCACTGAGGCTGGACGCCCTGAGGCATGACCAGGTGTCCCTGTGCCGGGAGTCGATACACTCTGCAGAATATTAACGACGAGCCTGACCACTGACACACACACACACACACACACGCATGCCAACAGATTATTTACTACCTGAGCATTACAGAGAAACAAGGGTACAGTACACAGATGCATTATTATAGCACATATTTACTTTAACTTTACATATATGCATGTGAAGCACACATACAGATACACACGTGATGCACGCTGAACCGGATTGACAGCGAAGTCAAGGATTAAGTTTGAAATCCGTTTGGTCCTCTCAACCCCCATCCTGCTCCCACCTCCAGCAGCTCATAATAACAATGATAGAAACAGGGTGTCTCCCAGCTCTCACCGTCTTCCTTCGAGGGAATGGAAGAGGGGAGAAGAAAATAACATTCAGCTGCGAGGACGCGCTGCCGGAGGAATCCGCCGAGGCGCCGCAAACCAGCTTTCGGCGTACTCAAATATACGCAATGACAGCCGCGCCGATGACGACGCGGCGAAAAATAATTTGTGGAGAATATGTAAAATCTCACACTAACGTTGACTAAATGAAGTTTTCACCCCCTCAGATGTCGGTTTCAGAAACGGAATAGAATTGAAATCATCTTTATTGTCATCGCACATGTCTTAAGTATAAAGCAACAAAACTTTGGTTGATGCAAATAAAATTGTTAAAGTTATCATTATTGCACATCTGGATGCTGCAGTTTTACTCCGTTCTTCCTTGCTAAACTGTTCAAGCACCCTCAGGTTGAATCAGCTGTGAAAAGCTTTTTTTTTTTTTTTTCCCATCTCCAAGTCCAGCAATATTTTTTCTGAGATTGAGGCCTGGGCTTTGACTAGGTGACTCCAGAACATCCCACCTTTATTGTCTTTAAACCATTTCTGCGCAGCTTTAGCCGGATAGCTTCGGGTCGTCGTCTCACGGGAAAATAAACGTCGTAGTACTCTTGAGGTTGGACACGAGCTGTCCTTGATGTTTTTCAATATTTCACTGCGTTCATTTTTTCCTTCTATGTTTACAAGCCTTCCAGGAAGGATCCTCAAAATATGAAGCTGCCCACCATGCTTCACAGCGGGGAAGTGTCCACCAAACATACTATCTTGTCTTATGGCCAAAAGGTCAATTTTGGTCTCACTAGACTAGACCAAACAACTTTCCTCCACTTGACCATGGAGTCCGCCACATGCCTTTTGGCCAAACCCTGTTGAGCCTTGATATCTTTTTTTTTTTTTTTTTGCCAAAAATTTTTTTTTAAATTTTTCATCATGATTGATTTGTAAAAGGGAATACCTTTTTATTTTGTTTTTTTCTAGGCGCTGTACATTATTTCAGTCAAGTCTTAGTCAAACAGGAAATTGTTTCTGACATACTTACATCCTATCTTGTGTCCTGAGTGTGCAGTGGGCGTGTGTGTGTGTGTGTGTGTGTGCGTAACGTCACAGTGAAGTCACGGCAGCGACGCAACGTGACTTCATTAGACTGTGAAGTAGCTCGGCACAGATTACAGTAAGCCCTGTGTGTGTGTGTACATACAGTAAAGCCTTGAAGCTTTCACATGTGCACATACCCTCTGTGTCTGTTTTACATGCGTTTACGGATTTCAGCCTAAAGCCTCAGATTGTAGGTTGGAATTAGTCAACATCTCTTATTTGCGGTGGAATTGAGGGATTAATGTCCCCGGATTATTTCTCCCGCACATTCCTGATCGAGTGTTTTGAAGATGATGATGTTTTTTATATTTGTCGTGCCATGTTTTAGGCTAAAAATGATCCTCATGTTCTGCAAATTGGTAAAAGAAAAAAAACAAACAAAGATTTTTTTTTGCTTGTTTTGGAGTGCTTATGGTACCAAGCAGTACATTTGGTGGTGAACTTATTTCTACGTTGTCATTACAAATCTAGATTTTGAACAAATACAATATGAATGTAGCACTAAGCATGTACTGTATGTGTTTAAGGTCAACATAAATTGTGACTTCATATACATTTACAATTAAATGAAAATGGCCTGACTGTCAGCATTGTATGTCATATTTGGGGCCTGCCCATAGCAATGCATAAGGAGAGCAGTACTGACTTGCGAATCCTCTGCTAACATGACAGTTAGCAGAGGATTGATAACCACAGCAATGGAACACAGGAGGCGATTGGCTGCTGGTTAGGACTACAAATACGCATCACTGTAGTTCTAACTAACACTCTGTTAAAACAGAGGGCTGAGCTGCCATTTAGAGTTACTGGCTGTTTTGGCCAGTAAATAACGGATTTAACCCAAACACTGTTAGACATTTTAATTAGTGTGGTCATTTAATATGAAGCTTATGTTGTTGTTTTTTCAAAATAAAAGCCTCAATATCCCCCTCAGGTTAATGCACTGCCATAGACGGTGCAATAATATTAGCATGCATTATATTTTTCTCTCAGGTTAGGGGTTCATTAGCATTAGCCTTTTACCTTAAATAAGCTATTAGCTATTTTCTTACTTATTAGCCATGTTTAATATACTGAGTGGAGTAAGTCAATTACAGACAACATTCTAATGATATCCCACATGCTATTGACTGCATTTAGAGAAAGATATGTTCAGCCTGCTTTGTTCAGAAAAACTAACTGCTTCAAACTGTTAGAATTCTGTCTCTCCCTCTCTGTCTCACTCACATGACAGCTGAACTACAATAACTGAAGGTTAGAACTACAACATGGCGGACACTCAGTGCCTACAAAAGAGGTCTGAGCTGAATGTCAGAACTACAAACATGGTGGAACTGTTAGTTACTACAGAGGAGGACTGAGCTGGCCTTTAGAACTACTTGTGTTTTGGGCTTTGTATAACTGATTTTACCCAACCATTGTTACACAACCATTGTTAATGTTGCAATTTAAAATAAAGCTTAACAAAAAATTTCAAAATAAAAGCCTTGAATATTTTTACATCAGATAATAGCTCTTTTGAGCTTTATATAACTGATTTAACCCAATGACTATTACACAAGGGATTAGTTTGGCCCTTTGAAATGAAGTTTAACAAAATTTCCAAAATAAAAGCCTTGACAATTTTTACATGACATTATTGCTCTTTTGAGCTTTATATAACTGATTTAACACAATGACTATTATACATGGGATTAGTTCGGCCCTTTGAAATGAAGCTTAAGAAAAATTTCAAAATAAAAGCCTTGAATATTTTTACATCATGGAATTGCTCTTTTTGGCTTTATGTGACTGGTTTATCCAAAGCAATGTTACACATTGGTGTAGTGTGGCCATTTAATATGAGTCTTACTGCAAATTCCAAAATAAAAGCCTCAATATGCCCCTCAGGTTAGTGCACTGCCGCAGGCGGTGCAATAATATTATTCTGCATTATCTTTTTCTCTGAGGCAGTTCCTTAGCATTAGCATTTTAGCTTAAACACACTATTAGCTATTTATTTTCCTTATTAGCCATGTTTAGTATACTGAATGAAGTAAGTCAATTATAGAAAACATCCTAGTGATGTCCCACATGCTACTGACAGCAATCACGCTAACATTAGCATTTTTGCTAATTTTAGCTGCTAAACTTACTTTATCATACTGAATGGTGCAAGTCCAGCTTACTTAACATTCTTGTGATTCTCCACATGCTACTGATTACATTGTAGCTTTCTTTAGCATTGATGCTAATTTCTAGCATCAGAACGCTGGGTCCAAACCGACGGGCACACTTTGGCAGGCCCCAGTTAAATTTCTTCAGGAATTTTCTACTTTATTTTATTTTTTTAAATTAACCAATATTAAGCATTATTAATACAAAAGAGTCACAATTTGTGAGGTGTGTCGCTTCTGTGCAGGAACAATAACACAATAATTTTTCATAGTGATTATTGTAATTATGTTATTGATTCCAAAATCAGCTTTTCTGTCATAGTTTCACAATCCAGAGGAAACTAATGGAAACTACAGGCTGGTCATAATGCAATGCCTGATTAGTGTAATCATATCATGTTTACACTATACGTGTGAAGAAGTTCAATAACAAGAGACGTGAAACGCTCTCTCACTTTCAAATTATGATGTCAAGAGAGGCAAGCTGTGAGGCCCAACAGCGATTCAACCTTCCTGATGAGTTTATTGATCATCCACCATAACGTCTTCCCCTGTCCACCCACCCTTGGTACGTAGCAAGAAAGGATACTTGCCAGGATTCCATGATTTAAAAAAAACAACCAGTAATAAAAGGGGGTCAGCCTTCTAGCAAGAAGGGAAAAAGTCTGGACTGAGCCTTTAAAGTTTTCAAAAGTTTCCCTCTGACCACAAACCTCAATCTTTTTTTTTTGTTTTTGCATCATCACTGTTATTGATTAAAAGAAAAAAACACCTTGCAGGGCAGTGTCATTGGAGAATTTCTGCACCAGACAAGATTCCTGACTATGCCTGTAGTCAGCAGTACAGAGAGAAAGCGAGAGAACACCGTGCCCTGTGGGGCTCTTGTCTTAGTGGAAACAGTGCCAGAGAGTCTGCTACCAGACCCTGACAACCTTGGGGTCGAGATAAGAGGGTCTGAAAGCCTGAGCCGAAGCTGTAAGGTGCAATTTCAAAATCAGTAATCGTAATATGGCCAATATTTGCAGCTGAATTTTCTCACATGTACTTGGGGACTCGGGAGGGGAATCTGAGAATTTAAATCCGACAGAAGTAGTGTTGGTGAATCCTGCGGAGAATATAAAGAAATGCATTATTCTCGGCTATATATGTCTTGAAAAATAACTTTTTCAAAGCTTTTTATTACATTTATATGATAAAAGGAAAAGGTGTAAAATCTTCCAGAGAACAGTTTGGATGTGTTTTTCTTTTCTTAGGTGGACATGTGGAGGAAACCATTAACTGCTGGTATAAGCTCCTGTCCACCCATGACCTCGCTAAGTAGATACCAATGATGACTTAGTGGGTGTACGGCAGCTCTTTAAATTTTTATTATAATAACCATTAAACTCTTTCAACGTCCATTACATAACACAATATTGTATATGAGAGAAAACATTTAACTTTGATGCGAATGACCACCGTAGTCACTGGGTAATGGCACAAAAAAAGATAATTGTTTTTGAAGAGTACATTGAGATTAGAGATTGCCTTTTCTTCCTTTCTTTCTTTTTTTAGTTTAATTTACATGTAAACAAACAGAGCATTGATTTGTTTTAACAAGTCACGTGAAGCAAAATAATATTCAGTACTTTTTGAAATAAATAAAATAAAATATAAAAATGTCAAATTTAAATCATTTATGCTGTTTCTTCTTTTCAACATATCACATTTTCTAGCAAATCCCACATAGCCTATTCCAGTTCTCAACTATTTTTGCCCTTTATTTTCTTTTTCTTTTTTTTTTTTACAATTTTACCTATTTTCAGTTTCTAAACAATATTTCCTTTTCTTATTACAAAACAACAAATGAAAAAAAAAAAATAAAACCAACAGTTTTTTCTTAAAATCAGGCTAATACATTTTTGTGTTACACAGCTGCTTTTCACTTTGTCATATTTTTTAAATGTGTATTTCTTTTTTATTTAGTTTATGTTGCTCATATTTAACTCTTATTCACCTATGGATAAGAAAAATATCCACAGCTGAATATGGATATTTCATATTTCATAGCCTGCCTCCAACCTTTCTTTCAGTGCTGCAAGCCTGTGGATCCACTTTTACACTATTCCAACTTCTGAGGCTGCAAACAAAAATCTAAAAAATCCTCCTAGCTGCCCTCAATCCACCCACTTTAAAATCCCTCGTCCCCCTCAGACTAAAACCCTCTCACTGCCTTTAAAAAGGAATAACTGCTTGGTTAGGTTAGGCTGTGCCTTTAAGTAAAACACTGTTATCATTAGAAAGAAGTGTATTTATTTATTTATTTTTGAAGAAGGCCATCACCTGAAGCTAAAGTTGAGTCTTGGTGTGTTTGTGTACGCAGGTTGCACATCCTCACAGTGAGTTTTGGTAAAATCTTCCCACCATTTTTATCTCCAAATGAGAACTGATTTCTCCCCACATTTATCTGTTCACTGAGTGTAATGGATCTGCAACAACATGTGACGGGTCAAAGGTTCCTAAAATGGTATTATTATGTACAAAAAAACTAAATATTCTTCTATATTTTCTGCATTTATTTTTTGGGTGGTTTTTTTTACAGCCAAAAAATCAGCTGGACTATTTATATGTGATAGTCCAACATGGTAACATCTGGTAAAAGACCACGAACCTTTTCTCATCGTTACGCTGGACTCGTGCATTTGCTTTGGTTCTATTTACCCAGCATGCCCTCCGCTGTAGTCCACTTCCTGCTTTTGGAGTGGTTTCTGGTCTGCTTTGAATTGCACCAGAATTCACTTCAACCAAACAGAGACCTGGATTTTTTTGTGGACCAGGATTCATTTCTTTGGTCTGCATCAGAGTTTGATTGAGCAATCACACCTTCCCAAACGAACCAGACTTTCCAGGCAAACGAGTTAGAGTTCGATTAAAGTGGACTAAACAAGACTGGTGTGAATTCACCCTTAATTTGCAAAGTGGCTATCAACTGTTTTAAATTGATTAAAGTAAAACACATTTTCTTTCACTTGAGACGATTAATGCATTAAAGATTGTAGAGAAGTGCAAAGCGCACTGTTCACTCATAACGTCTTTAAAACCTGCTCAACATTACCTCGGTTGTCATTTCCCTGCCAAAACAGCTCCGACAAGTTATTGCACAGGCGAGGATCATCTGATGGTGTCCTCGAGCGCCTTGCATTGGCAATACATATTGTGGGGCGTGTGGGTCAGAGTCTCAGCAGAATGAATGGATTTCTAACACAGAGATGCCATACAACCGGTAGCTGGAGGCTAGGCAGACATATCAGACTCTCGTTCCTCAGCAGCGCCTTGTTGGACCCACTGCTCTCCTTTGTGAGGGAGAGGCTGCTGCTGCAGGAATGTGATTAGTCTTCATATTTAGATAGATGGCAACCGTTTTTGTAGCCTCCAGTGTCAGAATGCAGGCGTTTTACTGCAGAGATGTGCTGAAACTAAAATGAGCCGTGCCATTCACTTTGCTTCTCAGCGGTGGGGATGTTTTTGCTGATCAGAACATAACGCTATTAACGTTATGTATTTTACACACACACACACATATATATATATATATATATATATTTAACAACCAATCAGAGCCAGGAGGAGGGGCTTAGCGCTGTCAGTCATGCTCGTGTGCATGCTGCTAAATGTGCTAATGGCAGCGAAGGAACTTACAGTTCCAGGAAAACCGTTTATCCGTTGTCATCGGTGGCCATGCAGACTAACTTTAGTATTAATGGCAGCCTCTGTTGTGGTGAACCAGCTGTAGTGTAGCAGACTGGAAGGGTAAGAGCATAAGCAGCACGTACAGAAGCATGATTGACTGTGCTAAGACCCTCCTCCTGGCCCAGATTGTTTGTTTCTAACCATGCTGGATGTTTATATAGTTAGCACCGGTAGGAGATATTTTTTTCTTCCTGTCTCCTACTATACTGTCAAGATACAGTAAGTTTCAACAAATATGTAAAAAAAAAAAAACATTTTTATGAGTTACATACCCCAGCTTGAAGTGGAGTTGAAGGTAGCGCTTGATTATTTACTAGCGATGAAGCTGACCATATTACTGTATTGTAAAACTTGTCATGGATTCGATTGTCTCTAATGAACTCGAGCTTCATGTCACTGACACTTATTAATATTCAGCTACGCATGTTTATGTCTGTGCAACCTTATGCATATTAATCACTGTTTACATGTTTGCCGTCAGTGTATTGTGTCACTGTGGTTTCCAGACTTGTGCGCGCGTGTGTGTGTGTTTGTGTGTGTTGTTGCACCAGAGCTCGTGTCTGTGGCCTACACCGCGGGTGATGCTGTCGAGGACAGGATGTCACGCAACATTACATCACTTCTGATCTCCTTAAATCTCTTCCCATCCAGTTGAGGGAGTGTAGGCGGCGTTAATGAAGGAAGAAAATGCCACCTTAAACCATGAAGACGCCCGAGGCTCGGCAACGACGACTCGGGAAGTAGCGACCCCAAAAAGACTGAGCTACTCACCTCCCACTCACATTCAGTCCTTTCGGTAATTCAGTTTTTAACGGCGGCTCTGTTCACGAGGAAAGAGCGCGATGAACCAAATCAAAGAGAAATGGGTGAAAGGACTTTAGAAAAAAAAAGTTATGTGTTTTGGATTTGCACATCTCAGCAAATCAATAAATATATTATTATATGATAACACATTAGTGTCTAATTTAAGGCACCAGACCAGCAGGAGTTTCAGCAGCAGCTGAAAGATCAAAGTGAGGCTCAGCAGATGCAAAAGGTTTGGTAATGTTCAACGTGGGGCACAATGAAGCAGAAAATGTTTGTTTAGCCCGAAACGAGGCAGAAATTTCACATATGAGGTTATTTAGCTTTAAAATATGTTTGGATGTTTGAGTTATGTTACAGGAGGTAAACTACGTTTTGGTCTTTTACAGTTTAGAGTCATAAAACTCAGCTCAAGAATGCATTTCAACATATTGTTTCTTTAAACTGAATTTGTCCAAAAGGGTTAATGCATTTCCATTTTAAACGGCAACAAACTAAATGAGTTCACTGTTTTTGCGTACTCTACCATGAGTGTCGGTGAGCGGATTGATGAATGTTCCTTCTTTGGAAATGAACCTGTTTCAGTTTACATGAAGTCTTTCATAATTTTCTCAAGTTTGAAATAGATTTGAATTATGATGTGCTGCAACCAGGACGTTTCTAATTTGACCTAAACTCAGCGAATGCTTCTGATGTACAGTGCCTTGTAAAAGTTCTTATCCCCGCTGAACTTTTTCACAGAATCACCATGAATAATAGATTTTCGTGTTGTTTTTTTTTTTCTGGTAATCCAGCATTGTGCAATTATAAAGTTGCAAGTTATGAAGGAAAATAGTGCTTTTTTTTCCTTATTTTTACTAAATATGTTAAAGGGACAGTGTTATTTAAAATCAACCTTTTTGAGTTTTACATCACGTTCTGTTATTCCATAATGAAAACATACCTGAATTGTTGTCTTTTTTGCATGTTTGAGAAATCCTTTAATCTCGCGTGGCAACCATTCAGTGAAACGCCTGGGAGGACCTAGCTCTGCCTCCCAGACGAAGCTCCTCCTCTGAACTACAGTTTCCAAGCTACAGACTCTCAGAACAGGCCTCTCTCACGACTCACCAACTCGGCTCCTTCAGACTAGCCAGCAGCAATTAGCAGCAACCTGGTGGAACTGTGAATCTGCTGAGCTCATTATACGAGCTAGTTCTCAGTGAAATGCTGTTGAAGGGTCAACATAGGATTTCATAAAGGCGGAGTTTCAGAAAGAGCAGAAATTTTTAAAGAGACAGTTGCCCAATTTCATGGCGTTAAATCAGGAAGTCAGTTTTATTTTAAGTAATACAGCATTTCAGGGTTTCCCCCCAAAAACCTGCTAAGCTCCGTGCTCAGGTCGCTAGGGCAGTCATCCAGCCGCCCGCCGTGTTTTTGAGTTAAAAAATGTTTAAAGTTGATGGGAAATTTGAAAATATTACTTGATAGTTATGCAGCTTTTGAAGACTGGAAGTTTAATACCTAAACACCAACTACAAAATCTTTAAAAAAAAAGGCAATAATAATGAAAAAACAAAAAACTAAGAGAAATTAACAATGCTAAGCCTGGTGGGGGCACAAGTACAGCCTGGTGGCCTACCAGGCTTATAATACACTGAGGGAAACCCTAGCATTTTATAACAACTGAAGTTAACGTAGTTAACTGAAAAATACATAAGACTGTCCCTTTAACAATAACTTAGGAACAAATTGCCTTTTAAAAGTCACCTAATTAGTATGTAGCTGTCCTGTGCTGGTTTGTTAGAGAACCTTAGTGAATAAACGGTATCGTGAAGACAAAAGGAACAAAGCAGACAGGTCAGGGATAAAGTTTTGTAGAAGTTGAGACTCCCACAGAACGCTGCTCAATCCATCATCTGAAAACCGAGAGAATGTCCATCTAAATTGACAGCGTGGGCATGGAGAGCATTCATCAGAGGAGAGGCCGTGGTGCAGGTGGTTCACAGATCCACGGCTCAGGTCGGAGAACCTGATGACAGGAGAGCTGTTATCCGTGCACTCCACAAATCTTACCAGAAAAAGTGCTCTAGTGCTAGGTTAGTTCTAAACATCCAAAAACACTCTATGCCAAGTGAGGAAAAAAGTGCTGCTGGGGCATCATGTGGTGGTGATGGTTTCCTTCTACAAGACAACTGGTAGGAAGATGGAGAGAGGTAAATAAGAGGCACTTCTTAGAAGAAAACGTCAGAAAGTCACAATGCAACTGTGTACGCAGAACGGATTTACAGTAATGTTCAGTACAGTATTTTAGAGTATGTGCTCTAAAAAGGCTTTTGTCAAATGAAAATATCTTTTGAAAAACAGCCCTTAGGCAGATAATTATCAAACTTTTCATTAAGATCACATTACTGCATTTATTTTTGTCTGATGTAATATTCTAATCCGAAATGTTGTTTTTATCAGCCGTAAAAAGAAAATTATCCTAATTCAAGGTTTCCCCCAGAAAACTTGCTAAGCCTGGTGTTTGGGCGCTCGGGCGGTCATTCATCCAGCGGCCCGTCGTGTTTTTGAGTTGAAAAATGTTTAAAGTTGACAGGAAATTTGAAAATATCACTTTCTACAAATTAAGCTTGTGTATAATTTCCGGTCACGTGGCTCCGTGCCCCTTTTAGAGTCGGCATAAAATGCTACAAATGGCAACAGCAAAATCTGCAGCTGTTAGGCAGTTATTATTTCAGCATTATTAATGCAGTCTGTGTACATTTATTGCTATGACGTGTTTGGATGATGAGGCATAACGCATTGGGATGACAAAAGAGGATCCAGGTTAAATGACTTTACATTCGGGGGAAACCTTGATTCCATTTTCCCCTGACGCTCTGTCGCATTAACTGCTTTGCTTCTCGGTGACGTAGGATGATGAAGAGCTGTAATAACTTAACGCTCCACATTGTGCCTGACACTAGCTTACTCAATGTGATTACTAGCTAAGCCAGGCTGTGAAAGATTTTTTTTTTTTGGACACTGAAAAATCCCGCGGCAATGAGTGTCACAGCTCGGCTCGCGCAGGAATTGGGACGTATTGCCAACGCCATGAATCTTTGAGTCAAAAAACAAAAACGGAATAAATCTCTTAACGTTTCCGTTTATCAAACTAAAGCAGCAAAGCTAAATAAATCTGCTATCCAACTATCACGGCCTTGCGTTAAAGTCCTCATTGCTGAGCCAGAAATTCACTGTTTGATCACATGTTTGGGAGGTAAATTTCACAAGCCACTAAGGTGAAGAAGTCACTTGTTTTACCCAGCTAGCATAAAACTGTTAGCATTTAAAAAGAACACTGTGCTGACAAGTGATGGAGCCATGATACTTCGCATGACAAGAAAATCCTGAGTACCCGACTTGTAATTTATTACTTTAAGCCCAACAGGGCTTGGATTATAGAGTAAATCTGCCCAGCATAAAAGAAATAATCATAATTATTAAAAATATAAATTTGCAAAACATTCGCAATTCAAAAGTAACACATTTGCTCCAAAGTATTCTCCCAGTTCTCATAGCTAAAATCCACAAATACGTTAAGAGCACTTAACAGCTGCCTCATTTAATAGTTTATGCACAAAATATACTTGAATATGCATTAATGCGCAGAGTGGAAACCATCATAGCAATGCCACAAAGGCTAACATACGTGGTCCTCCTTGTGTCTGCTCTGTGCTGTACAGCCAAAAACTGAATGGCTAGTTACCAAACGCTAGGCATTAGCGTGTCAAGTAGCATTGTGGCTAGTTGCTTCTGCTGCTCAAATGGCATTTTCTTTAGAACATTTTCAAAAGAAAGGGGCAAATTTGGGGTTACGTTAAGCAGAAAAATCCACAATCTGTGAATTCTGAATCGCAGACAAGTTTGAGGTTAGCGTGTATTCACAGTTGTATTTATACAGTCATTAAATCACAAAGGACTGGAGTCTGTTGACTCATTAGCTAATGTCAGATTTTATTCAAGGGCATCACAGTAAAAAAAAAAAAAATCCCTTCCACTTTATATTCATGCCATACTTCGAGTTTGCCCAGCAAATAGAATTTCACTGAAATACATTGACATTTATACTTGTATGGAATAAAGTATAGAAACACTGAAGGGGTAACAATACTCTTGTTTATCTTCTGGTTCATTACTTCAGTTCCATCTCTGCCTCTTTTTTTCCCCTCTTTATGCTGTGGAACAGTGAAAGACTGTGTTACAGCATTTGATTAACAAAGCAACATTGTTTTTCTTCTGGAAACAAACATTAGATTTGACAGACATCATCGGAACGGCGGAGTTTCCCGCGTTGTTATACCGAAGTAGTGAGACATAAAACCACGTCGCTCAAAATCCTAAACAAATTACCGTTTTAAGCCCCTCTTCCACTGAACGCCGGCACTTGTTTTACAAAGTAACGCGAATCCTGTTCACGCCACGCCCGTCCTTTGGTCCCACTGAATAATGCAGCTTTGTTAATGGATTGTTCTAAATCAAATCTTGCAAAACGGCCTCCCCCCAGTGTTTGTGTAACCCACTTTCCTTTTGTTTGTCTCTTTCCCTTTCCGCTGTAATTTGTTTTGTTCCCCTGCGTGTCCCTGCTGATAGTGGGTCTTTGTGTGCGCCTGCGACGCAGTTGGGGAAACAAGATGTGGGCGAGTGTCAGGCCGGATTACACCCAGCCGGTTTCATCGCTGTGGCACCCACACACCGGGAAAGTTCTGACGAAAAATAGAAATAGTCAAACAGCCTAAGGACGAAGGCTGCTGTTTTCATGTATGCTATTAGAATTTTGAAGAAACTAATTCCTCCCCTGCCTTCATACGGTGATTACTGTTCAGTCATTGATATGACAACTTATTTAAATGTTGCCTCTTAATGACATTTTGTGTGCGTATGCTGTGTCCTCGGCAAATGTTCCATGGCTAATGCAAGTGAATCATAATAATGACCAAACTCATTTGAACTCCAGCTTTAATTGCATTGTTCAAACTAATTTAACCATAAGATCAAAACGTAGCTGTGGATTGTATGTGGGGGGAAAAAAAAATATTTCAAACTTCGTACTTCTTACTACAAAATGCAGTTTTCAAATTCTGATTTTATCTATTGAGGGTGTCAAATCAACATGAAGTATATATTCTCTAAGCTTCATAACAGTGTTTTTGTCTTAAATTGCCTCTTTTACCAATGAGATTGTGGGTGTCAGTAAGGTTAAGCTGCACAAATAAGGGAATAATAAATAAAAAAGCTGAGATAAAGCATTTATTTTAAGTGACAAGGGCTTTTTTGTTTACTTTTATATTTGTAATTTTGATCCATTGTGTTTCATAAAACTGTTTTAATCCAGCCATTTCTGAGATTTTTTGGAGCATAAGCAGTCTCGTTAAGGCTACAGCAGCTCATTTAAATTTTAACTTTGAGTAGGCCACTCAAAACCCTTTCAATATTAAAATAAAAATCTTTCAGGATGGAGATTGCCATGCCCCACTCAGGTTGTCTTGTGTATAAACAGCTTCTCCTTGAAGCTGCAGTCCGAGGAAGAGCATCCGAAGGAGCAGGAGCTTCTTAAAGAGACAGCGGCCAAATTTCAAAGTGCCAAATTGAGTCAAATTTCTTTTATGCTTAATGTATACAGAATTTCTATAACCACTGAAAGTAATGTAGTTACTTGATTATGCTATTTAAAAAAGCACTATGTGGCTGGAAATACATAATAAGCACTTTTCCTGGGATTTTTAGCTTGGTAAAAATCAGATCTTTCTCTGCGGGGTCAGAATTTTTTGTGAAATTGAACTCAACATCTAAGTGTGACAAAAAAACACTTAAATCAGGAGAAATTGAGGGGGGGGGGGGAATTTCAAAGCTGTTTTAGTCAACAGTGTCAATTACAGTTCAGACCAAGTGACATCGATGCATAGAGGTCCATAAATAGTAAGAGGGTGTCAGATTTATATGATGCATGAGGGGAAAAAAAAAAGAAAACTAACATGTTTTCTATGTCTCCCTGTGGCCTTGAACCTCTTTCATGTGGGAGCATCAAAGCGAATCAGGAAAAGTCGGATCTGAGAGCCCTCTCCTCCAACTGATTTGTTTCACTCTGCGTGTCGGGAACTTCAGATCGAGCCTCGGAAATAAATAACATCAGCATAAGCACATATGTGCACGAAAAGCGTATTTGCGAGTACAAAGACCGTCTGCGATTAGTGAAAAATGACAGCAAATACAAGAAATCGCCGGTCTTCTAAGAAGTCAAAGCTGCGCTAACCTTGCTTAATTCCTCCTCCTCGCTTTCGGCAGCACCCGCTCTTCAGTCTGCCCTCTAATAAGTGATGTCATCAGCCGTCACTGTTTCTGGTGGGCGTTCCTCTGGGACAGCCCTCCGTCGGCGGCGAGCAGGAATGTCCTCTCCCGGGGCCCTGATGATCTAACTCGCAACTCGTTTTAGAGAAATCACCAAGCGGTTCCGCAGCGGCCCTCGCTCCGTGTGAACAGTATCTATCACATGCGAGCACAAAACCATGCAGACAGTTTTTGTTCCATCACAGTAACAGATCGGATCACAAACAGATGTGCTTGTGTATTATTTTTGTCCTCCCCATACTATAAACAAATACTGTAACATTGTCTGACTATATGTTTCGCAGTCACAATAAATGCATCAATTCTGTTACGTTTACTTTTCTGTTTATGATTGAAGCTAGCAAACTGTTTGCAGTGTTTTTATTTCTTTTTTTTTCAGCTTTTTGTGCTCAGTCACCACAAACTGAGTGGACTAATTTGTGATTTGCTGAAAATGTCAACAAATGGACAAGTGAACCAGACAAATAGCTGTTTTTCTTTTTTTGTTTTTTTTTTGGCCAAACCGTTAGTGAACTAGTGCTAAATGGTATAATTTGTGTGGTGGCCGATTCTAAAATGCGGTACTTGGGCAGTGTAGCTTTAATAGCCTGTGATTTTCAGTCTGCAGCTGGTCTGACTGCACAAGTTATGTTTCATTAAAGCCTTGCTCTCCAGTCACCCAATACATCACTCCGCAGATGGTGTGTCTGACTACGCTAACACCCAGAGGGGACAAACTCGATATATGCTACACAAGTACATATTGCAAAAGTTTTCCGACTTTGTGCACTTTCTCAACATTTTTTCACGTCGCAACCTCGAGGGTCAATGTGTGTTGCATTGATATTTTATATGCAAGACCAGGAACAGGACGTTGCTGACTTTTTGAATTATCGTTGCAAATGCAAGATACTGTGAATTATTCCCCATTCTTCCTAACAAAACAACGCAAAATGAAAGGGGCCGCATTAAGTAAAATTGAATTTTTTAATTTAACATGTTTTGATGATTTTGCCTGATCAAAAACATACCTGAGGTGTCGCTTTGATTCTTTCGTGCATGTTTGAGAAATCCTTGAATCTCCCATGGCAACCATTCAGCCATTCATTACAACAGCTGAAGGTAACATAGTTAATTGTGCTATAAAATGATACTCTGTGGCTGGAAAACACACAGTATAGCCCCTTTAATCAAACAGGATGAAGCAACTTTCAAAGGCATATATTTTCAATTAAAATTCAATTTGGACTTTGACTGGGCCATTCGTTCATCACCACATGAATACGTTTTGATCGACAGCATTGCAGCTCTGGTCATCATGAGCCGGGAAACTGAACCTTCATCCCGGTCTCGGGTCGTTGTGCGAGACACTACAGAGCAGACTGCGTCTCATTGTGCGCTCACAACAGAACCAACACGTTCAGGGTGGATTTTTTTTTTTTTTTTAAAGCTGCTAACCATGCAAAGAGCTCAGAGCTGACAAGTCATGCCTGTGGAGTTGTTGTGACAAATTGCATCATGGTGAATGTGGCGCAGCTGTGCTCGGCAACTGGGGAAAAAAAAAAAAAAAAAACGCATTAAAATCCAGACGATTCAGTGTTGGCGTTTGACTTGGACGCAAGAAGTTTTATTGAAGCTGTACAGATATTTGCACACCCAAGGAGTCATCACTGAGTGCCAGTAAATGGGGGGAGAGGGGGAGGATTTAATTTTACAAGGAGGGAAAGTGCAGAATATCAGCAACAAAAAAAAAAGTATTGCATAAAAATTCAAAATCGCTTTGCATGATGAAATAAGATTCGAGGGCGCCACTAGAACTGAGCTCTGCAGAGTAGTGATTTGCACACAAAATCAGTTTATCATTTACAGAACATGTGTAACCCTAACGTATCCGAGTAAAAACGCACAGAACCAGGCTCTCCACCTCCGTGGACACAACGGCTCCAATGAGATCCACCATCATTAGAAACTAGCTCTACGAGAAGGTGACAGCTGTGTCAGCAATTATTGGGAAATGAAAACACACACACACACGCCCGCACACATATAAAGAGGGGGAAAAAAGCTGATGCTCCATGCAGGGTCTTGGATCATGGGGTGAGAACGATTATGAGAAAGTTCAGGAATCAGCTGTCAGATACATGGTGGGAGCTTGTTAATGATCTGAAGGCAGACTGGACCACAGTCACCATGAAAACCTGTCTAATAGTCTCAGTTCTGGCTTCAGGAGGCACATGTACGAATTAGCGGTTCCCTAACAATCATCAAATAGAGCAATGAGGTAAAAATGTTGCATTTTGGATGCATTTTTCAGCTATAGGCATCGGTGGAGAATGTACAAGAACAACTACAGTGGAATTTAGGAACTGAACACTACAGATGGTTCATCAAGATGTCTTCCACCATGAAAATAACTCAAGACGCATTGCTATGACAACAATAAAATGGCTAGATTAAACGAATTCAGCACATAGTCCGTCTCCAGAGCGTAACCCCGCAGAACATTAGAAGGAGGAGAAAATTTAAAGCATTAAGAGGGTTTTTGAGTTTTTACTATTTTCTTCTTGTAATGTGGAAAAACCTGGGGAACCACAGAAATTGTCGACGTTCTGGTCTTGCAAAACATGCCTTCTTCTCCAGCCCTATAAATCATGGTTTCTTAGGGGATCAAGTGTTTATTTGCACTTAATAACGTGAAGAAATGTTTTACTTTATGCAATATCTATCTTTTTTTTTTATTGACATAGTATGCCTTCATATTGAAATGAAACTATTAGAAAAAATCTAAACTTTTAGTTTTCTGTGCACAGAGGGTAAAATGTAAATAGTAAAAATTCCCTGATTGCAGATAGCTTGGAATTTTTTTTTAAAATGGCAGAAAATTGAGTCAAAAATACTTTTAATTTAAGCATGCGCTAACATGTTTCCCACACTTCTGTTGTTTTGTTTTTTTTACTGTTTTCTTCTTAATTTTGTTCAGCTCATTTCTCAGGAAATGACCTAAAGCTTCCGCTGGAAGAAGAATTCAGTTTTAATGATCCCACCCTGTTGATTCTGCAATTCACCCTCTCTGTTTCTGCTTAATGAGGCCTTTCAATATCACCAAACAAGGCTGGTTGGCAGACTGTTTCTCACCGGGAATTAAAAAAAAAAACAACAACTTACTTTCCATAATGGGAACGATATGATTATTTTCAACTATACAATTTTGGAAGCCATACAATATAGCCTGACTATTGTAGAAAAAGCACAGTTTCCTTTGAGGCAAAAATATAATTGCATGCAAAGATAATAATTGATATGAGTAAAAACAAAGTCAATCATCTAAAGCATTTAAAGCATATATGCATTAAAAAATAGGAATACATCGCTCTCTTGCTCTGTCCATTCCGATTCATTTACTGTTTACTATTTTTAGATATTTGCTTAATTATTGTTTTATATTTCCTTGGACTGCTCTACTTTAACCCCTTCAGACCAGAATTTTTTCTTGTGGACCAAAAAATTTTGCTCAACTGATTTTTACTCCTTTTAAGCTTAGAAATAAAGGGGAAAATAGACATTTTTCCTATTTCATGTTTTAATATGTTTTTTCAAATGTCCATTGTAATTGACATCTCGACTAAATGAGCGTAGGATGTCTTGAAAACTTCTATATTTTTCCCCAGAGTTTCATATAATATCTAATTAGGCATGATCTCAACCTTATAAATTGGATGTTTGCTTAATTGTTTTTCAGTGTGCATGTCTGAATAGAAAATATATGATGCAAAACATAGTTTTGACTTTAGTAATGCGTCATTGAACTTTCAAATGCATTGGCATGTTATTTGCAGTCATGTAAACGGATTACACAGTTACCAAACAGTTGACAAAGCATCAGCTTGCTGGGTATTTTCATGTAATCTCTAATTTTTGGTGAACACCCCTGAAGCAGTTTCAGTGTGGCACAAAGCACAGCTGGATTTTACATGTGTTACAGTAGAAATGCGTATTATGGCTTTTTGCATCTGGTAGGCACTGACTTTTTTCCCAGAGTTTTGTGTGGTACAGACCAACAATTTCATCTAGCAGGACAGCACCACCCGTTGATTCACTGTATAGCTTGAACACCTCTGGATGAGACACTTTGTGCTTTACTTCTCAATTCACCATCTAATTCACATTCTCACATGACTTATTTCCTATATCCAAGCACTCAAGAGCAGATGTCTCTTGATGCACAGTCAGTTCAAGAAAGCCTGGGAGGTTATACTCCATCATTGAAAAAATAACATAATATAAAAGCATTAACAAATCACAAAATGGCTATGAAATGCTCATACATACTTCTTTTTTTGCATGGTAACACTGAATTATTAGGCGTTGTACAACATACAGAAACTCCTGATGTCCAATGGGATGGACACTCAACTTTTAAAAAAATCCTACGATTTCATGATAGAAAAAAATCATAATTGGAAATACTTAACATTATACTGAGAGTAATGTTTTTTAGGCTGCTATGAACATAAATTAATATTTTGGATGGAAAACAGATGCTTACTCCTCCCCATTCAGATGCTCGTCTTGTCTGATGCCTGAAACTCACTAGTATCAAGTTACGAGTCTGAACTTCATTGTTTTTGTTTATTAAGAAACCAATCTGTTAGATCCATCATGCAGATAACAAATTCCTTATTTTTTTTATTGGTTTAATCCCAGAAAGGTATCATGTCCATTACAGTGGACGAGGGGTCTGAAGGAGTTAAGTGACACAAAGATATTTAAATAATGAATAAATAATAATAAAAGAAAAATCATAAAAAGGTAACCCCATGCCTCACTGCTGGCTAGTTGTTTCTTACTGAGAGCCATCTGAGTTCACTCAATATGATTATGTGAAATTGCTCTGACTTTCAGCTGACCCTATTTAAATGTCTAAGCAGCTCGAAGCAACAAGTCGCACAAGGTCAGCATGGGCCGACGGACGGACGGACAGAGTTGCAGATTTAACTCGTGCTGCATCGCGCGGCTTCCTCACAAGACTGGTTTCTCTAGCTGTTTATTTCAAGAATTAATTTCCATAAGTCGCAAAAAAAGAATCAACAAGCTTGGAGCGATTACAACAACACGTGTTCTTCAGATATGGGTATTGAACAGAGGTCATGAAAAAAATAAAAGTCTGCTGACGGATTTATTAATCCATTAGATTTGTGCACGTAAATGTAAATAATTAGTGCCAAAAAAAACCTACGTTATTTTTATATTAGTTATGTGGCTTGCTATACAGGTATTTTTATGTATTTTCATGACCCAACAATATGTGGCTCTCTTGGCTGTTGCAATAAAATAATTGATGTCTGTCTTCAAGCGGGCCCACAAATCAGTACAGCAAGGGACGTTTCTTTTTTCAAGAAAAATCAATATCTGTTTATTGTTCGCCGCTTGGAAAAATATTACCATGAATAAATCTCCAGAGGAAAGAATCTCCTCAGCCTGCCCAACTATTTTCAGAATAGTTGGACAGGTATAAATGGTTTTAGTGTTTACCTTAGAACTACGGTAATGGAAATTTGTCGTTTCACTCAGACGTTTATTTGTAAAAACAACAATAATCAGTTGCTCACGGCATCGTTTTTACAGTGGACAGCAGTCAGATCTGAATAACTGCAGTGCATGAGGAAAGAAGTCGTTGCATTTGAGTAATGGAGCAAATGTAATGAGAGCATGACACAGATAGGTTTTAACAATGGGAACAGAGCACGTGCTCAATGTTACCGACCTGTATGGCATCCCATTCATGTCAGAGATTTTAAAAGATAAGAGGAAATCCTTCACGCAGAAATAATTACATTTCTTTTTTAATTTATGAAAGTAAAAGCTCCAAGCAGCTTCTGCTGTGTGGCGTGTTCTTGAGAGCATATTTAACGATAGGTACACAGAACATAACGGAGCCAATCGTAGAGTATCACAGAGAGTCCCAGAAGGAGTCGGTGGAAAACGACACAAACTGAACGGCTTAAATACTGAGGGAGAGGAGGAAGCGATGAAGGAGTGGAGCTAATCACAGCTGAGTGGGGACAGCTGGGGAAGAGAGGAGGTGGAGGAAAATTAGGAGGTATGAAACAGCTGAGCAGAAAGGCGGGCTGACAGGCTGGGCGAGAGGCGGGAGATGAAGAGAACAGAGGGAACCAAAGAAAGGAGAATAATAATGTAACTGTCTACTAGCCTTCCGAAGACCGATGAGTCTAATGGGGACAAAAGTCTGGTGCTAGTGCGGTGGGTTAGGGAGAAAGCCTAGGTTTGACATAAATATCATTGCTAAAATGAATGGAAGTCCATACAAAGTCCTAACATTGGTACAAATACCAACTGGGGTGTGCTTGTGCTTTTGTTTGTAAAACCTTGTGGGGACTATTTTCCTGACACATACTACGTTATGGGGACCGAAGCCTGGTCCCCACAAAGGGAAACGCTGTTTTTGGGTCAAGGGTCAGATTTAGGACTATGGTCTGAATTGAGTTTTGGTTAGGGTTAGGTATGTAATGGTTAGGGTTAGGGTTAGGTTTAGGATAAGGGTAAGGTTTGGGCTGTAGAAATGAATGGAAGTCAATGGAAAGTCTCCACAAAGATAGCCACGCAAGTGTGTGTGTGTGCATGCGTGTGTGTGTGCAGGCGCGTGTGTGTGTGTGTGTGCTTATAAAGCATGTGGAAGATGTCCAGAGAAAGGCCATCTGTCACGAACTCACCTCGGTTCTCCTGTCCTGTTTACCAACCTGCTTTCTCCTTTCTCAACAACACTCAGCTTCGAGAGCAGTCCTGCAGAAAATGAACAACTCCAACTGTAAAGCGAAGCAACAACAAATAAACACCTTGCAGAAAAAGAAAAGCTCAAACCCCAGCCCTAATGCAACAGTTCCTCATGCTGTCAATGATTTTTTTATTTTTATTTTTTCACATGTAGATGTCGATACATTAATGACACCACTTGCAGGATGTGTGTAAAAGTATTTAAATAAACAAATCTGTAGTCAGTGTAAAAATCCAAGCTTTAATTTGAGGAGATTTATTTTGCTGGGAAAAATTCCAAATTAAGAAATTATTGTTTAAAATTTTTTTAAAAATCACTCAGCACAATGGTTGTTACCCTTGTCAATCATTTCATATTGGAAATTATGCCTCACTTTTTAAAGTGAGTTGGAATTTATAGGAATTTCTATTTAGTAATCCTCCTTCTTTGGGTTAGAAGTTTAATGTGAGACTGAAGACTATTTATTTTAGTGACCACAGTATGCTGACCTATGACCTATGACAATTATAAGTAAGATGGTGAACTACTTAAAAGAATCATTGTATTCTTATGACAATGTTGTTGGTCCCTGCCAGACACATATTTATTTATTTAAATAAATGTATCCATTTAAATAATTAATTTAAATAATTTTTAAATGAAACAAATCAGATCAGAACATCTATATAACACGACACAGTATGAGGGCTATACAAACACAAATTAATAAATAAATGAAATTACAAGAATAAACTTGTACAAGAATAATATAATCATTATATTATGAGAACAAAGTCATAATATTATGACTATTTATTCCTGTATTTCAATCTTTTTTTTGTTTTGCAACATAATTCTGGCAATATTATGACTATTCTCATATTATGACTTTATTCACATAATTTTATTCATTAAAAAAAATTTAAATTTCTTACCATAACCTCTCCGCCTTTCCATTTGATTTTTGTATTTGTTCTTTTGGTAAATCATTGCACAAAACCGATTCATATTTACCCTTTTCCTCTTTGATGTAAAGCATGTACCTATGACAGCAACCTCATGTGCCTATTAAGTTTTATACCACTTTTCTTTTTTCTTTTTTTGTAAACCTTTATTGCCTCAATAACAAGCTGCCCAACACTGTTGGGGCTGCTGGGACTCGACAAGTCAGCGTATTTGTGCCTGTAATCACTCGGCGCAGTAAAACCCACCCGGCCAGGAAGTGTTCGGTAAATAACAACAGGAAGTGCCGTATTGACACGGCAAAGTCTGCAAGGAGATTAATGACGCGAGCGTACCGTAGGACCGCGCGATAATTGCTCTCGGGGGACATTAAACTTCCTTATACTCGCGTGTTTATTTGCGCGAGAGGAAAGACGGACCCAGAATGCTGTCGGCGCCGACGTAAATAAATCACAGCCGAGCCACATTCATCACCGAGGCGCAAATATAATTAGCCTGCCGCAGCGAGGGCAGGCCTGTGCTCCGGTGACGCCCGCATGTTTGCGCGGGCTTTTACAGCTTCATTTTTAGCCGGGCGACTATCGGGGAGGAGGAGCGATGAGGCCAACATCCTTCATTCGCAGCGCCTTCGGAAGAGTCTTGGACATCAACGGAGTCGTGAATTCAACATTCCAAGCCTTAAATTTTGACGTATTTGAGTTTTATTGCTCCACGGGTGTTTGTAGACGTTTTGGGACAAGAGACCCATTCCTCTCTGGTTTTCAGGCGGGTTGAGGAGGGGTAAGGAGGGTGTAGGTTGCTGCTCCAGTCCTTAAAAATCCTGCAAGAAAAGAGTCGCTCAGCAGAGAGCTTTAAAAGAACCGCTTTGACCTTTTACAGCCGAGTGAAAGTCTCCGCTTTAAAACGGGGGCTCAGCCGGAGCCACATCCACACACAAGCCGCTGGGCAGCGAAGATTTATGTGATAAAGCTTCTTGTCTCCTCGTTAACAATAAGTTCACGGTCTGGAGTAAAATGTCACATCCGAGAAACCCGAGCGGTTGAGCTGCCGGTAATGTGGAAGGCATCTATGTGTGATTTATTTATTTTTGACTGATCTCTGTAAAATATGTTTTTAGAATCCATCATTTTTTTCACACCTTATACAGCTAAGAGACCATTCTAAAAATAAGAGCCCGCTTCACTGAACCCCATTGAAAACCTCACAGTTATTCCACCAAATATTGATCTCTGAACTCTTCCTGAGTTGAAACATTAGTTTTGTTGTTTCTAAATGAATATGAACTTGTCTGCTTTGCATTATTTGAGGTCTGAGTCTGCGTCTTTTACGTTATTTTGACCATTTCCCATTTTCTGCAAATAAATACTACATTTTTGCTTGTGGTTTCGGAAACATATTGTCAGTAGTTCATAGAATAACAGAACAATGTTCATTTTACTCAAACATCTATCTATAAAAAGTAAAATCAGAGAAACTGATCATTTTAGGTGGTCTCTATTTGTTTTCTAGAGCTGTGTGTGTATATCAGCCAAACGCGATCAAAATAAATTTGCAAAATCTGTTTTCGCACATTGACAGCCTCCTAAGATCACAGCCTAAATCATTTTATTTGCTAAAAGTGATTTTTGAAAATAATAAAAAAAAATCACCCCTTTTTATTGTCAAAAGATGATTTAGGAAAAAAAATAAAAAATCACTTTAGGGAAGAAAAAAAGGGACTTAGGCCATTAATTTAGTATTTTGGTAAAGAACAATTTTATTTCAGAAGTCAACCAGGAAGTGGTTAGTTGTTTTAACTGATATAAATCCGACTGAGCCACTGATTCACCTGTCAAACTTGGCTGGAGCCAATAATCTTATGAAGGGAAACAAAAGCACAGGTCTGGTGTGCCGAGAGTATCTTCTCCGAATTTTCCAGTCCTTTTCCCTTAAGTGCCATAAAGAGTAAAGAGAGATTTGGTCTTTCCTCCCAAAACATTGAAGTTTAGTTTATGTTGCGAGTTGTAAGGCCGAGCGTGGAGTGAACAAAGGTCCGCTGAGATTTAAAAGGAGTTTGACAATCACCTTCCCTCAGAACTGAATCAAAATCAAAAAACAAAGAGAACATTTTAGCACTAATCATTCCCGGAGATTTCGTTGGGCGATACAAAATAGACTAGTGACTCTTAACATACCAGTTAATTGTTATACTTTGCGAAACTATCCTAAAAGGTTTATCCTAAGTTTCCGGAACATCTGAATTTCTAGTAGAAAACAAAGGAAAATCCTCTTAAAAGTTCCAGAAGAAACGTCACGTGATTTACCTCGGCAGCATCAAACCAAATTGTTTCCTTTTAAGGCACAAATGTTAGTGCAGTCAGAGAGCTCTTCAACACATGGAAATGTGCAAAGTCTGGGACTTTTCACCTCAGATCACCTTCAACTGCAGCAGTTCAGTGAGAGTTCAAACTCGGGTCAACTTACTGCATTTCATGCTGCACAGAAGCTGACGCGATTATACAATTTAGTGATTGTTTTTTTTTTGTTTTAGTAACTCTTTTGTGAGTTTCATCACTCATACAGTGACGTCAGTCAGTAATATACCATCATTTTTTATCTTAAATGTCAGTTAATGAGGTCAATCACACCACATTACTTTAAAAAGAAAAGCAGCAGCCATGTAAGTACAATTGTTTCTCTTTTAGTTTCAGATCTCCTCTTTACTACATTACAAGTCCTATCAAACTACAGACTTGTTATTTGCTATCGCCGTGTCTGATTACATTAAGCGTTCGAGGTCTCAGTTTGGACTTGGAGTACATTCCCAAGTCAAACCTGCGCGCTTAGAAAGTCAAAAAGGTCAAAGAACAGAATTCCTGATCGTTCCTCAAGATAGCTGAAGCTACAAGTTGCAGTTATAGAAAGTGCAAGTGAGTAGAGAAAACATTGTAAGTGAGTAGAGAAAACATTGTGTCTAAAGTTTTGGGGGAAATGGCAGAACTTGTTCTGAATACTGAAGGGTTACAAAAGAGAGTGCGTGTTCATAGTTCCTTTGGTGATTCTTTGAACAATTTGACTCTGAGAATTCTCCCGGATCGGTGCATAATCTGCGATGGGCTCTTCTTCTTTTTAAATCCTCCTTTATTCAGATGGGCTTGTCGCAGAGTATTCACTGAAACATCCTCACGTTCTTTAAAGGCGACAGGAACCTCGCTGTTTATACACGTCCCCATCTATGGCTACCGTTGAGCAATCAACCCGGACCAACATGAGAGAAGAGGAATGTTTGATTGCAGAACGCTGCGTTTCGCTCCTGCAACCAAGTCTTGAACTTTTGTCTTAGGAGTCGAGTAGTGATGGGCTATCTGAAGCCAGGCTTCGAGGCTCGTACCGAGTAATAAGGGGGCGTGTACGATGAAGCCCCGCTTCGAGGCTTATGTCTTCTTGTTGAAAACCACGTGACTGGCAATAAACGAGGCCTCGCATTGCATGGGTCATGTGACTGCTTCATTTTGCGTGTCGGTTTTCAAAATGAAGGATCGCATCAGGGGAGTATTTGTCTTCAGTAGTGGCCGAAATAAAAGGAACCTTTCATGTGCATTAATGATTTTGATGATGGCACTCATCAAAATGTAATGTTTGTTATTGATTTTCTCAATTGTTGATTATGGTATATTTTATAACATTATATTTGTGTGTTGTTTATTATGTAAAGCACTTTGAAACTGCAATGATGCTGAAATGTGCTACACAAATGAACTTGATTGAAAAGGAGCCAGCGAGAAGAAAAAATCTGACATCTGCGAATACTTTGAGATGATCATTCACAAGGTTCTTAAATAAAAAGTAATTAAACCCTTCACCTCCAAAATTCTCACCTTCTTGAAATTTCCACTTCTTTGTTCTGCAAAAATCTATCAGTCTTGCACAGAAGAAACAGACTAAAGCTGTTGGAAGAGTAAAATTCTGGCATGATGAGTAAAAATGTAAGGGATCAGATCAGAGAGCCAATAGGAATCCAAGAAAAAGAGAATTTTTGAAGAATTTTAGTTTTTAGGAGGCAAATCAAAACTCAAAGATTACTGTCTGCCCCAACAAGCACTGCACTCTGAGTACACTAAAACAAATGTCTATCGTCCAATCACTCGATGACAAAAGAAAACAGCCACTGACAGTCAACATATACCAGGATTGACTACAAATCATTTTAATAACTAAAAAAGATGAGTTCAATAGGATTTAATTGACTCCCCTGTTACTAAACATGAGTTTGACAACAAAATTTGTGACAATATTACATATACTAATTGTTTTTTAAATATGTCTGTCTGAGTGACAAGGCTGTCACAGTTTGAACAGCAGATGTCACTAGTGAGAAATGAATGAACCACCGAGTAACGAACCTTTGGGCAAAGCAATGGGCCGGAAGCTTCATTGCTTCGTGAGGCTTCATTTGGCCATCACTACGCCGGTCTTCTGGCTCGTCGTCTCCCTTCCTGCAGCCTTGCTCGCTAGCAGGTACAAGCCAGCGATAATACTGACTGATGCCACATCACGCTGTGACAGGCACCAAGGGGGGCCCAGCGCATTTAGCGTCGCTTTTATCTCCCAGCATGCTTTGTGCTGTTGTTATCTGGTGTCTGCAGCCTGCTGCGGGACGACACGGTAAAAACCGGGAAGTGATGCGTCGACACAGCCGCGTCGCTAAGCTCGCGTGGCACAGAGCTTCTGCAGCATTCAGAAGACGATTTATTTATTTTTTGTTAATTATTAGGGACACACTTTGGCTGTTGTTAGAGCCGCCGCACCTGAGGGGCTTAGTGTGTGTGTGTGAGAGTCAGAGTCACAATAGAAAGAGGAGGCAGACATAGGTGGAGTGTTGAAAGTCAATATTCCTGATTATTTTTCACACATCGTCCCACGTGCTGCTCCTCGTATTCCTACTCTGCATGATCCATATGTTGCATTTGCGTGTCTCTTTCCTTCTGATTACAGAGACAAAAATCAATTCAAGCACCTGAACTTTAATATAAAATGTGGTGAAATATTTCACTTTGAACTTTACGACTTAATTCCATTCTGTTCCTTTCTTTTGCCTCTGCCTCTTAGTATTCTCCTGTTATTTTGTGTGTTATTTCTCAGGATCCTTACTGGCACAAATGAGGGAATAAAGGAAAACAGCAGCATGCTGTGAAAAAGTACTTGTCCTATTGTAGATTCCCTCCTTTTTTGTTGTTGATTCACACTTAAATGTCTTGGATCATGAAACCGAATTTAAAACCAAAACACCATTGGTGAATACAAAAGCAGTTTCCAGTGATGATTTCAACTGGACATGCGTGATATATCGGCCGGTAACGGTAATTTTTTAACATAACTGTATCGTTCCGATACATAAAACCGGACCGATATTAAAAACTAATTCATTTCTATCCTGCTGCCATTTGTTTCTGGAGGGGCAGGGAGTGAAAGTTGGTCATGTGGTATTTGTTTGGTCATCTGACAGTGATGGTGATGCAGCGCTGGATTGTGGGAAATTTAACTGAAGCAGTGCTGAAGATGTGGGGAAATATATACGTTATATGAAATGAAATGACATAACATAACGCTTTTCTGGACACTCAAGAACACTTTGCAATGAAATCAGTCACTCCTGCTGACACGCTAAAGGTGGCTATAGCTAAAGGTAGAAAAAATTAGCTAGCCAAACTCTGAATGGCTCAGAAGACAGAAAACAAAAAACTGAGGTCTTGAAGTTGCTAAGACACAGATGAAACTTGAGTTTGATTTTGACGCTTGAATAATCTCCAACTTGGCAGAACGGAATCAATTCTGTAAGGAAGAGCGGGCCAAAAGTCTTCCACAGTCATAGTTTTGCACATAAACCAGGTTGTTTTGTTCTTCTTTTTTTTTTACACCTTGAGTAATAAAATATTTAAAACTGCTTGCTGTACTTATTAAGGTTATCTGCAGCTTTTATGAAAATTTGTTCTGACAGACAAAAAGAGAAAAAAAAAGGAAATTAAATGTGTGCAAGTTCAAACTTAAGAGGCAACACACCTACGAGTGTCCAAATCTGTCAAAACAATCCACACAATACACAAACATTTCCTGTTCGGAAATACCAGAAATGTGGGACCTGCACATATCGGTGTGTATTGTGGTGACTCAGGTGTGAATAACGATGAGCTGAGGGTACAAATGGAAATCAACAAGTCGTCAACCCTGGGCAACTGAGCGTGTGTGTTAGAGCTGGACGGAGAGAAAAAGAGAAGGAGCGAGAGAGCGAGTGAAGCTCTGAGTCATTCGGCGGAGTCGTTACCCAGAACCGAGCCACAGTGGCCCTTACTCCTCCTCACAGGTGCCCAAATGTTGAGTTCTTGTCCTGAGGTCCACATTCATAGGTCACATCAATCCAAATCAAGTCACATATCAAACCTCTTCATCTAATTAAACTGAACTGAGGTTAATTTTGCCGAAGGTGAATCCGGAGTGGACCAGCAACACTGGGTTTGCTGAGCGTACAAATTACCGGTGGCAGCTAAAACAAGCAGGTCATTTAATTCCTACATTTTTGTCTCACTTTGCATTTTGCTGTGTAAACTCACTGAGCTCTTTGTTCCGTACACTTTGCTGGAACTGGGTCGAACTGAATTTTTGCTGCCCGAGCTACCTTAGTTCTTCATGTCACTGACTCCATAAGATGTCATAAACTTTCCTCTAAGATATTGCTCCATGTTGCCATGACGATAATGCATGGCTGCTGCAGATTTGTTGGCTACGCATCCCATGATGGTAAATGTAGAATTTCAACCACATCCCATATGAGCTCTATTGGATTAAGACCTGATCTCACAATCAAGTTCAAAAAACCAGTTTGAGATTATTTGAACTTCGTAACGTGATTGATTACTTTAGATATTGGTATTTATAGGTTATTTTTTTATTATTTTTTTCTTTTTGATATGAACAATCGCAAAAAGAGAAACAAAATAAGGCAAAAATATTACATAACAATAAGAGACGTCATGACTGTTTGCTATTAATCAGTGTCTGTTTTTATGAAATTGTGTCACAATGGTGAGCACTCGAGTCACATGACTTGGACTTGAGTCAGACTTTAGTCATTAATATTATGACTTTGCTTGGAAAAATGTTCAGTGTCTTGTGACTTTACTTGACGTTTGCACCAAGGACTTGAGAATAATTAATATTTTACCCCAAATCTAAAGATTAAAACATATTCCTATTATTGAAGAAGCGCGGACCATTTCGTTTTCTTATTTCACCCATACTGTATTAATAAACGGAGACGGGTTCTCTGCTTTTCCACATTCTGGTTGTACGTGTGCATGAGCTGCAGTGGAGCCAATCAAATTGCATATATCCAAAAATGTCAAAACAAACATTCCAGCAAAGGTAGTTTTTTAAAGGTACATCAACTACAAAGAACTCAACAACAACAGCAAAAACAATAATAAAAAGTGCAACATGCAAAACATGCAACAAGAGAATCACAGATGGAGATGGTACTAAGTAAGTGATACTTTCCTTTTGCTATGATGACATAGCTGACGTTAGCTAGCTTTGTGATCTTAGCGCTCTGGGCTACGTTGATGATGCTGTTTGACGTTAAGCTGTATGTCATTTTTGTGGTATAACGTCCAGCTTGTTCGCTAATGATTACCGGTGGATGTTGAGCTGTTTCAGAAAGAGAGTTCTGCAGCTGAACTCTGGGGTCAGAGTTTCTCTCCATCACAATGCTGAAATGAATCCAGTTCCGTCAGACGATGGATCATATAGTTGAATACATCTGTGTCATATTGAAATCATATTGAGAATATATATATTGTTTACTGCAGTCTGTGCATTAAGTCTGAACATGGTGTTCTGCTTTGGCTTTTTTTTTTTTTTTACTGACTGTTTATTCTGGAAGGTTTTTATTTAAAGTAAGACTTTTCTTGCAGCAAAGTTTAAATGAATTGTACAATATGGAGGTGCAATTTTAGAAGTACTTTTTTTAAAACAATTGCAACATTTAAAAAAAAAAAAAAAAAAAACCTCTAAAGGACTTGAAATTCCAAGTTTCAGACTTGGGACTTGATGATTGCCTGTCTTGACTTGAGACTTGAGGATAAAGACTTGAGACTTGCAAAACAATGACTTGGTCCCCCTTATCTTGGTCCCTTTGTCAGCCCACAAAGGGAAATCAAAATGCCAAAAATGAAATGGAGAATAACGATGGAAAGTCGCAGCGACTGGAACAAACACAAACAGGAGCTGAATAAATCATAAACAGGATTTTTCTCTTCCCTTCCCCCCTCATGTCATCATTGCCTTCGTCCCGTTAATATTGATAAGGTTGAAGGGGAAGGAAAGACCCAGGCAGTTCATTCTAACTCTGACACCATCTTGGCACTTTGGGGCTTCCGAAAGTTATGACACAGGATTTAACATGAAAAAAAAAAAAAAGACTTGGTGTAAGCTTTAGGTAAGATATGGATACCAAAGCAATTCCTGCCAGGAATGAACAAGACGCAGGAAAAATGAGAAACTGACAGCTTTTTTTTATTTTTTATTTTTCAAATGCCCTGACAACTGACAGCAATTTTGCGATCTGAGAGAATTCACAACTCCTTGGTATAAATGAAAACGTCGGCAACAACAACAACAACAAAAGCTTTCTTCACTAGTTGTCTCTCAAATAAGCTCAGTTTGAATTGATTTCAGTGGCTTCACCTCTTGTTTTGTCTCTGGTTGACTGATGTGGCATGCAGTCGTTGGGCCCATTGTGAATCAGGTGGCTAAAAACCTTTTCGGCTTTTCAGGCGGGGGGAATGTCTAAAGTCTTAACTCTTTTTAGGTAATAAAATATATGACTGACCGGAAAATAACAAAAGGTCTGTCTGAGAGTGTGTGGCGTCCTGTGCTCAGGAAGGTAGCTCTTCCTGTTGTGTGTGAAAGGTCTCAGGTAGAAGAGGATTCTTATCTGCAATGCAGCAGTTTGTGAAATGGAAGACAGCACCACAAATCTCCCAGGGTACTTGAAGTGCGCTGGACTGATCCTAGCATCCCTCTCCCAATTTTAGAAACTCAAAACGCCTCTCTGAATGTAGAGAGCTCCTCCAACGATAAGGCTGTTAATCCAACTGATTGGGGGGGAAAAAAAGGTATCACAGACCTTTGAAGAGGAAGGAAAATGGTAGATGGTTGTCAAGGTTCCTTTTGTACTAATAAAAATGTGAAAAGTGTGACATGATTTTGCATTCTGAAGCTCCTAAACAATTCCAGTGCATCCAAATGAGTAAACGGAGCCTGCCTGCGTCGTCGTTCATCTAATTAAATTAAATTAAATACAGTTGATCTGCAAAGCAGTCGAGCATGCATCATGACGAATGTTTGAAGACTTTTCCTTAGGGAGAGATCGGATAGGGAAGCTGTTCAGGGTCGACGGGAAGATGGATGGAGCTAAATACAAGAAGCAATAATGGGAGAAAGTCCGTCGAAGGCTGAAAGAGAATTAAGACGAGGGTGGACGTTCAGCTTCTGGTGGGACAATATAGCAAGTGATGAACAGAATGATGTAAAATTAAGCTTTAGCTATCTGCAAAAAAAAAAAAAAAAAAAGAATAGGCAAAAGTATCAGTCTTTAATGTTTTTTTTAAAATGTGTAAACCTGGTAGAGAGATACCCCAAAAGACCAAGATGTAGCTGCAGTAAAAATGGATCAGGAAAGTCACGGCACACTTTTTGGATTCTTATTTGAAAAAAACATTGTAAAACTTGTGTAGGAATTTATATTCACACCAGCCCTGTTGGCTCTAACTCTAGTTTGTTTGGGGAGTTGTGAATGTGCAGTCGAGCTCTGATGCGATCTGTCTATAAACTTGGGTCTCAGCTCGGTTGAAGTGAACTCGTTTGAATTTATATGTGGACCCGAGCGGACTGGAGACCGCTCCAAAAGCAGGAAGTGGACTGTAGCGCAGGGCATTCTGGGTAAATGCAACCAAAACAAAACACAAGAGTGGAAATGACTCATGGTTTTTTATCAACAACAAAAAAGAAGACAATGTACAACTTCTAAAATCGAATCCATTTTATGTTTTACGTTGTGCTCATGTCTTCTCCTGAGGTTTTTGAGTTTTTTCCTCCAGTAGTTCTTGGTGCAGCGCCATCAGAGAATGTCGCAATTTTGGCACCCAATCAACCAGACTACCAGGTGCGAAAACACCATTAGTCTGTCTCATAAATTCCCAATGAAATACATTGACGTCTGTGGTTGTAAAATGAAAAAAAAAAGTTAAGTGGGTGTTACAGCAACAATGCCGAGGTCCAGCTTCTCTAATGAAAAGTCGCTAATGTTTATTTTGTTGATCCCACAATGGCTGAAAATAGGAGGCTTGACAGCGTGAATCAGCGAACAGAAATGTTCGTGGAATGATCATTTAACCGTACAATTGCTCAGTCGAAATGTTCTGGAAAGCTCCCACTGCGCTCATGACCTCTTAGCTCCTCGCCTCGACAGTCCACAGAATTTTATTTTCACCCAGTCGGCCCCCAACAACAATATTTGTTTTACTCTCTTCCCTGGTCGCTGATATGAGACAAACAATAATCTGATCTTTTAGAGCTGAAGGCAGTGTGAGTTAATGCCAGCTGTGTGTAAACAGCTGTGTCATCTGAATATGCAACTTTAGTGTCTTTTATTCTCCTAAATAGAAATGAAAAAAAAAATTATTTTCCCTTTCAGCTGATGGTCATGTGTTGGATTTAATGCTTCATCCGCCCATGGCTATCTCTTTATGCTCCAATGGAAATATTTTAACCACAGAAGGGCCATATAAAGGCCATCTGCCTTTCTCATTAGTGCCAACTTTCCGGCGTTTCCCTGTCAGATGATAAAACTGTGTATCAGGAGATATTTTGATGATGAATTTTAATCTGATGGCTTACAAAGAAACGCTTTAGCTTTTGTGCTACAACTGTTTGCGGTCTAATGCCACTCTGCTACCTTTCAACGTTAATGCTGTTTCACAAAATGCGATTAGTCCATAATACTCCTGTGGAAGCATAACTAGCGAGAGCGCACATTCACTGCGTTTCTGCTGCATAATGGTAAGCAGCTCTAAAATCGTTATTATTTTAAGTTGGTATTTCTCTCTCTCTCTTTTTTTTTTTTTTACTTTAAATATGTTATGCTCAAATTTAATCAGACATGAATTTGTTACAAAATGACAACAGTTGAACTCCACCTGCTGTGACATATTGTAGAAAGAAGCTAAAATGGCTCCCTTTTAGATACCATGGTGATTGTCTTTTGTTAACACGTTCATCAAAACTAAAAACTGGCATGTCTGTTTTTGGATGTGGTATTTGTAATTTGATCACTTTTGAAGTCTTTATTAGATTATTGTTTGAAAACTCTTTCCACATGAGTTTGTTTCTTTATGTTTAGTTTCTCACTTGTTTTTTGTGTTCTGTTTGTATTGTAGCTTACTCTCTTAGATCGGTGTTGGTCTCTTTTCCCTTAGGTCGTAATCCCCTTTCCGTCTAGTTGAGCTCCCTTTGAGTTAAACATTCACCTTCTCTCAGTCGCCCTGTTTGCTCTCTCAAATTAATTCATACATGGAAAGAAATTGATAGACGGCTCTCTATTTTAAAATGAAAAAAGAAGAAAATCCTGCATGTTCTGTCGCACTTGCTCTGATACTCTTAAATGAAAGCCATCGTGGCAAGAAAACAGCCACTGTCGAACAAAAGCTATGGGAAAGTTCAATTTAAAGTTTGTGACACACCTTGTGTGGAACGGAGGAAAATTGTGGAAGGGCTTTTTTTGTCAACAGGGACAAGGAAGTTGGTTAAAGTTGGTGGGAAGATGTGCAGTATGATGCTAAATATTGGAGGAGAATGCAAAACACTTCAGAATGGGGACAATGAGATCTACAAAGGAAGGGCTTAGATTAAAAGATATTCATGTGTTTGAATGGACCGGGCAAAAATTCAGACTTAAATCTGATCTGGGCCATTGCTTCAAAAGTTGCTGTTGGTCTCACAGACATTGAGCTATTGAAGAAAAAAAAAAAAAAAAGAGTTGGCACCAGTTTCAGTGTCTAGCTGTGCAAGGCTGGTAGAGACATACCCCAGTAAACGTGCAGCTGTGCCTGCAGTGAAAGGTGCTTCCACAAAGAATTGGCTCAAGAAGATGAATAAAAAAACCCCCGCATCCTTCACTTTAGAGTCTAAAGACATTTTTTATTTTCTTCTATTTCATAAACAGGCCCCCATTTTATGTTGGTCTCAACATGCATTAAAATTTGAAGGTGCAATATGACAAAATGTGAAAGTTCAAGAGGTAAGAGGTAAGGTACTATTGATCTGTTGTAAAGAAACCAACAAAACAAATCCTTCATGGATTTTTTTTTTTTTTTTGTAGTGAAGTTGCAACTTTGCTTTTCTCTGCTAAAAAACAGACCTGACTATAAGACAGAGAAAGCTGTTAGTTTGCTACCAAACTTTGGACGGCTCAGGGGTCATGTGGTAGTAAAAAGGAGGGCAGGACGAAGATGGAGAGGGCCTCAGAAAACTTGGCTCGCCGTTGTCCCCTTTGGCTGCTGGGGGCACAGAGGCAGCAGTTGTTTTCCAGAGGGTTCAGAAAGCGGCACCAAACATAAAGCGGACGAAAACTCCGAATGACACTAAAGCACAAAAATAATACTAAAAACCGAACAATGAAATTCCGACACAAATGTGCCGTGTGTTCACAGATTTTTATGTCCAAGAAAATTGCTAAAAGATGAAATCATCCCCAACCAGACGCCACTAATTTGCTGAGTCAACCCGCCCTCAGATTAAAAATCTGATTTGAACTGAGCCGTGTCAAATGCGGTACAAATGCTAAAAGAAATCAACTTTCGCTCTGCTGTGTTCGCCCCAGCGTACGAGCAACTGGCGAGAACCATGTGGGTCAGTCAGACGGGCTGATTCAAGACAGCGGAGGCTCGAGGTTGCAGTCGCTGGCCATCTCCGACGGGGGGCGACGGCGAGCCGTTTCCCCCCATCCTCCCCGCCTTCGGGATCTGCACCCACTCTCCTCTGAGAACCGCACACGCTTGCGTCTCCATACATCCAGCCTCTCTCCCATGTGACGGAGAGAAGCAGGGAGAGAGAGGAACGGGAGTCTGCTTGAAGGCCAGACAATGAGTGGCTGTTGCAGGGAAGGCATGGCACACATAAAGGCTGGGAGAGAAGATCAGGACTAACGGAGGGGAGGCAGGATCATGGAGTTACATCAGAGAAAGATGGCTTCTATTTGAATGTTTAATGGCCACCAAGCCAGCGGGGGAAAAATAAATAAAATAAAAAATCAGCTTTATTACTTGACCACTGCTAGCTTTAAATCCTATGGAAGACCAAAAGTGCCCTATCAAATCAAATTGAAACATAAACCAATGCATATATTTTGATACAATTGGAGATACAAACATCAATAAATAGGTACATTTTATGTGTCATTTAAATGTTTCTTGCCATTTATTTTGAAAGACATTTACTTATTTATTCATATTTGACTTGCTTTATATCAAGACTTCTGTTCTTTCTGGCTTACTAATTAAAGTCAAAATGGATGGCTTGCGCTGCTAGAAACAAGACGAGTGTTCTGAAGTTAAGTTCCTGTGCAGGTCAGCCAATTAGACTCCAGGATGTATTTAACAAGCTGTAGTGACAGTTTAAATTATGTCTTAATAGACCGCTCCCAATGCCAGATTCAAGAAGATGTAGAGCTCTTATTTAGGCGGCTTTGATGCCACAACCAATTTATTTTGGATGCATAAAACTTTTTTCATGCAAGCAAATTACAATTCATTGATAGTTAGGCAGCCCTACACATTAACATCAAGGTTGCATAAACAAAAATAGAGTAACATTCTTTGTCTTTGTTGCACGTATCATTCCTAACAAGCAGATACATAAAACAATTGGTTTAATACTTAACTAATTTAAAAAGGTTTTAGCAAATAATTAATTCCTAGGAAATTTTGTCAGGGATGGCATGATAGGTCCACCAAAATAAAATAAAACTAAATAAAAATATACCACTGCATGGAAAAACAAAATTATTATTATTTAGATATTCAGCAATAGCTTAGCTTAAAATCTAAGCATGATTGCAAAAAAAGTAAAATTGTGAGATCATCAACTACTTGATATGTTTTTATTTTTAAAAAACATATACAAATTGAATGTCTATTATTTCAAAGTACAACTCAACCCAAATCTTGACCTTGCTTAAACAATAGCCTTAAATAATAATAGTTATTAGCATGTCATTTCTCGCCAAAACAAACAAACAAACAAACAAACAAAAAAAAAACACTTTTGGCAAAAAATAACTTGGGCCATTATTTTAGGAAGTGACAATAAAATATCCTGGTATCGTCTGAGGGTGGCCATAAGTAAGTAACATTAATAAATGAATTACTAAATTAACAAATCCATCCATCCATCCATTTTCTTACACCCTTCTGAAGCTGCTGGTGTCCATCTCCAGGGCAAGAGGCGGAGGTCACCCTGGACAGGTCACCAGGCTGTCGCAGGGCAGACAAATAAAATTAACAAATAAATGTTGGAATTTACCAAAGCGTTTTCAACATCGCTGCATAAAACGTATTATGCATTGGGAACTATCCAACTAATTCCAATGGCCCGTCTCTACTGCCTCACGGTGGCGTTACTGCACCTGGTCATGCCCATGATTGCGCCATAGGCATGCTGGGATCGCGCATGGATATTACTTGCGCAAAATCACAAAAAATGCAAATAAACAAAACAAAACAAAACCACGATCGGGGAATGACAACCATGTTCCCCATCTTGCTAGTGAACATTCTGCAGGGTTTACAAACATGTTACATCACAAAGGTTTCCACCGGAAGAGGTGGAAGGGAATTAGCCTACACATAAGCACGTGCAATTTCTAAAAACCATTCTCATTCTCTCTCTCTCTTGTGTGTATCTTGAATTCGGGTCTATTTGAACTCAACTCGAGCACGCGCACACACCTAGACACAAGCGAGCTTTCACACACGCGTCCACAGAGAGAGAGAGAGAGAGAGAGAGAGAGAGAGAGAGAGAGAGAGAGAGAGAGAGAGAGAGAGAGAGAGAGAGAGAGAGAGAGAGAGAGAGAGAGAGAGAGAGCGCGCGCGCGCGCGCAGTTGAGCGAGAAAGTGGGGGACGGAGTGATGTTCTCCCGCCGGAGAACAGAGCCTGACTCCGGCCAGCCAGTCATCAGCGGCAGCAGCGGCGGAGGCAGCGCTGTCCTCCCCACCGTCGGCGCCACCGCCACCCGCCCCGCACACACACACCCGGGCTGGCGAAACTGTCAATGAGAAAAGGAGTGTGCATCAGGCGCGGAGCACATAAAATCGCTCAGGGTTTCTACAACAAGGACCCAAAGACCGGAGGGTACTCTGTATGCCGTCGGCGGCATGGCGGCGGGGGCAGAGAGAGAGAGAGAGACAGAGGGAGGCGTGCGCGCGCGTTTCCTCGCAGGAGCGGCGCTTTGGGACTGTGATGTCTGACGGACGCGGAGAGATGCTGTGAGCTCTGGTATTAGCAGAGCCAGCTGCGCACCCACCGAGCCGCTCTGTCCCCTCCCTCCCCGCATCTCATCCCCAGCATTCCTGCTCTCTCTCCCAAGCGCCGACCATTCGCTCAAAGAGGGGAATCGGCTCCACACGGCTCGCTTCGCTCACTTGGGTCCCGCGCGAAGATTTTGGCAGGTATGTGCGGCGGCGCCGCGCGTCCGGGGCGCTGGACGCGCGTTTTGCATGCTGTGTTTAGAGGCGGGGTGGGGGGGTGGATGGGAGACCTGTGACTGGCTGGACTTTGTTGTATTCCTTCTTCTTCTTCTTCTTCTTGTTGCTTCCCTCCCCCTCCCCCTGTGGCCCTGCGAGTGCATTAATGAAACGTTATCTGGGAAGGATGCGGGCATCATCTGTCGATGCAGCCGACGTGAGAAATACGACAGTGCGAGGTGGCGTTCATATCCGTGCCAGCTGTTGCAGTTTTATTCCGGATTTGCACAGCCCGGAACACTGTCGATCCCACTAAATTCCCACCTCTCTCCCCACGCCGCCGCTTCTTCTGCATAACGTGGCCACAACACGGGCGCATGTGATCAAGCTGTTTGTGTCAACACCGACCCACATTCCACTCGATCCCGTCAAGACAGCCCAAGAAATAATATGCTGATGGATGGAAGGAGACAATCTGTTGTGCTACTGGCTTGCTTCCTAAGCTGCAGGCGGATATTCCTCTATTTGGAAATGGACCACTCAGGCAGAATGAAGCTAAGGATGGGCGTGAGGGCAATATGATCTGAGGATGCACACACCCTCTCCTCTTGCTCTGCTCCCACTTGGTGTATGCTGCTGCTGCTCTTCAGCAGCGAATGCATGCGCGAGAGCAGTCATGCAAGGAGGCATGCGTGGCACATGTGTGTGTTTTTCATGCACGGCTGCACAACACAGATAGATGCACATTCGTGCACACAACCACAGTGTTTTCTATTTATTTTTTTTAATTTTTTTTCCCGTACCTCCTCCTCATCCACACTCGACCATAATCCATAATCGTATGCTCTGGAGACATGACGTAACACGTAATCTTGTCTCATCTATATGCATCAGTTTCTAAAAAGGTTTGCAGAAAAGCTCTCTTGTCTCAGCCAGAAGGGAAATGGGAACAAACAGTCCTCCACTGCACGGGAGCATGATGAGCTTAAATTGGCTTACTCGGGGCTTCGCATCAGTCGACGCACAACCAGGCATACGCTGCTGCGAGTGGAAATAGGCTAGCATGCTTCCGACTCACACTCTTTTTTTTTTTTTGCTCCAAAGGGGAGTGGCGGCGATAGTACATGCTGTACAGGTGTTAAACTGTGGAGCGCACTGCTGATCGCAAGAGGAGAAGACGAGGGGGGGGAAGTCTGGATGTTATTGCAAGACCTTTTTTTTTTTTTAAAAAAAAAAAAAAAACAAAGCAAAAAAATTGCAGCACCTCTAATCAAAAGGAGTGCTTTTACTAACCCCCTTTTCTCCTGCTTCTCTCAGTCCAAAACCGGAAAAGGGTGAAACGGGACAGACGGTTTCAGAGAGCCACTAGAATTCCGAGATTTATTTCGTCACACGAGCCACTGGTCTCTTGACCTGTCAGGACTGCTATGAAAAAAGAGGTTAGGCTGGTGAAAAATGAATCGAAGAAGATGCCTATCATTTAATGCAGACCAGAATGGCCGGTCCGGTGACCTAGAATCTGATAACTGTGTTGGTTTTGAGCAATAATCTTGTGGCAGCAGAGAAAAGGATATATAGTAACTTGACTTTAAAAGAAAACCAGCAGGTTTTTGTAGTGCCATCTTTAACATATGGTGGTTATTTTAATCTTAATGCATAGACCTTAGCTAAAGATTAAACACCTGCTAAATTCAATAAGTGTTTCCCCGTTTTGTTGGTTTTTTTTTTTGCTCTTTACAGAGTAAGTTTTGGAAGAAAAAGCAAATACTAACTAACTAACCAGGCTGTCTGCTGAGGCAGTCACTTGTAATTTGCCAAATGTGTTTCTTAAACAATGTAGCTTTAGTTGTTTGCTTCTTTGGCTGGCATACTAAGGATAAGCTTGTATTACGCAACTGCAATTCTTCAGAACATCTCCTTTTCTCTTTTTTTTTGTGAGCAAAGGAGCTTTTTTTTTTTTAGCAAGTGCAGCAACAGGTGGTGAAGGTGAAAGTCCTACTCCATGCTCCAAACAGTTTAGAGATAACCTCACTGACTCATTCTCTACACTGAACTTTCCTTAAAATGACTTTAAGCACTTCGGGACAATATGACCTGAATGACTTGTTTTCAACCCTAACTTTTGAAACCCCTAGTACAGAACGGTACATTACATCATGCTTTTTAACTTTAATTCACAGTTGCACATGTGTATTTCAATCCCAGAGAGATTTTTTAGAATGTGAGAACATAGAATATTTAATGCACATTGCAGACAAAGCCACATTCTCTGATGAGCTGAGGCTGTACTACTGCAACTTATTCTCTGGAAACCAATTTTCGCTTCCCACTTATCTCCACTGATAGGATTCCGAATGAGTTCTGCCGAGAAGAGAATCTACTCAAATTGTGATCAAGTTTCTCCTTTTTAACCAAACATGCTGCAGAGTCGTCCTACAGAAGGCGTGTCTGCAGATCCGACAGTCGTTCATGTTAAAATACTCGTGACCGGCGATGTAGGGATCCTGTTATTTGTCATTCCCCTTTCTTAATTCTTGCATCATTACTCTCTAATGGGATGATACAGGCAATACCTCGTGGGCATTAGTAAGTCATTTGAGCATCAACTCTGGCTCACCAGGAGGACGGATGCTTCATTTGTCAAACCTTAACATGCGGATGTCGGGATGTTGGCTGTGTGAAGTGAAAGGCAGTCCTCCAATTGATGATCGCCACTCGTTAAACACAAAGTTGTTTTTTTTTTCCCATCAGTTTGTCCAGACAGAGTCAGAGTCATATCTCACATGCCACAGTGAAGCATAATGGCACATATTAGGAGCTGCACAGTAGAGTGTGATAAGCACATACTGTCAGAGATCCCAGATATGAGAAGCATTTAAGATGAAAGCAGGACTGGACAATAAATCAATAATGATATATATCGTGGTAGAGACATTATTGATATCAAAAGATAATACATCCCAATGGAATATTCAACTCCAAACCAAAACTGCACAGCATTCTGGGGGATGTAGGCAGAGGAAAGGCTTTAGCTTCTCGACCGCTCTTGGCCAGCTGAGCAACTTGGGTGGTATCAACTAACTCGCCCACCGTTTGGTTACCTAGCAACAACCTGTTGAGTAGCTGGCGCAGCAGCGGCTTAAGGTTTTCGCCACCGTGCCTCATAGCTGCTTAACAATAAAAAGAACGGCGTCGAATGGAAGCTATTTGAAACGGAGATTAAAAAAAGCAAATCAATAATTATTTATATTGACTGATATGAAATTGTGATATATTTGTTAGCCATATCGTCCAGCCATATATGAAAGGTATATAGAAAAGCTATAGAATAGAATAGGAATACCCTTTATTGTCCCACAGAGGGGAGATTCTATGGTTAGACCAGTGGTTCCTGAAGATTTTCTGGGCCCACCCATGGATTACACCCCCCACCCCCGCCCTAGGGGGCGCGCCCCACACTTTGGGAACCACTGCATTAGACAACAAAACAAAGTCCCTGAAATCGACAATATTAGCCATCTGCAATGTGCAACAGCAGTCTAGATTAATTATATTTCTAGACCAGTTCTAGATCAGACGCTTCCATAAAAAAGCTCTAGAGGTGATATCGCTTCGGTCTGTCCATCCGTAGTATCTCGGGTAAGGATTTAAGAGCTGGGTATTTTGTTAGAACCCCTGACATCCAGTGGCTTTCATTTGGACAGTTTAAGTCAGCGGTCCTCAAGAGCTACTCCCCTGCAACTTTTGGATGCATCCCTTTTTCAACACTCCTGAATCAAGTTGCTGAATTCCCTGAATCAGCAGGTCATTCCTAGGTCTGGTAATGAGCCATTCGATTCGGGTGTGTTAAAGAAAGGACACATCCAAAGGTTTCTGAAAAGTAGCTCTCGAAGACCATAACTTGGCCATAACTTGGGTTGTCTTTCGATTGTGCCACACTCGTCCATTTTCAGAAGATAGATTGAACAGGTCTACTTGAGATGTTAAAAGGTTCAGATAGAGAGCTTTTAAATAAAATCTGATTCATCACCCCTGTCAGGTGCTAAATAATGTTAATCGGTTTTATCAGAGTAAAGGTCGCCGGGTGCAGATGTTTTTAGTTGTCCATCTTTTTTTTTTTTTTAAGTTACGTTTTCCTTGTGTTCCATCGTTATACACTCTGTTGTTGTGCTTTATCACATGAAATCCAAGAAAAATACTGTCAGTTTGGGATTGTAATGTGACAAAAAATTTTTCAATTAGCAAGACATTGTAAAGGAAGCTCATCCTGGTTTCTAAACCTTGGTATTTAAAAGCCAGAACCATTGTTACGTTCTTACAACATTGAAAGAGACAGAAGGACCTAATACCAAATTCAGTTTTACTGAGACGTTTTCTGTCGTATCTGTCTACATCATTTATTCTGTTGTGAAAAAAGAAAACATTTGCAGATGGTTAGTTGCATCACCTTGTAATTTCACAGAATATTTTTTTTGTTTTATGTCAGTTTATCTTCATTGCTAATGTATGACATTCTCCTTTTTAGGATTTACATTTTACTTATTAGTTATGCTTACTGGTATTCAGTTTGATAAGAAGAAAAATTACATTATAACATATTAGTGTAAGAAAGTAAAAAAACAAAACATATCCAGGAAATACATTCTTCCTTTCACAGTGTTCAATATTTTGTGCAGATTGGGACCGCTGTGCCAGTAACTGTAGAACAGGAAAAAAAAGAAACAAAAATCAGCATTTTCTTTGGCAGCTTTAAAAAAAATTACACAAACTTGGAAGCGCTTTCAAGAAAAATAAATAATCTGTCAGATTTGATGTGCAATTTCAAATATACTAATGGATTGACGTCATCACGATGGATCTTCCTTCCCTCCTCACGTTTGCTTTCAGCGTCTAGCTAATGTTGCACGATATAAGTCGAAGGTTTATCACGCAAATATACAATTAATTTGAGATCCCCATGAGCTCTGATGGAGACAGTTGAGGCAATCTGTGGACATATGCTGCTCATGGGTGGACTGTTTTGGATCATGACCCATCAGCTGCAGAAAGGCTGCCTCTGGCTATATGCCAGTATGCGAGTGAGTAAGCTGAGTCAGGAAACTCCTGCTACCAACTATGGTCACTTTTATTCATTAATTTTGGATTGCAAAAAAAAAAAAAAAAAAAGATCCTGACCGTTGATTACTTATTCTTTCAAACTCAATAGATGCCTACATCTGACCTGTATTGTTAATTGGGAGGGCTTGGACGACTTTGTTAACATTTGGACGACAGCTTGAGTACACTACATGTAGATATATCAGTGTTTTAGAAACATGAATTGATACCGGATTCAGTCTGTCATGCAGTGGATGTGAAAAACAACAACAACAAAAGTCCGAACATAAACCAGCGGCCAGTATTTTTACGTTTTGTCAGCCAATGCATAGTCCTTCTTCTGAGGCCTACAATAATAGCTACCTGTGAAGCTGCGTTTCACAGCTCATTTGAAGTGAGCATCTCTCTGTGGTCATGAGACTGTAGACAGATCAAGCTCTAAAGCCCAGAACTAATGCAGAGCAGCTGTCAGATCCTCTGAACACAACATCCCTCTATTTTTCTTTTTTCTTTTTTTGACTCAGTTGACCAGTTGCAATCTAAAAACACGCACACCTCTCAGAGCTACCCGCAGCTGACTGAAGCTTAAACAATGCATGACTCAATGCCTCTTTTTTTTCTCCCCCACATGTATTGAAAGATTGTTATTTTCTCTTCTGTTCAACTATATTGTAAGCGTAGGTGCTGAACCATACTAATTAAACTAATTGGAACATCAAGCGTTCGACAGTGTAAGTGAATCACTACTTTAATTAGTAATGACGCCCACATCTTTCATTCCAAATCAGTATGTGGCAAACATAAATGTGCATTGTGTCTTAAGTCAAAGCCAAACTTTTTTTTTCTTCTATGCTTTTAAGTTTAGTATAGCATCTTAAAAATAGAAGGACGCAATAAAAGTCTGAGTCTATAAATGTAAAATATTACTTTAAACATTCCTTATTAAACCAAATTCAAACTTTCACATTAAAGCATATCGTTGCTGTCTGTTCTGTAGACACTGACAACAGTATTGTTGCGCTGAAGCAATTAGAGTGATTGGCCAGCTTCTCGCTCTTAAAGCTAAAGACATCAATGTAGCCACTGGCTGTATTGACCTTTAGTGACACATACACACATACTTGATTAAATGCAGTGTGACATTTTTCACTTTACGTTTTAAAAGGCCTTCAGCATTCAGCCAATTAGTTTAGACCTAATTTGGAGTGCAGTGCATTTTGTACAAAATTTTGTTTAATATTTAACTGTAGGAAAAGCCTAAAAAGCTGCAAATTTGTATTTTTTTCCTCCACACTTCAAATGATTCTGTATTTTTTTGAAAAAGAAAATCACTCTACTAGGGACAATGACAAGGATTTTGGTCATGGCATTTTGTGCATTTTGCTCAGTTACACCGTTATTTAAAATTACATGGCAATAACTTTAATGAATGAAAATGATATATTTTAAGAGCATTGCAGGTACAATGGGGAAAGACTTGGACTCGAGTCACACTTGAGTGGACAAAACAAACACTTGAGACTTGACTTGGACTCCCCTGAAGACACGACCTAGAATCACGTTGTTGCATACAAACTTTATTTTGCATTATTAGGATTGAAAGCTAGATGGTTTGTAAGGTACCGACTGCACAGATGATCATCCTAGTGTGTATATTCTACTATGAAACGATACATTTGTTGTGTTCCAAACCATGGGCGGTTAATAGTTAATAAAAACATGTTTATGCTACCTGTAGCAACATGACATTCAAACTAATCTCTGTATTGTCAATTAAATTATGTGTTGTTTTTTTAAATTACAGCTTCTTTCCCTCTTGCTGATAGGCTAGCTCTGTCACCACAAAAAAACCTTCTGGATTATCTAAATAACAGTACTTCCTGTTCATTCAGAAAGTCAACATTTTCTGTCATTGACTCTTTACACTGTGCCTTGCACATTCTGTTGTTATTTATAGCACTGGAACGTGTTTACTGTTCAGACTTGACAACAAAGCTTTTAAATTTAGATTTAGAACATGATTGTCTGATAATATTTTTTTTTAAATTCTCTCTGTTTTAGAGAGAAAATAAAACTAAACCAGAGATAGAGAAGAAATAAGCACTTTGATTTATTACTTGTCATTCTGTTCTGCTGCCTTTCTTTGAGAATAAGTGCATTTTTATTTTTGTTCTATTGAATAAATATCATGCTTCATAAATTTTAAGCACATTTCAGTGCAGTTGGTAACACTGTTTGTATGTTGATTTTTGAAGACGATGTTTTATGTATTTCCCAAGCACGCAGTGCCAGTTCATAGCACAACCAAGCAACTGTGTTACTTGGAAATACTACTTAAATCAAAAAATAACTTTTTATTTTCCTCTGATGCGTTTTAAACTTTTAATCGAAGTTTCTCTTTAGGAAGCTTCAACTCTTTCCAACATCCCCATCAGCATGTCATAACAACAATGTTTCTCAATTATGCAAACAGTACAGTTTGAATTCCTAACCAGGAGAAAGGTTATTGGTTGACTACATTTCATGGATTTAAAGACTTGAAGCAAAATACTTTAGACTAGATTTTAACGCTGGATTTAGGCTCCAATCAGTAGAAACTATCTTGCAAATTCAAACTGTAATAGGTGGGTTTTAAATATTTATGTACCTATGAACTTTATGTTTACTCTTGCATGAACAATTTCCCTTTTTTTTTGTCTTACAGAGAACTGTTCTTTTTCCTGTGGAAGACAACTGGATTTAAAAGTCTTTCAACCTCTGGACAAACTGTGGTTTTAGTGATTGTGAACTCGGCTTCTGTTCTGTCATTCAGCGCCTGAATATGCTTGGCTCGCCCATACTCCATTACAAGCCAACCTCTTCTTTCAGCCGATGATAAAAACAATCCACCGGATTGCCATCCATGGTTTCTGCGCTAATCAAGACTGTGTTATTCTATATTGAAAAGATTTGCAAAGGAATGTTTACAAAGAAATTGGCAAACCCAATTAAGAAGAAAGAAAGAAGTGAAAATAAAGAGCCCAAATTAACCGCTGATTTGCAAGCACATAATCTAACTCTCTCAACCACTCTAAAGACAACTGTCAAAAAGGTTTCCAAATGCTCTTCGGCACGTAACATATCGCTTGAAGAGGACGACGGAAAGAACGACTGCTCATCGTTGTCACCCACTTTCAGCTATCGTGTAGCTATAGCAAATGGACTCCCAAAAAGTTCTCTTTTTCTAAATAATAATGAAAGTATCTTTTCTGAGGTTCTTTCGATTGACAGCAGTTACTCTGACTCCTTGAGTGAGACCAAACCTGTCCGGAGACTAGATGAGCATAAATCACACACTATGCCAGTAAGACGAAACAGGAAGAGCCTCATCAGTCTAGCTCCCTCTGATGGCAGTTCGGAGGGGGAACGGGTGGAACGCTCTAGTTTACATACGCTTAGGCTGGGGGCTCTACGTAAGTTAAGGAAATGGAAAAAAAGCCAGGAATGTGTCTCCTCAGACTCCGACGTGAGCAATTGGAGGAAAACCCTGGGCATTCGAAGCAAATCTCTGGACCGTGCTGGAAGACAACAAAAGAGTTCTACCCTAGAGCCTGGCTCTTCCTCAACAGGTTGCATCAGTCAGACGCAGGATGTAATGGAAATGATTTTTAAGGAGCTTCAGGGGATCAGTCAAATAGAAACGGAACTATCTGAGCTTCGTGGCCATGTAAATGCCCTTAAGAGCTCAATTGATGAGATCTCCAGCAGTGTGGAAGTAGTTCAGAGTGAGATTGAACAGCTTAGATCAGGATTTGTCCAGTCAAGAAGGGAAACAAGAGATATCCATGACTACATTAAACAGATTAGCCACCAGGCCAATAATTCAACCTTGCGGTTTCTCAATGTTCCTGAAGAAAGATCAGAAAAAACAGAGAGTGTAATATACAAAATATTGAAAGAGAAAATGGGTTTCACTGATGCCCATAAAACAATTAAAATTGAGCTAGCTCACAGGTTAGGGCAACAAAGAGAATGTTCTAATGCGAAGCCTCGTCCTATTATTGTCATTTTTGCAACACCCCAAGACAGAGACGTAGTCCTTAAGAAATGCTACAAACTCAAAGGTACAGGGATTACAGTATCTACTGATAGTTTAACAAATGATGGAAAAGACAGGAAAGACAAAACAATGTCATCCTCTCAAACATATGAAAGTATGGATATAAAAGTCTCAGGAAAGGAGAAAGTAGTAGAAAGTGATGACTGGGATTCAATGGACAGTGATAAAGAGCTGGATGAGTTAAGCAGGAATAAATATGCAATGGTTATTTCAAAGCCTGTTCACAAGTCCAAATCAGAGAAGAGGCGATCCCATGACCACAGCAGGTCAGGAGACGTAGCAGGCTACTCAGGAACAGTCCACTATGCTGACGACTCTTACTATGACACAGACAAGCATGCAAAGGCTTACTACTCTGATATGACCCCAGGATGGCTTTCCCAGAGCGATTATTCAACTCCAAAACTTAGTCGTTCAGAGTCTGACTGTTCAAAACTTTGCCAGTCGTACTCTGAAGATTTTTCAGAAAGTCAATACTTCACACGAGCAAATGGTGGCTCCCTCCTTTCCTCCTCAGATCAAGAACTGTGGCAGAGAAAACAAGAGGACATGGCCTCCTCTTGGTATGCTAGCCCCAGCCATCCTCATGATAATCAAACATATGAACATAATGAAGTTGAGACTACTGAAACTATTGATAGTGGGGTTAGCAATGGACTTGTCTGCATGTCCGGTGATAGAAGCCACTACAGTGGCTCACAGGTATCATTACAAGGTGATCTTTCACCATGGAAAGACTGGCATCATCTGGAGCAAGGAGCTGACTCTGGCTTAGAAGCTTCAATAGAGGTCAGTAGCCCTTTTGACCCATCAACTATTCCTGGATTTCCAGAGAACATTACCAAGTGTCAGGAGGTTGATTTGCAGTTTGAAGGAGATGAGGAGTTTATGATGCTTGACAGAGAAGCTTCTTTACCTCCTATCACCACCCATATTATTCCTCCCATCACAGAACGGGAAGTTGTCAAGACTTCTTCCCGGCAGTCAAGGGAAGGATGTAAGGTGATCACAAAAGAAAGCACAAAGATATCATCAAAAGAAGCCTCTAAAGCTGCAGCAAAAGTGACGCCCAAAACAAGTAAAGTCACTACTCCTAAAGAGGAGACATCTAAAATATTGGCAAAAGAAAACACAAACGTTTCGGCTAAAGGTTCACCTAAAGTGACATCTAAAACATCCCCTAAAGAATTACAGAAAGAAACATTAAAATCAGCTGTTAAAGAAAGCTCTCAAGTCGTCCATAAAGACAATTCTAAATTTATACCCAAAGAAACTACTAAGCCTATAGGTAAGGAAGTATCTAAAGTGACAAAGTTAAGTTCCATTGAAACGGCTAAGGTCACTCCTAAAGCAATCTCAAAAGACAGCCCTGTAATCACACCTAGAGAAAGCCCTAAAGAGTCGCCCAAAGAGAGCCCTAAAATAACTCCAATTGATACCCCTGTCTTGACTCCAGATTCAACCCCTAGAGAGTCCCCTAAAGAATCCCCTAAAGTCATTCCCAAAGAACCCCCTAAAGTAATTCCTAAAGAATCCCCTAAAGTAATTCCTAAAGAATCCCCCAACATCATACCTAAGGAATCCCCCAAAGTCATTCCTAAGGAATCCCCCAAAGTAACTCCTAAAGAATCCCCCAAAGTAATTGCTAAAGAACCCCAGAAAGTAATTTCTAAAGAGGGTATAAAGGCTGTTACTAAAGAAATTACCAAAGAAGCTTTAAAATCATCACCAAAAGAGGTTCCAAAAGAGGTGACTAAAGCGCCACCTAAGGAAACCACTACAGTACCTGCTCAGGAGGTTTCTAAGATTCTACCTAAGGAAGTTTCAAACATAGCTCCTGAAGAGAGTTCTAAAGTGACCCCCAACGAGCCTTCTAAAGTATCTCCAACAGATGTTCCCTTGGTAGCACCTAAATCAGTTTCTAAAGATGTTGCCAAGGGACCCTCAAAAACAGGTGCCAGTGAAAAATTCCCTGAACTTGATGTTAATCATAGCTTTCACCAGGCCCCAAGCAAGTCCTCAAGTATGTACCGTAGCCAGAGTGAGATACGAACAGAGAAAGTGGAGGAGGTTCCAAAAACCTGGAGTAGTAGACTTAGTATCGATCTAAGTGAAAAGTCCTTTGGCTTTGGCTTTGGATCCACTCTCCAAAGAGCTAAGTCTGCTCTGGAGGTTGTTTGGAAATCTGGCTCCCAAGCCACCCCTGCTCCTCCAGAGGAACAAACAAACTCTTCTTCCTCATTTATGGGGCGTTTCCGAACACTCTCCACCTCTACTGCAAATAGTTCCCCTGCTACAACAGAACCGGATGCTCGTGCGGAACCTGTCTTCAGCAAGGCGGAGGAGGAAAATACAATTGCAGGAACAGGAGAACTATCTGTGGATAGTGAGACTCACTACGTTGAAGTGATGGAGCAGGTACTAGCTAACCTGGAAAACAGGACTAATATTAACGAGAACCAGGACACAGATGAGCTTGCGCAGGAATGTGAGACTTCTCAGGACTATGATGTGTCTGACGACATTGAGCCCTCTCAAGACAATGATGCCTCTCAGGATCTTGAGGCATCGCAGGATTTGGAGGCCCCGGGTGATTTTGATGCAAGTAACGAAACCCGAGTTTTGGAGTATGATTGCAGCTTGGACGATCAGTACGTAGAAGAGTACAGCGAGGATTATGACAACCAACTCACCGAGGACACTGCAGAATACGATGCAATGGTTGAGTATGTGGATGTTGAAGAGCCTGATGAGACTGAGGATAACGATGTAACAGAGGAGATGGAAGAGGGTGCAGAAGAGTTGTACGAGGTAGAGGAAATAGCAGAGGAGGCTGTTGAAGTTTCTGATAAAGAGGAACAACAACCACAACAGGAGGAGGAGGATGACAACAAGAATGTTCCAGAGGAGAAGCCGGTGGAGACGCCACCCAAGAAGCGTCTCCGACCCACGTTCAAGGAGGCTGCACTGAGAGCTTACAGGAAACAGATGGCTGAACTGGAGCAGCAGATTCTGGCAGGAGGTATGACTTTTCCCTTCTTAACCTTTATTATACCATCACTTTGATTTTTTTTTTGCAGTTCATGAAGCCTCAAAAGTTTGTAATATGTGTATGCTTTAAGGTTACAGAAATGTGAAAAACCCAACTAAATCTTAGTTACGCATTCAATTGTCTTTAAGTTTAAGACCATTTGTGTCATACTTTCTTATTAGGTAAGTACGTACAGTATATATGCATACAGACATACAAACAAAAAGGAAGAACCTGTTGATTGACTAACAAATAACCATTATGTATGGTATGAATTAGATGACTTGGTACATTTTGATAACATGTTCATGTTGATAACTTTACATGTTTTAGTGAAATCAGTAGTAATCTTACAGTTGATAAACCTTTTCAGTTGCAAAACTGAAAAGAGACAGCTATCTGCTAAGGGCTGTCATGATGTGGTGTTGGGGTGGACCCGACACCACATCATGCAACAGGCAGTAGACGTAGAAATAAATAGATGTTTTAATGAAGAAAATTAGCCAACAAAAAATCCAAAATCGAAGGGTACAAGAAAATCCAAAAACAAAACAAACTGGAAACACGAGGGAACAACAGGTAATCCAGGGAGGGAAGCATGGGTAGTTACAATCAAGGTGATGAGACGGACTGGCGAGATGTGACTGGGATAGAGGAGCTTAAATACCGGGAGGTAGTAAACGGAAAAATGGCCTAGCTAGATGAGAAGAGTGATTGAAGGTGAGAGTAATTGGCACAGGAGCTAGCTGAGGGGAGAAGGTGGCATAGGGAAACTAAGAAGATCTGCTAGGAACACAAAAGGGAGGAAACGGGGAACTGAAAAATACTACTAATACAAAAGACACTAAGAGTAAGGAAAACCTGATGAACTAGGAGAGAAGGACATGAGGGAAACCATAACCAAAGCTAAATAGAAACAAGGCTGATCTAACAACAATAAGAAACTAAGGAACATAGAGCTAGAGAAACTAGAAGAAGATCTAAACAAAGAAATAACCTAACTAGAATTACTAAAGAAAGACTAACTGAACCTAAAGAGACAAAATAAGAATTAGTGACACTACAGGGGAAGCTAGAAGGATAAAATAGAATTAGACTATTGTAATTAAAGAAGGCTTGACATGGACTCAGACAAACAAGGACAGAACTTAAGGTAACTAAAGAACAAACCTAGAAACACTATGAAGGACTGAAAATAAGGAAAGCAATAAGACAATTCTTATTTCACTAAATTCCTCAAATAATAATATCAAAAGGACCATGAAGGGCTAAACTAAAGTGAACTAAAACATGAAGCTAAATAAAATGAGAAGCAAAACCAACCCAAAAGCCCAGAGTTCTGACAAAGGCACTTTATCTTGAGATTAATGCTTTATAGTTTGTTTGTTACTCAAAGAGTAAAGCTAAAAGCGCCAATGTGGCTGTTGTCCAAATGAATATTCAGAAAAACACGACTGCCTTCTGGCAGAAGATGTTAATAACATAAGCAAGAGACTATCATACACCTTATGTGATCTTATAATATTCACCTTTTGCCCTTTTTTCAATGGTGGGCCATTTTTCTAGTTCATCTGGTTGTAATTAAGCTTTTGTCTCTCCCAGCCTTTCTTACCTTAAATCAAGATGCAGTATAGCCGACAAGGCCAAGTTTCACCAAACAATAAAATTGACTCATTGATGAAACTGCTTTCCACAGGGCATGAAAAAACCCTTCTGCTATGAAATTTTCTGTTCCTGCTGCAAATCAAAAGTTCTTGACCCACCTGGTCCCACCGAGGTACTCACAGTAAGGCAGTTTAGGTCAGGAACGCAGCTTGCAAATCAAATCTCACTATCCCACAGGCTGCATGGAATAAACATAGTAGAAGTGAGAATAATCGGGTTCTGAGAGATCTTCATATATTCTTTTTTCACCTCCTAATATGGACTTGTCTATATTCTAATTTTAGTGGGCAATGGACTCTGTTCTTGTTTTCAAATACATTGTTGAAAGGGAACGCAGCCTGTTACAAATCCCTGTTTTTTACATAATGAAAGAAACTGGGGAAAAAACAACAAAAAACAATTTCACACATCTTTAACATGACACATATCCTGTACAATGCAACCAAAGAAATGTTTCAGTGAAAAATGACTGATGGATGGCACTGAATATTGTTTCAGTTACCATGACAGCACCCCAGTTCTATTTGAAGAAGGGAAACCCCACATCATGATGCGGTTACCGCCGTGTTTTACTTTGTTTGGTCTTCTACCAGTGATGGACTGTTGGTTGGGCACTGAAAATAACTTTTCATATTGTTTCTTAAGAAATGAGATTGGCTTTCAGCACACCATAGCACAGAGTCGCTTTTATTTGAGTTGGGGCCCGCATGTTTTCTTTGGTAGACAATATTTCTGTCTTTAGCACTACAGGAGTTTGTTGTCGCACGTCAACTTATCCAGGCAATGTATTGCATTTTAAAAAAATATATGTATTTTTTCCTTTAATAGATTACTTTATTGCTTTAATTGAATTGTAAACAATATTAAAATGAAACCCAAAATTATTCATACCACTGGTCAACATGTTTCCTTTAACTCAAGGTTATAGATTTTGTCTTTAGTAATGTCCAAAAAAAGGTTTCGTTTACTAAGACATTGTAAACATAAATACATTTTCAGTCAAAAACCTTTTACATTAATTTGTTGTCTGTCCTTCTCATCTCCCATCGGCTGAATGAAAATACATTTAAAACTCTGGCAACACAAATAAGTTTGGGGCTAAATTGTGTCCAATTTGCTACCAATCAAATCCCTCGCAGCCGCCACGCTTGCCTCTCGCTCACGGTCCAGAGAGCCCCGTCTGGCCTGACTGCGAGCAACGTAGGGAGTCTCAGCGGCGCTGCTGTACTCTTACATCTGTCTTCAACCGGCTACAGTAGAGTCTGCAGTCAGATGCTAATTTACACCCCTCAAGGGCATTTTGTAACCAGGTCAGCCTCGCTAGGAATATTTATAAAGGCCTGATGCGAGTAAAGTTTGTTGTTTGCTCCTCAGGGAGCATAGGAGGTAGACCCTCTTTATGCTTAGTGCATCACTTCCTGATACAGTGGATATGAAAAATGCATATGCAGAGAATCTGATGTACTGTATTTCCATCCAGTTCAGCACACTGTCTGAATTGGTATGTGGGAGGACAAGGAGAAAATCTGTTTATACCTTACACACAATGTGGAGAAGTTGTCTTTCAGATTAAATATGAATATGTACGCCATCATAGCCTATAGATGAGTCACTACCATACATGATGCCTGAAATTATTTGTTGCTTACTTTTACCTTCTGGGCATAAAGTCCGAACTGAACCTGTGAAGAAATCTGTTCAGTTTTCTGCAGAAATACACAAACCTAAAGTAGATGTTGTCATCAAATGTTTCTGAGACCGTTCTTTACTGACTTTGAGAATTTTGTTCTTGTTAAAATATGTCACCACATATAGTTTTCAGAAAACATTTGAATAGGATTTGGATAAGAATGATCAGGAACACGGCATTTGTGCAGTTAAAACCTGATATTTGCATGCACCTTGTGAAAAAAAGATGACTTTCTTTTTCTTTTACATACACTATGTAAAAAAAGAAAAAAGAACTTTTTTTCCCCCTCTTATAAAAAAAATCACTTCAAGAGCAGCACAAAAATAAAGATTTCCGATTGCAAATGTACTCAAGGGAATGCCTGCTGATGCTAACGTTGAAGTGTTTGGCTATAATGACTATTTCTACAGTGTGAGGAATAAGGGGAACTATTTCAACCCTGAGAACATCTTCATAAGGAAAGGAAATTAAGTATGAATATTGAAGACACACCTCAAAACATCAGTTAGGTCACGTTTCAGATTGGGCACAGATTTGTCCTCTAGCTGGAAAATGACCCCAAGCACACTGACAAACTTGTCACAAAGTGGCATAGTGACGACAAAGCCAGTGTTTTTTGAGTGGTCTTCACAAAGAGCTGACCTCAATCCCATAGAAACAATAACCTACAACCTTAGGTTATTGACAAGTTATCTCAGGCCAAACCTTTCACAAACTGTTGAGAGAAGTTTTGAGAAAGATAACTTGAACCATTTGACCAAAGCCATGGAGTTTAAAGGGCAAATTTAGACGTATGTAAGCTTTTGAACTTTATAGAAGTTAAATAATTATTTTAAAATTATTATTTTTTTCATTCCTTAGTCATTAAGCAAATAGTAATTTGACTGTGCAGTGTTTTGATTTAATGTCAGGCAGTAATAATAAAAAATGGCTGGCATACAAAATGTTCAAAAGTTCAGCTTTGAAATATGTGCCTATTATAAGCTCAGTTTCCTCCGTTTCATCTTCCAAGTTACCAGGGTAATTATCATCAGTTTCAAGACATTTTAAAGCTTTTTTATTTGACTATCACAGAATAAGGTTTTGGAATAACTAAAGCTGTTTTAGGCGGGGGGGTTTCACTCAACACTAGTTTTTCTTTTGTTAATGTGCAACATTAGAGACAGACGTGGTAACATTACCTTGCTAAGGACTTGGAGTTACATGCAGCCAATGAAGGCAGGTGGATTTTTGTCTTAATCTGCAGTCATGAATGACTTTCTAATGGAATCTATTAGGTCTTATTTTCTGCAAAAGCCAATCATATGTGAGCCTTACTGGTTTGAGATCAGAGATTCTTGTTGTTGCTAATTGTAGGGGGGAATGAAAAGCTTCTTTGACAAAGTAAAATTATGAATTAAGTAGGGTAAGCAACAGACAAGTTCTACTTCTAGCATTGACTGATAGGATTGAGTAGAAATGGTGATATTTAACTTGCACTCTTAAACTATAATTTACTATGTGTGCCACAGACATGCAATAAGAATCTCCCTGGTATATAGGTATTTTAGAAGAGCTCAATATCAAATCATGTGATTTTCTTATACTTTGAAAAAAAAAAAAGTTCCTCTGTGACTTTTTTTCTTGAATCTTAAAATATGGTAGCAATATTGGTCATTTTGAGCAGCCTGGGGAAACCCATATTACCTGCATATGGTAATCTTCCCACGTGGAAGAAATTGAGATCCATTATAAACTAAGCTGCAGACACATCATCATTTTAAAAAGGTCTCTTCCCCCCAAAAAAATTATCCTATATCAAATTTGCATTACAGGAATACAGAGCTTAAATTAAAGCAATAAATTATTAATCATACAGAGATTAAATAGCATATTGCATTTCACTGCGTGTATTAGGTTAATTTAACATAATTCTGAATTTGGTGTTAGAGCTGGAGTGAAGTGCTGGCCTCTGTGCTGTCTGGGAAGAACCTTTTAGGACTTTAAGGAGTTGTCAAACAGCCTGCTAGAAAATGCACAATAAGAAATGCAACCATACTTTATAGCAGGGCATAAAGTGTTTAGGGCTGTTGAACTGCTGGAATATGAATCTCCGCTCCAGTCTCAGCACTTTTGGAACATTTAACAATCTTTTTCTGGTGTGGCGTCTTGCTGCCACACCAATTTTACTGTGGGGATTGTGGTTTTAGGGAGATTTGCCACTACTGTGTGCAGCATTTTGCTAAAAGGCTAAAAATTGATATATGTGCAGCTCCTCCAGAGTTAAAATGAGACGTTTGCTTAGTGCTCAACCTAACAATTCAGGTAAAAAGCCAGATTTTCAGTTGTGCAGTAGTCCTGGATTTTTAACTGAGCTACTTGAAATGTCAAAACTGCTTTAAACATCTTCACAACTTTATCCTTCATCCGCTTGGTGTGTCTTGGGGCCTTCATGAAGAAAGTAGCTCTCTAAAACAACATCAGAGGCCTTCAGATTGCTTCAGAGTGCTAATATTGAATTACACACTGGAGCAATCTATTTACTATAGAGTTTACTTCTGAAGGCAGTTTGGTTGCCCTTGTGTTAATTCAGGGATATCAAAGTAAAGTGAGCAAAATAAATATTCATGCCCAAAAAATTTTAACAACCATGAATAAACTTTGTTCTTCAGAAAAATGACCTACTTTGTGCTGGGCTAAAATTTGCTAAAAGTGTTCTAGCTAATTACATTTAAGTTTGTGGTTGAACCTTGATAAAATGTAGAAAAGCTTCAAGGGTATAAAGACAATTGAAATCTGTTAAAGTGGTGGTATTATGTATTTTCCAGGCACATAGTGCTATTTTATACCACAATCAAGTAACTTCTTTTCATTCAGTCAAATTGACACCTTGAAATTGGCCTTTGTCTCTTTAAGAAGCTCCTACTCTTTCCGACGCTCCGCCTTCAGCGCGTCGTCACAACAATGCCTTTCCATTATGCCGTTTACAACCGTTCTTAGGAGCATTGGAATGAGAAGTAGTTTGTGAAAAGTGGCCTAACTTCAAAAAACAGGCAACCCAGCAACAAATACATCCAAGATGAAACGGGTTTTTTCTCTCTCCTCTACAGGCATTTGTATTTGTAAGGAAAGGAAAGGGCATTGCACCGCTACATTTGGACTGGTGTCAGTCCCTCTGGTTGCGTTCGGGGAGGCATTGGTCAGTTCTGGTAATACTGCTAGCCAGGTGCAAGCTTTACTGCTCCACAGAGCTGTGATCTATGTACAGTGTGTCCGTGTGTGTCAGCAATGAGACTGAAAGAAGGATTTGTTACTGCAGCTGTCACCTCCACAGCACTTCGTCCCTTAGCACACACACCCCACCCCACCCACACGCAATCACACACACTGAGGGTTTCTATCAATCAATTACATTTTTGTTCCACAGATTTAAGGCTCCTGTGAAATTAGGTTTATATCAGCAGCCTACAGCATATCTTTGTAACCTGGCTTTATCTGGTGCTGCTGCAGACTTACAGGTAGAGTAATGCCTCTATCTTATAAGGCTCTGCTGAAAGGGACTCAGTTGATTGCTGCCCGTAGTGCGGCTGGCAGCTTAGCTCTCCTTGAGATGCAGTTTTCTCAGCTCCCCTTCGGAGTTCATGTCACAAACAACACGATCGCAAAGGAAAAAAAAAAAAAAAACAACAGGAAAAAAAATCCCTTGCAGAGTCAACCTTTTAATTAGTATTTACAATCTACCATGTGCTGACCGGGAGACGTTTATCACACCGCTGTTATCGCAGAGCTTCCACGAGGGTCGCTCATCTTAAAAAGATCTGGACTTGCGGTGCGCAGTAATGGCAGGAAAGCTCTATCACTGCTCTCTGGGTCGATATGCAGGTTCAGCATAATGGTTACGTGGAAGAGTTATTGACGAATATTGTTTAATCCAACAGTTTTTGCTTTTAATTAAACCGATCAAGCACGATGGAATGCAGCGCATAAAAAATTTAACAGCAAAGCTACTCTGGCTCGCGCTGTTGTTTATGAAGCAAACTTCTAACGATGAACAGCCTGCTGGGCCGTTTTAATCAGAATTAAAATTTGATCTTTCTCTTGCGAGCAGCTGTAGTCTCTTAGTAACACATTATGTCCTGATTATGCTGTCGTAAAATCACCCATGGATCACCAGGACAACAATTAGACATTTGCTTTTCTAATCTCCTGCTTTGGTCTTTAAGATTATAACATGAGGCTAAGTGATTGTACCTGCCTAATGTTTCATATCTACATGAACATGAGTGTTGACTCAGGTGATGCTATCGATTAGAGGCAAACACTTTTAATGACGGTTCTGAAATTCCTTAGTTAAAAATACCAATCAGGCATTTCATTATGATCACCTTTTTTTTTTTGCTGCAAAAACACCCTGATCCACCAAGATATTGACTCCACTGGACACACTGAAGAAATACCATGGCAACCAGCACCAAGATGCACCATAGCAACTAGCATCAGATGCTATGGCATCTGCTGCCGTACTTGGCTCAACTCTGGTCCAGAGTTGGATGGACCGTAACTCAAATGCTAAATTTTACTGAGATCTGTGGCTTCTGGAATTTGGTGACAACATCTTGAATTCATTGTTTTGCTGCTCAAACACTTCCCCGAGTCACCTTACACACTTGTAGCAGGGGCCGTTATCCTTCTGAACTTTGCTACATTCCTCAAGAAATGTTGAACTTAAAATCCCTACTGTCCTTTATTTATCTCGCTTTCTGTGTTGGCTCCACTCCACACAGACCCGTTTCAATAGCAACTTACTGAAAACAGCTCCACTAATTTCTAAGGATTCGACACCAAAAAGTACAAACATTTCCCACTCAAAGAACAGCATTATGTTTTGGCGCTTGATGTTTATTCAGCGATTATTAATAAGTGATTGTCTGAACACAGCAATGGATTAGCTGATTTAAAGAGAGTTGGGTTGTGAGTCACCGTTTCTTGTTCTTACCTGGACACCAATTTCTGCAGCACATCTACATGGCCAGGTAGTCAAAGTCAAGCTAGCATAACTTACCTACTTCCCTCTCCCTCACCATTTTTTTTTAACTAAAACTTTTTACTGACCTTTGACTTGTGACATCATTGGAACTTATCTAGTTATGTTGACAATTAGTAGCAAAGTACTGCATCCCTTTTTCTTTTGCATATATCATGCATATATATAAGATTTAGTGTGTTGACTTGTCAACTTGACAGCAAAACCAATTCTAGTCATTGTCGGTAAGCAGTTTATTTGGGATTTTGGCTGGGTGACGTCACATTGCAGCTTGTCTTTTGTGCCTATTGTGTACCATCTTAGCCAATTATGTGACCTTATTATCAAACCATCACAATTTGGTCCTTGCTTGCCCATTTCTTCTACTTTTAACACATCAGCTATGCATTATGAGGAAATTCAGGGTTATTAACTTCACCTGTAATGATTTTGAAATGTAAGCCAATAAGGCGATTTCTTAAGTATTTCAGGTGTTGCTACAGTTTTCTCCTCACTTGATTTTTGTCCCTCTCCATGCACTTTGGAAGTAGTTGAAGTTGTGCCAGAAATGTTTAGATCTTGCTAATCGTCCGCCAAAAATGCCTGCTTTACAAAAGTCCTCTGTTGGTTTCAAGCTGCTCTTCTCTTCAGAGATAATTTCTCTAAGTCGCCTGACTCCGTCTCCGCAAAAGTTTCTTCAGAAGACACAACTGTGTCGTCAAACGAAGAAAAGTGACAAAGTTTTCAAAAGCCCCTGGCATTTTCCATTTAGCTAATCCCTTCTAACATTTTCTCCTCTTGTCATTCTCTCCTTCCAGACGCCAGTGCTTTGGATACTCAGGTTTTACTATTTTACATCACCTAATTGGACACGTGTGATTTTCTTGCATGTGCATGTGTGTCCTTGTGTCAACGTGGTGACAACTTTTGTACCTATTGTCCATGTGCGCGTAGCTGTGAGTGTTTTCTTGAAGCTCAGTGAAAGGTGAAATTTGTATGGATCGAGGAGAACGCAGCATGTACCAATTTGTAGTAATTTTAAGTTGATTTTTCCTTTATTCAGCATATATATATTTTTTAAATGATGTGTTTTACAATAGGCTCTTGTCCAGTGAGGAGGGAGAGTTACACAATAGGCGAATCTTGCCTGAAGCATGTAGTGCAGCAAAGCTCTCAGTCTTGAGCCCACAAATTACCCCATTGTGGAATAATTTGGATCTCGCCTGTAGTGATTCCCTCCTCTCTCCTTGTTCTGTGCTACCCCTCCCCCCCGCCCTCTCCAGTCATTTATCCAGTCCTGAACTGACATGCCGTTTCCCAAGCGTTGTCATGCTGTGCATTTTTCATTTTCCTTTTTCTGCCACTGTTTGTTTTTGTTCTGCGTACTCTCCTTGTACGTCTGGTCTTACACTGTGTCTCTCTTCTCTACAGCCTCGCAGTATTTTGGATCCCAAATTGCTTGGTTTGCAGACCGGAGGGTGAGTGGTGGCTCATGTCATGATCTGATTGGTTTGCTATTACACAAATGGGACTTCCTGTGTAGTTTGATGCTTTCAGTCTCAGGAACAGTTCACTGAAATACTGCAAGCAGAGAGTTTTTCCAACTGAAGGATCGTGTTTCCTGTTTTTGACACACGACAGTTAAAGTGAAATCACAACTACTAAGGCCTTTACATTGCTTCTCAAACGTCAAATAACTGAAAAGTGGATAGATGATTTTTTTGGAAATTATTTGGAAAACATCCGATTGTGGTAATTGTTTTTTATTGAACTCTAATGTTGCCAGCCCTTTTTTTGAGCTCAGATCACTTAAATTGTGGACGTCAATGACAGTAAAAGTCAATTCAACAGATAAAATATATATGTATAGCTAATATTTAGCGGTACTTCAGTCAGAAATCAAAATAAATTTTTGTTAATTGGGTCTGACATATCATTGGAAGGACAAATACAGAAAACGTTTTGATTAGCTTAAAAAAATATTGCACCAAAACAAATAAGTCTCACTATTTTATCCTAAGCAAAGATAATAGCACTTTTATGCTTTTTTTTTTTTTACTTTAATTGAAATGTTAAGGCTGTTAAAGGCTTAGGTCACTTGGTTTGACAAAACAGAACCCTAAAATTCACACAACATTGGTACCGGTCAGGAAATATTCTAATAGTGCCACTGATAGTGTCATGGCTTCAAATATAGCAGCTAATCAGTCTTTTGTGATTGTAATATTGCACTCAATAACATTGTGTTGATTGTGATGCAGTATATACTTTGCAGCTCTATCAAAAATTTGCTTTTGTCTGATTGTCTGCCACTCTATAACTTTTTTCTTTTTTACCAGGCTTTCAAAAACACTGCCACGCAACTGATTTAAAAGCAGTGCCGTTTCTTTTAATGCTTGTGCAGTTAGCGCGGTTGGCGCAAGCACCGAGCCAACCAACACCTCAGGAAAACAACTCAAGAACTACTAACTCTTACACTTCCTAATAAGAGTCGGTAACAAGTAACAAGTCTTTCGTATCGCAAGAAATGTCACGGCATCTTAACGTCGCGGAATCTCACAGCAGGAGATCCCGTTACGCCCATGACGAGCAGCTATCTGCGGCTTGGGCTGCTTCATCGGATAGAGTCAGCCCAGAAGCCAGAGCAAAGGCCCCGCTCAGCGTGTCACGACACAGGCTGACAGAAGAGCTTCAGGAGCTTTATCTGTGTGGAGGCATTGGGGCCCCTGATGTCATGTTGAGGTCATTAAAGAGGCTTTGAGTGACAGTTAAGGTGATGCCGGTAAAAGTAAGTCTGTAAAGGCAGGGGGACAAAAAAAAATCACTTAGAAGACAGAGAGAAGGATGTTGAGCTGCAGTGGATCCTCTCTGTTTCTTTGAGTTTTTTAGAGTACTGTAGGAGGTTCGCACCATGCAAAGCGAAGGGAATGTGGGGGAACGGCAGGTTCGGAAGGAGGCATGATCCATGGTGTTTGATGGCCGCGTAAATCTCGGCCCCCCCTTTCGCCGTAGTAATGTTCGCCCAGCATGGCATTATTATGATATTAATACCCCTTAAATCTGTCCACTTCTACAGGGCTGGCAGTATTCTTTATGGTATTGACAGCATGCCAGATCTGCGCCGCAAAAGGACAGTGCCTCTTGTCCGAGACCTGGTGAGTCATCTGCCTCAACAAGGTTACATGTGATTTATGTCAACTCTATCAGCGTGACCCTATGTTATGCTACAGTCGCGGAATCTTGTGCCGTGTGAGTGTTGGCCTCTGCTGAGCGCAACACTATCGTCTCTGACACCTTGATAGAACGCTGTTCTGCTTTACAGAAGCAGATTTAGTTTGCGGTAACTTTAGGAGACAATGTTATCAGTGCTGAAGTGAGATCTTGCATAATGTGGTTTCAAGTCAGTATTAAAACACAAGATTGATTTTTAAAACTTGGATCAATCACGGCGTAGGAAGTAACTCCAATGATTGGAAAATGTATAAATATACACACTTTACAGTGCGATGGCAAAGTATTTGCAGATGCCACACTTCAATGCATAAGAACATCAAACTAATTCAAAAAATTTAAAATAGCCTTAATAAACGTGAAGTACGCTTTTTAAACGGTGAAAAGTGTCCAAACCAACCTCATCCGATCTAAAATTCATCACCTAACTTTCATTAGACGCATTTCAGTTTTACTAAAAAGGCACAGGCCAGATTACAATTAGACCTGAGGAATCAAGACATCACCTAACTGGTACCCGTCTGACAACATGAAGTAGGCAAAAAGGTCTTAATAATGAAATTATATTTGGTTTGGAAATGGTTTCATGCCATTTTCTAAGACTTTGAGCCACCAGTGAATGATTGTCCACTAAACATCAGCATGTGAGCTCATACTCATCAAGCTTCAAGCCAATAACCTGAAGTATAGCAAGAAGTCCATCTCTGACTGATAAATGACCTGTTAAAGTACGGACTCAATTGATCATGTGGCATGCTTTTAAACAGGCTGCTTAACCTTCCGCCGTGGCTCAGCGAAACTATTTCTACAAAATAAACTTAAAAGACGCTCAATGGCAGTTGTTGCCATCAAGGTTGGCAATCCCATTTATTAAGGTTAGGAGCCATTTTCTTTGTTCACATGTGAACACATGTTGGTTTGGATCGCCTTTTCACACCACATAATTCAGATCATTATTTGGACACTGTGTGACAAGAAACAACAAAAAAGAAAGAAAAACTAAAGAAATCTGAAAGAGGGCAAATACTTTTTTCACAACACCACATGTTCAGATAATAAGCCTTGAAGTATTATTAGATTTACATAAAGTATGCCCGTTAATGAAAGGCTCCTGAGGTGCAGGGATTTTAACCATAACTGTGTAACTCTTTTGCTTGACTAATTAGCCCAGAATGAGTGTTTAAAAAAAAAAAGCATCACAGTGAAGCTCCACCATTTGTTTTTTTATTGCAACATAATGTGTCGTAAAATATCCCACAGAGAAGCTTGTTGCGGCAAGGTCCACTTTAGCACTGTGCCACATGGTTACTCTTTCTGAGAGGCGGCAGGCTGCGATGACGCCAGTAATAATATTCATGTCTGTTTCTGTCTGTAACTGTCTATTACATGCCACAACACGCGTTTGTCCCACATGTGTCCGTTTCTCCATCTTCATGTACCCAGAGCCTAAAAACCAAAACGACAGTACGACTCAAATCTTTCTGGAATGAATCTGTTCGATATTCTCTCCCAGTTTCGATCGAAGTCACACGAAATGCTTTTTTTTTTTACGCAGATGATAATGCAGCTTGATGTCATACACATGGATGCTGATGAATGTTTTGTACCACAGTGAACAACATGAGTTGATGCTGTATTTGTTCATATCTCTCATTAAATTTAATAACCAACAATGTCTTGGTAAGTATGGGTTGCCGTTTTTTTTTTGTTTTTTTTTTAATTTCCTTTTTTAATCTTCTTGGATTATTTATATATTTTTTACATGTATATTTGCCATTCCTACATGAACCCATAAAAGCTATGGGTGATATTTTTCAGTGAGTTGTCAGATTTCAACGTAGCTCTCGCCAGTTGTCGTCTTTTGTCGCTCGGCAGGTGTCGGGGTGGGGAGGGGGAAAAAAACCCCAAAACAAAAAAACCCCCCAAAAAACCAAACACACTATTTACCTCGAAATGTTGACAACTCAACCCAAAAATATATCCAAAGAGACTTCATTGACTTCTGATTTAACTGTGTGAGGCTTTTAAATCATGTAAAAGTGACACTGAGCAAGCCTTTTACACGTAGGATGAAGTCCGTAGTCAGCAAACGAATTGGTCCCCCTTTCATGCCTCCCCTTTGTCAATGTCCCCCATTTGCTGTGTGATTGCTTCAGGGCAGCAACAGCGCCTTTTTTTTTTATTTTTTATTTTTTTATATAATTTTGGTTGTTTATTTATTTATTTATTTTTGTCTTTGTTTTTGATTGGAACGGTCAGCAGGGATTCCCCGCTTTTATGATGGAAAATTAATAACAAAAATACATTGGAAAAAAAAAGAAAGAAAAAGTTAATCATCCATTCTCAAAGCACTGACAGATTATTACCTCTGGACGCACGGTCTTTTATATTGTATTGCCCGCAGCAACCTCAGCAGTGCTGGTGCATGTTGATAAACTTACATCAACACTCACGGTTCATGTAGAGGTCACATTCCTCCCCACATTCTCCATGGCTACCATGGATCTTTACCATAGCTGGGCCGCGGAGACGAGAGGGTCGTGGTAAAGACAGATCCAGTATTGTCAGCTGTCCATGTCTGCATTCCTCTGTTACATAACTCCCCTCAGCCTGGGACTTATTGACCTTACGCTCACCCAAACACAGTAAATTTTGTAATATGAGAGCTTATTAACACGTGTGTGTGTGTGTGTGCGTGTATATCAGTGTGCGTGTGTGATTTGTGTTTATTTTGTGTGGGCGTGCACAAGTGTATATGTTTGACTGTCTGGGCTGAAGAGTGTGTGCATATATGTACAGAGCTGTGAGAAAGCATTGGCCTACTTAAAGCTTTCTGATATTTTTGGCTTTTACCTTGGACTTTAATTACATATATATATATATATATATATATATATATATATATATATATATATATATATATATATATATACAGTACAGACCAAAAGTTTGGACACACCTTTTAATTCAAAGAGTTTCCTTTATTTTTATGACTATTGACATTGTAGATTCACACTGAAGGCATCAAAACTATGAATAACACATGTGGAAATATGCACTAAACAAAAAAGTGTAAAACAACTGAAAATACCCCTTATATTCTAGTTTCTTCAAAGTAGCAACCTTTTGCTGTGATTACTGCTTTGCACACACTCTGCATTTTCTTGATGAGCTTCAAGAGGTCGTCACCTGAAATGGTTTTCACTTCATAGGTCAACCTGCCCTGTCAGGTTAATAAGTGGGATTTCTTGCCTTATAAATAGTCATGAAAATAAAAAAACCCATTGAATTAGAAGGTGTGTCCAAACTGTACTGTATATACAGTATATATGGGGGAAAACGTTGCCCAAATCAACCAATACCCCGACTTTCAGAATTAAGACCCACGCCTGAGAACATGAAGAAGGCCAAATATTTTAAAGAGCAACACAACACGATCATCTAAAATGGGGAAACATCTGAGTGGCGCCATCTATCGGTCTGGAGTGGAATAAAAATCAATTTCCACGGGGCTCCGGTAAAACAGTTAGTCATTACTAGGTCTGTCACAATAACAAATTTTGCTGGACGTTAAATAGACCTAGACGTTATTGCAATAAACAATTACATTGTTGCCTTTTGAGACCATTTTCAAATAATATAGTGGTATTGGCATAATAATGCAAGAACACATTCTCAGGGATCAAGAAACTTTAAGTTCTAATCAATATTTAACACTGGTACTGAAGGATATTTTAAATATCCAAAATAATAAGCAAAAAAACAAAAACAACAAATAAAATGAATTATGGAGTCTCTGTAAACAAAAATCTCCCTAAAAAAAGGGCTAGCTGAGACCAAATCACCGGTCTGACGACGTTTAACACCTTTTTCTGTAGAAAAAGAGAGAGAAAATAGAAAAACAATAAATCATGCAAATGGAAATTATTGAGCTTGTTTTAATTTATTATGCGATTAATTGATTTATTGCTCATATTGTGACAGGCCTAGTCATTACCTGCATCCGTTTCCTATCAGAGAAAACATAGACCGGGTAGAACCTTCACAGGAGTGGCCAGCGGACAGCGCATCATTGACTGGTCCAGGAGGCCACAAAGGCACCGGAGACCTCACTTGCCTCACTTTACGATTAACGTTAGTGAATTAACAGTAAAAAAAAAGACGAGCCGAGAAGGAAATTCGAGCCCTAAACCGCTGCTTGGAAAACTACCAAATTAAACATGGTGGCCGTGTGTTTTCATCTGCGTCTGACCACCAGGAAATCCTAAACTAGGATGTCTGGTCATCAGTTTGCAACTTTGAACCCCGGCGCCTTATGCAGCAGGACAAGAAAGACTTCTCAAATAGAAGGTTTTGGAGTGGCCTGTTTGAAGTCTGTACTCAAATCCGAATGGCAAACAGACCTTAAAGAGACAGTTTGTTGTGTGGCTGAATTAAAGCAATTCTGCAAAGTGTTGGCCAAGCTCCCTTGGGAGCGAAAAACACTCGTTGCCAGTTGGAAGTTGCTGCTGTACAACAAATTTCTGAATACTTTAAAAAAATATTTTATGTATTATTATTTATTTACTTATTTTGTTTTTTACGAAAGTCCAGGATGATTTGGATAACTTTCACCCCTTACTAAATCTAAAAGTATTATTCAAACACTGCAGTTTCTTTCAATTCAGGTTATCTCTGTCTGAGAATATATATATATATATTAAAAAAAGAGAGAAACCTGTAATTAAGGTTTTTACAAAATATCGAGTGTGACAGGAAAACAAAACCAGAAGAAATCAGTAAAGGGGGCTCAATCACTTTTTCTTCACAGCACTGTGTGCGAGTCTGCTCAAAGTGTGTTTGCGTATGTACATCTGGCTTCACCCATTCACGAACATGTTTGTCTCGTGTGTTTCTCTTCGTGTCAAACCAATGTGCAGAGCAGACAGCAGAAAATATGATCAAAGCTTCATCCAACAGACAAATGAACAGAGATGCCAAGCATGACTGCAGTTCGGTTGCGTCCACTGCATGAGCGGATAAACAATCACGCAACAGCTGGATAATCTCTCTTTATGCATAGCTGAATTTTTCTGGAGAGCTCTATGCCTCAACCAGCAGTCCTGCATGGCAGTTAAGACACCTCTGCGCTCAGTAATAATGAACAAGTTTAAGTCTGTCTGCCGTTTTGTGTTTTCAGCCATGACACTCGTGCTACTTCTCTAAGTCAGTCTCTCTCTCTTTGTTTTTAATTGCCATTCGCGAACACTTGGAAATCCCAGGCTTTGGTAAGGACACTTGCTTCCAGAGTCAGTTTGATTTAAATGTCTTTTGGCAAAATGATTCCACGTAATCACTTGATTTCGTAATGAAAACGTTTCAATAACAGAATGCGCCGAATCACGTTGAAATTGGACCCTGGTTTTCTCTTCCTCCAACAGACCCTCACTGCTCGAAAGGCAGGCATCTCGTTTGCTCTGGTGAACAGGTCAACCCTGAACAACGAGGAACTGGTGAGTATGCGGAAACTGCTGTTTTTCTGTCCATCTACCTTGTTGACAAAGCGTTGATGTTTATTCACTCCATGGCCAGGTTCCTCTCACAGGGCAAGCAGAGGGCAAATTCAGTCGCTAGTTGAGTCAAAGAGCATTTTGTTTTTGTCTTGTTAGAGAAAGAGTAACTTTAGGCACAGTGAAAACACACAAACGGATACAAAACACTGTTTGTTAAACCTTTGCTGCTGCAAGTTGTTTGTTTTTTTTAATTCATGTCAAATCTTGCTTAATTGCATGCTCTCATCAATAAGTTACCAGTTCAGAGATGATTCTTTTATATTGCAACATGGCTGCACACCAGTCCACAAAACAAAGTTGATAAGGACACAGGTGACCATGTTTGGTGTGTGTCCATTGATTGTTGACCTCAACTAGACAGGATGAAGTTAAGTGGAGATGGAGAGAGCCAGGCCTTTTCGTTCAACATCGATGAAATGCTAAACCTTGTTACAGCTGAAAAGGGTGACCTAACTTTATATAAAAGCTTGTGTATTGAGGACCAGACTGTCATTAAAGTTCATTTATCTGTAAAAGCCAGTGTCTCAGTGGTCTTGGCAATAAATCCAATCTCTTTTTCTTTCTCTTGATCTGAGATAAATGCAGCAGTTTTAACAAATTGGCCCCTGTAGACAGCATTTCCTTCCATCTGCTGTGCTCTTAACAATTTGGCCGAATTCAGAAAATTAAGTTAAAGCTCTGACATTTTATTTACACAACGCTCGGTGTTCAAAAAACAAAACAAAAAAAAAACTGTGCAGTGCGGGTGACTGAGCAATGGAGAAAGGGCAGAATGTCTCAGTCGATGGTGTGAGACACTTTTGTGTTGACCTCTAAAGCTATCTCGGCATTAATTGATTGCAATTCTTCCCTCCCTGAGGGAAAGATGGCGTAACAGGAGGCAAACAGCAGGAGAGCGAGCAGTTCCTCGGTGAGAGAAAGCAGAGCGCAGTTTTATATCCGCTGATGTGCAGCAAGCAGCTGGCTAAGCCTGAAAGATTACTAGATTTAAATGAGCTCGGCGCGCGCAGCGCACGCATTTCATCTTTTCAAGAGATCTCAATGTGGCCTTCCATTGGTGGAAACCGACTTGTGTGCGTGTGCACGTTTGTATCCCGCTTGATCTTCAGCTTCCGTGATCGACTTGTGAAACGTGATCACCTCAACATCCTGCCGACTGACTCAGTAGAGATTTGACTCTTTCAACGTAGATCCGATTCCATTTCCGATTCTTGGGGTCACAGTTCGACTCAGAATAGGGCTGGACAATATGGCTGAGCAACATGTCACAATATAAGTGTTTCATATCAGTCGATATCCGTAGTTGTCCTTAGCGATAGTTATTGATTTGTTTCTTTTGTTTTGCCAAACTGGTGCCATGACCTTTCCTGTTTTATCCACAGTTTTCTCTCCAGGCCGTTGTGTTTTATTTTTGTAAGCCATGGTGAAACCTAAACAAGCTGTTGCTAGGTAACCAAACAGTGAATGAGTTAGTTGATGCCACCAACCTTGCTTATTAGCTCGCAGTGAGAGGTTGAACAGTTACAAGTCTTTCCTGTGCCTACATCCCCCACAATGCTGTGCGGTTCTGGATCAGAGTTCAGTGAATATTGTATATATTGGATATTGTATCAGATCTATTGTTTATCAATATTGATAACATGGCTATCGTGATATATATTGTTATTGATTTATCATCCAGTTGTGCAATTTTTAATTCAGGAACCAATTTTTCCAACTCAAATGGTCTAGATATTCTGTTTAAATGAAGTGACTGACAACAGAACGACAATGTGCCTACCACATCTATATAAAACAATTACTTAATATCAGAGTTAATGAAAATACACACACGGCCTTCTACGGTGGCCAAGTGGATGCGACTTCCTGCACACTCACAAATACGAGCCGCGAAGGCGTGCAACTAAAATAGATCTTTGAGCATTTTACAATCGATTCAAAACTCCCAGGACTAGGATTTGTGATTTCCCTGCACCTCTGTTGCAAAGTCATAGTCATCGGCGTGATAGTAGCTGAGGAAGCAAAAACGACGTGCACAAAGCGCACGTCCCATCTGATGCTTTGGAAGAAGAAGAAGAAAAAAAAAAAGGCTGACTCTTGGTGATCTTTGGTGTCTGTGCTGCACTGCGAACTTGACATCTAGGGATTCTGATTCGGGGCCACCGAGGGGAAGAGGTTTATAATTGGTGGAGGCGAACTGGCTTCCGAGAAAAGCTTTAGATTGTGTGCGCTCTTGGTAAGTAGGACAAGCAGATGTCAGAGTTTTTATCAGTTGCAATAAGTCCAGCAGAATGTTTTGCGGCGCGAGCTGAGGGAACACACTCCACAGCACGCTGCTTGATAGGAGGAGATGGGAAAGAGAGCGAGGAAAGGACAGAAATTAGGAGAGGAGGCTAGAAAGCAGAGGAGGAAATGATTTGTCATCGTGAACACCCCCTGGTCATAGTTCCTCTGCTCAGGCAGCCATGTTGAGCAAACTGCCTGCCCTGGAGAAACTTTTGAATCTATTCAGTCCTTTCTTCTTCCAGCTTCTTCTTTGCTTTGTTGCCTCATCTTCGATTTCTGCTCTTATCCTTTATATTTCAAAACGTCCGTCATTATTGATGCGGGATCCCGTCCGTTGGTGTTTTTTTTTTTGTTTTTTTTCCATCATGTTTCCTCTGCATCAGCTTCGTAGAGCAGAAGGGGACTGTGCGCATTGGGCCAGAATAGCTCGGCCCGCGTGTCCGGTCCAGGTTCTGACGTGACCACAGCAGCCTTTTAACAATGCCTGTCGACAAGAAAGAGAGGTCGTGTTTACCTGTCCAGACGAGGCTCCGACTCTCACGGAGTGGGGAAGGAAGCTGCGGTCTGACAGAAGCCAACGAGTATCTGGGAATAAGACGTGACGTGCTCCTGTAAGTCTGTTCAGATATCATCAGACATCTTGTTAGCAGCAAAACGTACCAGGCTGAGTGGAGGAGGCTGGCGCGAGAAATCTTCCAAAGATTTTTTTTTCCGTTTTTTGTGCGTGTGTGTAATGTGCTGAACAGAAAAAGACATTGGCCAGAGGTTTTTACTTTTCAATAGTTTTTTTCAGACGAGTGATCAGAATTTTGTGCCTGATGTCTGAGTTAAAAATTTTGGAAAGGTTTCACCTGATCTGTTCTGATTAAGTGCTAAAATACAAGTGAATATAAGAATTATAGTATTTCCAATTTTAGTTTTCTTTTTAGCCATTTTGGACATTAGCGGCCATTAATTACTTATGTTTGGAGTAGGCACCCATTCATGTGATATTGCCGTTTGTTTTCATTGGAATTCTTTACATTATTGTCGAATAATGACTATATTACTGTAAATGTATGTTTACGCAAGCTACAATATCACTTTCCCCTTGAAATTTCAGTTTAATATCAGTCCAACTTATTTCTGTAGGTGAAAGACTCCAAAAGTATGTTCCTTTTGCTGAGAAAAACAGCATTAGATGATCTCGTTGGTCTTCATTTAAAAAAATAAAAACAATTATTTATTAAAACCTAAGACCAGGAGAAATTGACCACAAACTCAAAAAGCCAATTTGATACATGGGAACCTAATAAAACAATCAACACTGAGTGTATTGTGCATGTTCCAGTATAAAGTCATCAAACAGGATTTCACTTAAAACACAATCCTTAAAAATTTTAAGTAGAGATTAATTTTCTTTTAAAAGGTCACACTTGTATTGTTTTGTATTTGCCATTAACTGTATTGTCATGTCTACTATTACTAACACCCCAGTAGGTAGGGGTGGGCTAGTGTTAGGCTTCATAAAGTCTGCTAGCATTTCTACATCTGGTATGTCCCACAACAGACAGACTGAAAGCTCAGAGACGGCCCTCTTGTTATCCGCTGAACATCTTGCTCTCACGCGTTTTTAATGAGCACAGACATATTGGACCTTCTTGCTGCAACGTTGCTACCAACTGCGCCACCATTCAGTCGTCAACAAAGGCTTCTACGCCAAAAACGTATTACCATACTTGCAAATAGTCCATTCTGGTCAGCAGCTAATCTATCTAGGCGGTGTATGGCAACGGGGGACGAAGAAAAAAGAAAAAAAAAATAGCATGAATTGTGCTTAATGAGGGGAAATTGCAAAAATAGTTAATGCCAAATAGGCTGCAACAGGATGAGGAGACTAGCGCTGTTGGTGCTAGTGGTTGACGAGGACAACGGGTGGTGAATCGAAAAGGAAGATGGCAAGATTAGATTTTCTTTCTCTATCGTGTTGCTCCCTTGTTGAGGCTACAGCTGTTGACCACCTCTCACCGTGTTTCACACGAATCTCCAGGGCAACCTCACAGGGTAACACGTCAGACTGGCACGTGCAACACTCTCCACGTATCTGCTGCACAGCAGAGAGACGGCGCGAGCGGGAGATTGGGAAGAGAAAATCACACCATCCGTGCGGTGATCAAAGACGCATTAACACAGATCCGAGGTTCACACACTGTCACCGGAGCAGTTGGTTTGCTGGTTGGAAGTAACGGGCTGCTTAACGGCCCAGACATGTCATTGAGACAGACGGAAATCGAGAGGGCCCCGTGATTTCCCAAACGCGTCAAAAATTTAATTCGCTCCTCGCTCGCCCCACAAGCGCTTGTTGTTCAGTGCTACATTTGGTGAGTAGCAGGCACCTTTCAGAGATTTAGTCAACTTTCAGACATCTCTCACTCGCTCTCGTTCTCTTTTTTTGTTCTTGCTCTCCCTCTCAATCTGTTTATTGCTCACTTTTAAAAGCCTTATTTACAACATCCATTGATTCAGCCTTCAGGTCCTGGTGGAAGGCAAGACTCCTGCAGAGATACATTCAGTTTGAGGAGAGGCTTCGGTTCTGGACATTTCTCTTGCTTTAGCCTCGAAGCCACTCAATGGAAACAAAGCCTGTGAACAAAATACGCTAATTAATCTGAGTAATCGGTTGTATGTAATCAGTCATGAGACTTTCAAGAGAACGCCCTATGAACCCCCCTAAAGGGTTATGGTTGGAAAATTTGATTTGGTTTGTTCCACATTTAGCATTAGACACAGATAACCTCACTAAGTACACTCTCACCCTTTGTTTATTTAGGAGCAACACCAACCTGGAATGTTGTAAAAATGCGATATAAATGCTAATACCTGGTTGTGCCAATCTTGGCAGCAGGAACTGCCATTAAGGTGTTGGCAGCAGCTGACGTTGAGTCTTTCACGTCGCTGTGGATGACTTTTGGCCCGCTCTTCTTTGCTGAAAGTTTTATCTCAAGCACAAATCATTGGTTTTAGGTCACGCCACAGCATCTCAGGCCAGACTTTGACTGGGCCACTCTAAAACTTTTGTTTTGGTCCTTTTTGACTCACTTCTGTGTCCTTTTTCTCCCAGTCTTTAGTTCTTATTGTTGAATCATGAACCCTGACCTTAACTGGTATTATGCTGTTGGTCCCAAATCATATCATAGAACAACTTTTATGTTTTTTTTTCAGTTATCCAGATTTGTTTTGTTTTCTTAAATTTGTTTTATGATCTGAAACATGTCACTTTGACATGAAAACAAAAATAAAATGAAATCTATCATGGGCCAAAGTGGACTCTGATCAGTTTTTAAGTTTTAAGCTGCAGCACTGAGAAAGTAACATTTCTTTTAACTGAAGCTACTGAGGATATTTGTGTTTGGACTCTAACTATGACTTTATTGTTTAAAAATCTGTTTTCTTGGTGTTCATCGTGTTGTGTACTGAGAAGTACTGAGGGTTTCACAATATGCTGGACAGCTCAATTTAGCTACCACTTGCTTTTATTAACTTCTGGAGGGTTTATGAAACATATTTTCCCCAGCTCACTGTGCCGGCGGTAGTTTAATGACATCAGCCGAGTCCCTTCTGGCAACGGATCTTTTTTAATCACTGCCGTCACTTCTTCTTACTTTTTTCCCCCCCTCCATTCTGTCGCTTTCAGAAACTGCATGTCTTCAAGAAAACCCTCCAGGCCTTGATCTACCCAATTTCCTCGACTACACCCCACAATTTTGAGGTGTGGACGGCGACCGCTCCCACCTACTGCCACGAGTGCGAAGGCCTGCTGTGGGGGATCGCCCGCCAGGGCATGCGCTGCTCGGAGTGCGGCGTCAAATGCCACGAGAAGTGCCAGGACCTGCTCAATGCGGACTGTTTACAAAGTAAGGGAGCACTGCAATTCACACTGCAATAACTCCAAAGTCTCTGGCAAAGCTTGTTTGGTTTCATCCAAACTAATTTCAAAGGTGCTCTAATTAAGATGCCAGTCTTACATTGGCAAGTTCATAATCACACAGGTGTATTTTCTCCTTTAATTTAGAGTTTTTGATTCTGTACAGTTAACAGGCTTGGATAATGATGGAAAAAATAATTAATCAATAAATTACTGATACTCTCATATCTCATGATGATACTTGAGTGATTCACCGAGATGCATTTATCTGTTTTGTGGCTAATTTCTGCTCTATAAAGCCATTAATTGATTATGAGAGAGGTGGAGGCAATGTCCCACTGTGCGAGAGAGGGAAGTGACTGTAAAGCACTGCATGGAAGGCACCTATTACTCTACACCTCAAAATAACTGCTGCTTCCTAACGAACTGTCACGGAGTATAAATCAGATTTTTACTTTTGTATTGAATGTCTGTTTTTATTTGTCTGTTGCTAGGAGACGAGCACATTTTGTGGTAACCAAGTGCCATGAAGTAAACATCAGATTTTTACTCTTGCAAAATTTACCAACTGTAAATTTCGTGTGTCTAAGCAGATAAGCAGTATTCCAAAAGGACTTATGTTTTATAAACTATAATTAATTTGGTGTTAAGAGATGGGTGTTTTTTTCTGATAACTGCCATGAAGTATAAATCAGATTTTTACTTTTGTGTTGAATGTCTCTTTTATAATATATTCACCACCAATGACAAAAAAATTATAATTTTTGTGCAGTTGGTGAATTTCTGAACAATTCACCAACTGCGCAATTCTTGTAAAGTAGAATAAGATAAGTAGTATTTGAAAAGAGAAGAAGAAATGTTATGTTTTCTGAACAATAACAATATTTGTTGTTAATCTGTTGCTAGGAGATGAGCGTGTTTTCTGGTAACCAAGTGTCACGAAGTAAACATTTTAATTTTGCAAAAGTAAAAATCAGACGCAGTGCATTAACACTAGCACTAATATTAGCACTGTGCATTGCCCCCCACTAGTGGGAGTCAATGTGAAACGAAGACATCAGCTTTCTGCTCTGTAGTACATTAAACATCTGCCAGCAATGTACTCCTGATCACTAACAACTTTCTGATTTTAATCAGGAGTTTGTTCACCCAACCAACTCCCTACATCTAGTGGGTGGCGCAGGTTTCTACAACGATAGTAGCCACACAGGCACACCCGCTAGAAGGAAACAAACACACCCAGTACAACACTTTCATTCTATTGGGTGAGAGGTTGCCAGGCGACTGTGCCAATAGGCGTTTCCAAAAGCCAGCAGAGAGACCGAGCAGCGAGTGTGAGCACACGGAGAAGTTTTGAGTACAAACGTTACAAGTTTTGAAAAGAAAGCCTTGAAGTTCTGCTTTCAACATGTAAATGTGTGCTCTTGGATTATGGCAAAAAAAACAAACAAAAAAAAATCCCCCATATACATGGTGCATTTGTGTCACAGTGTGAGCCACTCTGCTCATTACAGCATCCAATCAGCTCTGTCTATGAGGCACTACCTTGTTATTACTGGGTAGAACGCCACCTGCTAAGAACAATGTGACTCTTCGGGATGGTCCCTCAGCAACGCTCTAAGTGGATTATCTACGTCCCGGCTGTTCTAAAATTTTGTATTTCAGTACATTTTCATACACGTACAGAAATGCCATTTGTAGTTTGAGCTGTGAGTTATCTTCAATCTGTGCTCATTACCACACAGCAGATAGATAGCACTCTTATCAGATATTAGTAAAAGAGGCCATTGTTATATGTGCTTCCTTTGTCACACAGACAGATCCAAAAGAAAATTTTGGGATCTGATAAACACGCCGGAACTAACACACACTTTGTGCACAGATCAGATCGCTGAGCAAGTAAAAAAGAAAAAAGTAGAAAAACTAACACTATGCATTAGATCTTGAACTCAACCGAATCTTTTGGATCAATTTTTAGGGGCTGTGGAGAAAAGTTCCAAGCATGGGGCAGAAGACAAGACTCAAAATATCATCATGGCTATGAAGGAGCGTATGAAGATCAGGGAGAAGAACCGCCCAGAAGTGTTTGAGGTGATCCAGGAGATGTTCCTCGTCTCGAAAGAAGAATTCGCTTCCCATCTGAAGACGGCCAAGCAGGCCGTGCTGGACGGGACCTCCAAATGGTCTGCCAAAATCACCATAACAGGTGGGGCCTGCTTTCTTAGGACAATACACAAATATCTGTCAATATTTGGTAATTTAGTAATACCTACAGTCAACAGAAAAGTGAGATGTATTTGTACCGATAGACTACCAACGGTGATCTGAAAGGGAAAATGTTTTTATTCTGATTGACTTTAATTTCTAATGAATGTCTGTCCCCTTGGCCATTAACCTCTAACACAATATCACCAAGTTCTATACACATTTAAGTAGAGACTAAAACAGAATTTGACGGATGCTGTGGTTGTTTTGCAGAGGGGGTTAAAAAACATCATTGATATTGATGAAGGGTATTGGTGTGCTCAGGATTTATTGGTCCTCTCTGTCATTTTGTGGAACCTGTAAAAGCACAGGATGTACGATCCGTACGGATGACACTTATTTATTTATTATATATATATATATATATAGCTGTGATTTAAAGAAAAGAAAAGACACAAAGTAAGCAGTGGGAAGGTATTTCAAGTTGTCCTTGTGTATGCCAAATCTTAAGTGGTTGTATGTTAATTACAGAGCAGGCTGCTATAAAAATAGCTATTTTAATCAATTAGAGTCTGCTTGTGTCAACACAAATTAATTACATTTTTATTCATGCTTTACGCAGAGTCCAGTTTTATTTTTGTATATTTACTCAGCTTCTGCATGAAAAAAATACCATCTACTGAAATGTGAAGGTGGCAAATTAACACAGAGACAGAAGCCAACAGACAGAAACTAAAAACCAATTTTCTCAAAGAAAAGCAGATTATAGTCGAGGTTTCTGTTTTACCTGACAAACATTAATAGTTAGCAGAGTTTATGTTTGCATAGACTATCAGTAGCAATTTTACAATCAGATTGTTTATGAGTTCATTTTATATGTTGTTGATGGTTGTCGTTAAATTATTCACATCACGTATCGATTCTTGATTCATCTGTAATACAAATTTTGCTTTCATGCTTTGCTTTACTTTAGGCATCATAGCTTTGTTTTTAAACAGGCAGCCTCTGTACTTAAATGCTTTTAAAAATAATTTTATTAAAACAAGCAAACAAACAAAAAACAACTTTTTCCACCCAAAAAGTTTCAATAAGTGCTTCTAGGTTCAATTTAGGTTTCAGTGAGACGTCATGTTTGGATCTCATCGTCGAGGATCGCTTGTGGTCATTTAAACGAGTGACTTTGAACACATGCACTTCCTCATTCACAGCCTGATGAAATCCCAACACAAAAACACTCAAATTCAGATGATATAGCCACTGACAAGTAGTTCAGCGTTTGTTTGAAGCGTCCTAACACCTTCCTGCACAGGACTCGCTGTTCTTTCAGGAGGCGTTTGATTTTGAGATTTCCTGAAGCAAGCAGGCCACAGACCCCCTTCCCACTAGATCTTGCCCCCCTACCCCACCCTCAAATCCTGTCAGCTTTGTGCTGAATGATATATATATGTACCTTGAATAATTTAGTCGGTGACTTATGCATATTTAATGCTGCAGTGTCCTTTTCCCCTTTTATGGTGCTTGTGAAATACTACAGTCTTTCTCCCTCTGCACCTACTAGTCTGAATCACTGCCCTTTATTTGGAGCCAGGAATCAACTCAGCAGCAAGCACACTGTAGCAGAGGGAACTCACACACTGGCCAGAATCTGCTTTCATCTTAGATTAAAGAAAAGGATTGCAAATAACATTATGAATGAAAGTGCAATTACAGAATCAAGGCCTATACTGTATTTATTTTGCATGAGTATAGCACTGGTGTAACTTTTTACTGCGTGCTTTCTTTATGTTTCTGCTGTCTGCGTTTCCCTGACTTGAAATGTTCACTATAAAAATTATTCACCCTCTTGGGTAGTTTATCCTTTTTGATTTTAAAAATAAGTCATGATTATCATAATTTAGCTTTTCTGGCTAAAAAATATTGCAAAAATCAAACTAGATGACAAAAGTTAAAACAGATTTCTACACAATATTATGGATTTAATATAAGTATGTGGCATAAAATAAGTGATGCTCGCTCTGTCAGTCTGAGATTTGGCCACTAGAACATCCACCCTGATGCCAAAGTGTTGAAATCAGGGAACATCCCCCCCAATTGAAGTGAATAGAAGTGTACTTTTTGCCTGTTTTCAAATGCGTCGCGTTTGCTTGCGTCAGAGAACTTTACAATAACATTCTTGTTATCAAAGATATCCACTATTGTATTCAAAAAATAAAAAATGCACTAGTATCACTGGAAATCAAGTCTGAGTGTTACAAAAGCAACCCAAATAGGCAACTCTCCCCCTTCTGCTTTCTGGTAGACTGATAATTGCATGTGGGTCACAAAGACGTGAATTGTAGGTCAGTAAGACATTTAATTTAGCTGGCACGCTAAATTAGACATTTAGCTGGCACGCTAAAAATCCGGCTCGATTTAAGCAACGCATTCCATGTGCAAGCGCATCCCAGTAAATTTGTATATTCGCTAGATTATTTCAGTAACTCAAGTCAAATTCATATGAATTCATTTCACACAGAGTGATATATTTCAGTAGTTTATTCTGAAGTTTGATAGCAAGACTTGCAGGTGTTGAAAACAAACCAAAAAAATTCCATATTAAAATAACTTTTTTGCTTTTTTTTTACTGTTCTTATGGAATTTTTAAGACACTTAATTTTGGGTTTAAGTGTTCGTTAGCTTAATCCCCAGAGTTAACAGAAAAACACACCCATAACTTATGTTGAGACGTTTACTCCATACATGCACGCACACACAAACTACGGACACAAAGGTTCTACACAAAAGCCTTTTGTTTCATATGGAAACTTTCTGTAGAAACGAAACTTAACTTTAGTTAATTTAGAGCGTCGGATGACCACTGGGAGGACCTTTAGTGACGTAACACATCAGCAGACCAGGAGGCGGACCTTAGGATATAAGCAATGTGTCTTCCGTGTTTGAGCAGATGCTGTATAATTCCGGTTATATTCACTCCACAACAAATTAGCCTGTGAGGGTAAGCATCTCTCTTTTCTAGCGCTAAGAAAGAATAAAATAAGTAAAGTCTGATTATTTGTGTCGGCTGATTTCCTGCATGTGTGGTCACATGGTTCCGGTCTGTCAGTAAACTCATATGATAACACTTACAACTCTGTGTGGAATGAAACTATACAATATATAAGTTTTACATTTTGGACTGGATAACAAAAAAAAAAAAATTGGATGATGATCTTATTTTTTTCGATTGAAATACATGCTGATCCACTAAGTAAGGTGAGTGGCTGATATCAGCCGAACCGTGTGAAGCTCTGAGGTCAGTAACTATATCAGAAATGAAATTGGCATGACAACGAATTAAAATGATGCCGCTGTGGAAAACAAAAGGATTATTGCTGCTTCTCTCAGGGGAATTATTAAACCAAGTTGAATGTGTTATAACAAAAAAAAAAACGGTCTACAAATACTCTACAGTGTCATGTCCCGCTTGTCAGCATTCTGTCCAATATCTACATTCTAGCACACAAAGGAAGAAATAGCACTTCACATAAAATGGCAGTTTTTGTCAGAAGGCTCTCAGAGCACGCGTTTTATGTAAAAATCATACAGCACTGGCAACTGTGTGAAATTTAAATCCCGCTGAAGGATGGTCAACACTGTAACTTTTTATTAGAAAGTCGGGAGGGGGAAAAATTACGGCGCCTTAAAGCGCTTCTATTGTTTCATCGGCACCATCTCCGGTTTTATACGTCTCATCCTTCTCTGGAAGGAAATATACGGAAATAACAGCCCCGGTTCCTCTACGTCGTCCCTTTGTTTACGACTTTCCAAATTATTTCCCGAAGATTTTGTTAAAGTCTACATCGGCGACGCTACTGGCATGAAAAGATGTTACGCTTCACGTAACGTGTGAAGATTTGCTGTTTTTCCGTGTTGACACAATGTCTTCCTGTCTTGTGTTCAGTCATGTGTGCGCAGGGATTACAGGCCAAGGATAAGACGGGATCCAGCGACCCATATGTCACAGTCCAGGTGGGGAAGACCAAACGCAGAACCAAAACCATCTTTGGCAACCTCAACCCTGTCTGGGATGAAAAGTTCCACTTGTGAGTGCTTTTTAATAACGCGACATTTCTTTGACCGGCTAATCCTCGCACCGGCGGGATTAGGAGTCGTCTGTTTTTGTGAACCTGGAGTCGTTCGCAAACAATTTATTTCCTCTGTCATGCTTAACCAGCAGAGAGGCACCGCATGCCAGCTGTGGTTTTAGAAATTAATTTTTTATTTTTATTTTTTTCCATTGGTATGCTGCTGCTGCTTCTGTTGTTGTGGGTTTATGTCTTTGGCGAGTAAAAATATATCTCAGTAATCTTTTACTTTAGATTGACTCCACGCTGTAGTATTTCATTTTTGTTTCATTTCTGATAAATTTGATGACTATGACTTGCAGCTTTTGAAAACCAAACATGCAGTGCAACGCTGTGGCCCCCGGGGGCTCCCCAACTTTTCCATGCCGTGGCCCTCCAAAGAGCTTTAGTTTCTGGCCAGGAACCCTACTTTGCCCAACCACAGACAATGTTAATATGTACACAAACATCAACTTCTAGAATGTTTTCCTTGAATTTTATTCAATAAATAATAACTATTACATTTTCTTTTAGCATGAATGCTAAAATTAGACCTTCTGATTTTAGTCAGCCAGGCATTATTGGGCGTTTTTTTTTTTTTTTTTTTACAACAGCAGGACAGTGAATCTGGTAAATCTGATGGGCAATCAATCAGAAAGATGAGGATGGTAAATAACATTTAAATTCTGGTAAATATGGTAAACAATATTTTTACCATATTTATTTTTATGTATATTTTATAGAAATGATTAAAAACAGATTAGATTCTGTGCAAAAAAAAAAAGAATAAAAGTGATTTAAAAAAAGATGAATTACATTTTTTGAGTTTTGAATTCTTTTTTGCTCATTTCTTGCCTCCATCTTCCTGAGGTCCCCCTAGGGCCCCTGGTGGCCCCCCAGGGGGCCGCAGCCCCCACTTTGAAAAACACTGCTGGAGTGTTTTTCAGGTTTATAGACATGCAGCATGTTTTTGTTGGTGAATATCTCCTTATTAAAAATCCTTTTATTTTATTTCTTATTTGATCACTTTCTGAGAAGCTGAAGTTGGAATGTTAATCAACTGTTTGCAAGAATCATTTAAATTAATAGAAAACATAGTTTGAATGAAAATGAATTGGAAAAATGGAAAAAAATAACCTATAATTTTGTTATTTATTTAGAAAAGCCTGCAGTGGACGCAGACGCATTAATACTTCCCATCCATCATTTGTTTTGTTTTTCACGTTTTCTCCCCATAGCAACCTGAATGGGTCACTGGATTTTCTTGCTCATCTGAATGAAGCTCGGTTCTAATTAAAAACCGGCGTGCAAGTTTCTAGGAAACAACTTTGAAATATTCTCTTCATCCTCAATAACAGGAGGCTTTGGCTTCACTTCGAAAAAAGGTCGCCATGGTTACCATAGTGCATGTTGCAGGTGTTGAGTGAAACTTAAACAGTGAAACTAGAGGCTGTAAGAAAATTTTTATTTATTTTTTTCAGGAGCTTCTGAGTTAAATAATGTTTTCCTTAAAACCATTTCCAGTTTATTACCTAATTCATGAGCACAGCATTGATAGGTTCTCTCCTTTGGGCCTGTTCCAGCACTAATATTAACACTTTAAGCCAAAGCAAAACAGCATGGCTTGGTTGGTCTAGACAGGTGCAAGAAAACCGCAGGCGATCCCAAGGCTTTGTTTTGAATGTCTTCATTAGGACGTTGTTTGCTGCTGTTTCTTTTTCCTTTTTAATTTAGCGTAACAATGAACTCTTTCCCACAATGAGCCTACCGGGTATTTGTCTTACAAGACAGTGGAATTATTTCTCTCTTATCACAGTGGCCGACTTTAATTTTAATTTAAAATTAATGCGAGGCCCCTTTGCCTTCTCCTAATGCAAGTTGGTCAGTGAAGCAGCATCTGTTACGACAAATAATTTGTATACCATGGAGATTTTCTGAAAGTTTTGTGTTTGCGGGGCTAGCCCCCACGTATTTAAAAAGACTCCTGTGGTGGCTCCAATAAAACGCTTTTCCTTTACTACAGGGATGTGGATTAATAGAGCGATACATTACTGTGTGCTTAGCAGAGACTCCGGCCCCAGTGCAGCAGCAGCAAGCAGCCGGTGCTTCTCCTAGAAAGAGATTAGTTAAAATAAACCCAGTGATGGTCAGAGGTGGGTAGACTACCCAGAAATTGTACTCAAAGCGAAATGTAGCCGTCTGAGAAATGACTCAAGTAAGAGAAAAGAAGTGTTTGGTAAAAAAGTCTATTCAAGTACTGAGTAACTGATAAAATTACCAATAATTTAACATTTGAAAATTACATCATCTGATGGACCAAAAACATAAAGTTAAGTGGAAAAGTTGGTATCTTAAGGAGGAAAAATGAAGACAATTCATATATGTAACAAAATCAGGCAAAACAAATTTTTTCCACATCAGTTTCTTTAAATAATAATACAAAAAAAAAACGTATGAAACGTTAACAGAAACTGCAGGTGTGTGTCTGTGTCTGGTCATGCTTGTCCCTACATTCAGTGGGTAGAGAATCCATAAATATTACTCAAGTAAGAGTAGCGATACTTCATAATGAAGTTATTCCAGTAAAAGTTAAACGTACAGCATAGTGAAAACACTCCTAAAAGCAAATATAATTGAGTAAATGTAACTATTTACTACCCAAATCTGGTGAAGGTCTCACACGACATGTCATTGAAGAGAAATGTAATATGATGGTTTCAATTCTGGAGCGTCAGAGCCTGACTCTGTCTAACATTTCAGTTTGAGCTAAGTTGCAGAAAAAGAATTAGGGACGAGAATTTGACAAGTTTTTTGCAAACACTTTCATGTCCCATTAGCATTTTAACATTTCGTCAGGATGCAACCTTAACTGAAGTGTATTTATTAGCTAAATCGGCCCCAATTTTCTTCATTTTGGGAGTTTGTGATTGGCTGATACCGATATGTGAAGTCGATCTGATCTGCATCAGCAACAGTCTAAAAATCAGCCACTGTCTTCTTTTGCTCTGCTGTGAGAGACGTTTGACTAACAGACCTGGCCCACCAGGTCATGTCTGCATATTTGCATTTATCAATAGTCACCTCACTGTTCTTGCTATGTTTATTGACATTTCAAACAAAACCAAAAAACAACCATGGTATCGGCCCAAAATCGGATTACGGCATATCATTCTTTTTTATTGACACTGCAATCTGTGCACCGCTAGAATTTATTTGGACTTTTCAGAGGACATATTGACACAAAGTGGTGCACAAATGTAAAGCAGTAAGAACTTTTTATTCATCTATGTTTTTGGTTTGACTTGGGACCAGATTTTATTTATTTATTTATTTTTTTACTTACACACAAAATGGTTTCCATGGCAGAAAACAGGCTCTTCATATGACCAGATCCTACAGTTATTCTGCTGTATCTCTGGAGACACGGTGCATTTGGTTTGCAAAGCAGAACTGAGCCCCTCACCCCTTCCCTAATAAACTAAGGGTATTTTAAAAGTCGCATTACTTAAAAACGATTCAGTCAGTGTCTGAACCGAAACATGCAATGTAGCTGTTACGGTCTCCGCTCTGCTGATTACCCCGACCTGAAAAACTTTGACTCTCAGTTTCTGTTGCTGTGATTGTGATTTAGCTAACCTGGTGAAATCGTCTTCTGACCCACAGCGAATGCCACAACGCTACCGACCGAATAAAGGTGCGTGTTTGGGACGAAGATGACGACATCAAGTCACGGGTGAAGCAACACTTCAAGCGCGAGTCAGACGACTTCCTGGGCCAGACCATCATCGAGGTTCGCACGCTCAGCGGAGAGATGGATGTTTGGTACAATCTGGGTACGCCGCCTTTTAATCTGATGGACACACGGCGTTCTGATGAGCCGATTGTTTTTGCGTTGTGTGGCTTAGCTGACATTAGGATGACATGTTGTTTTTCCATTAAATGAAAAGAGACATACATACATACATACATACATACATACATCAGGAGACATACTGTCCATTACAATTCCAAATATGGGATTTGAGAAAAAAAAAAGTGAGATGTTTTTTATTTAATAGAAAAAAAAAACTAACGATACAAACTCAATTTGAAATTTTAAAACAAAGGAAAGGGACTACATAAATAGAAAATGTGATTTCATAACGGATTAAGTAAAGAATGGCTATTTATGTACAGTGTCATATCCTGAACATTGTGAACATTACTCATTAGTAATGTGTTTTTCTTTCAAGCCAATTTTTGTCATGTAAAGGCACACATTTTTTTTACAATTTATTTTTTTATTTAGGTTTTGCTTTACAATTTAATAGAAAACTGTAAAAATGAGAATATTATCAAAAAGTGATCCGGGGAGAAAAGTTAAAATCATATGTAGATTCTAATTTCACAGAATGATTTATTAGAAGCTTTTATTTCTACGCTAAAAATCAATTTCTATAAAATCTTGAATTGCTTGTGACCAACAAAAACACCATTTAATACAAAAATATATTAAGAAATACATGTATTTTTTTGCATGACATACACAGTTATGGGGAAAACCTATTGATATGAGGCTTGATAACCAGACAGTCATTGATAGCCTCCATAAATAAGGTTGTTTATAGGATGGTGTATGACACAATGGAAAGTTAAGTGGAAGGAAAAAAAAAAGTAGAAAATGGTGCACAAGAACTGGGATAACTTGAGCTTTGAGGGGATTGTTGTAGAAAAAAAATTATCTGCAAGATTTCAGGGGAAACTTACAAGTAAAAACTTTAAGACCCATTAACACACGCACACACCCGCAAGTGCTTTGAAATCCCTGGTGTTGATCCACTCCCGATAGAGAGACTAAGCTACTTTAGACCCAGTGAAAAGTTTCTGGTTTAGCGATTATTGCAGGAGCTTCCCCAACACCTCAGCAGAGCCACAGGCTGATGACCTCCATATGTACCACACCTCATTAGAGCAGCAATTCATGCAAAAGATCCGAGTAACGAGTTCATACACTCTGCAGTGCATGCACATCTTGTTCAGTGGGAGAACGTGTCTGTTTACAAAGCCGTTATTATTCTGTTTGTCTTATGTGGTATTCTAAAGCATAAAGACGGGGAGCAATTTAAATCCGCCTGTGTGTGGCGAGCGTACGAAATCTGTCTGAATCGAGTTGGTAAAATAAATATGTTTTCCAATGATATTGGGACGATGCCGATCGCTGTTCAGGTGTCACACGTTGGCCTGTCACAATAATCAATAAATCAATTAATTGCATAATGAGTTAAAACAAACTCAATAATTTTCATTGGCATGATTTATCGTTTATCTTTTTTTTTTTGTCTCTTTTTCTACCAAAATCTGGAGGATAAAAGTTTTCAGTTTGGTGTTTTGGTCTCAACTGGCTCATCCATCCATCCATCCATCTTCTTCCGCTTATCCGAGGTCGGGTCGCGGGGGTAGCAGCTTCAGAAGGGAGGCCCAGACTTCCCTCTCCCCAGCCACTTCTTCCAGCTCCTCCGGGGGAATCCCGAGGCGTTCCCAGGCCAGCCGAGAGACATAGTCCCTCCAGCGTGTCCTGGGTCTTCCCCGGGGCCTCCTCCCGGTGGGACGTGCCCGGAGCACCTCACCAGGGAGGCGTCCAGGAGGCATCCTGACCAGATGCCCAAGCCACCTCAACTGGCTCCTCTCGATGTGAAGGAGCAGCGGCTCTACTCTGAGTCCCTCCCGGATGACTGAGCTTCTCACCCTATCTCTAAGGGAGAGCCCAGCCACCCTACGGAGAAAACCCATTTCGGCCGCTTGTATCCGCGATCTCGTTCTTTCGGTCATGACCCAAAGCTCATGACCATAGATGAGGGTGGGAACGTAGATCGACCGGTAAATCGAGAGCTTCGCTTTTTGGCTCAGCTCTCTCTTCACCACGACGGACCGGTACAGCGCCCGCTTGACAGCAGACGCTGCGCCAATCCGCCTGTCGATCTCCCGCTCCCTTCTTCCCCCATTCGTGAACAAGATCCCGAGATACTTAAACTCCTCCACTTGGGGCAGGACACCCCCCCTGACCCGGAGAAGGCACTCTACCCTTTTCCGGCTCAAGACCATGGCCTCGGATTTGGAGGCACTGATCCCCATCCCGGCCGCTTCACACTCGGCTGCGAACCGATCCAGCGAGAGCTGCAGATCACGATCTGATGAAGCCAAAAGGACCACATCGTCTGCGAAAAGCAGAGATGAGATCCTGAGGCCACCAAATCGGATCCCCTCAACACCTTGGCTGCGCCTAGAAATTCTGTCCATGAAAGTGATGAACAGAATCGGTGACAAAGGGCAGCCCTGGCGGAGTCCAACTCTCACCGGAAACGAGCCCGACTTACTGCCGGCAATGCGGACCAGACTCTGACACCGGTCATACAGGGACCTGACAGCCCGTATCAAAGGGCCCGGTACCCCATACTCCCGGAGAACCCCCCACAGGGCTCCCCGAGGGACACGGTCGAACGCCTTCTCCAAGTCCACAAAACACATGTAGACTGGTTGGGCGAACTCCCATGCACCCTCCAGGACCCTGCTGAGGGTGTAGAGCTGGTCCAGTGTTCCACGACCAGGACGAAAACCACACTGCTCTTCCTGAATCCGAGGTTCGACTATCCGACGGACCCTCCTCTCCAGGACCCCTGAATAGACCTTGCCAGGGAGGCTTAAGAGTGTGACCCCTCTATAATTGGAGCACACCCTCCGGTCCCCCTTTTTGAACAGGGGGACCACCACCCCAGTCTGCCAATCCAGGGGAACTGCCCCCGATATCCATGCGATATTGCAGAGTCGCGTCAACCAACACAACCCTACAACATCCAGAGCCTTAAGGAACTCCGGGCGGATCTCATCCACCCCCGGGGCCTTGCCACCGCGGAGCTTTTTAACCACCTCGGCGACCTCGCCCCCAGAGATTGGAGAGCCCAACCCAGAGTCCCCAGGCTCCGCTTCCTCAGTGGAAGGCATGTTGGTGGGATTGAGGAGGTCTTCGAAGTACTCTGCCCACCGGCCCACAACGTCCCGAGTAGAGGTCAGCAGCACACCATCCCCACTATAAACAGTGTTGGTGCTGCACCGCTTCCCCCCCCTGAGACGCCGGATGGTGGACCAGAATCGCCTCGAAGCCGTGCGGAAGTCTTTCTCCATGGCCTCTCCAAACTCCTCCCACACCCGAGTTTTTGCCTCAGCAACCGCCCGAGCCGCATGCCGCTTCGCCCGCCGGTACCCATCAGCTGCTTCCGGAGTCCCACAGGCCAAAAAGGCTCGATAGGACTCCTTCTTCAGCCTTACGGCATCCCTCACCGAAGGTGTCCACCAACGGGTTCGAGGGTTGCCGCCGCGACAGGCACCGGCAACCTTGCGGCCACAGCTCCGATCGGCCGCCTCGACAATGGAGGCACGGAACACGGTCCACTCAGACTCCATGTCCCCCACCTCCCCCGGGACGTGTTCGAAGTTTTGCCGGAGATGGGAGTTAAAGCTCCGTCTCACAGGGGATTCCGCCAGACGTTCCCAGCAGACCCTCACAACACGTTTGGGCCTGCCAGGTCTGACCGGCTTTCGCCCCCGCCACCGGAGCCAACTCACCACCAGGTAGTGGTCAGTGGACAGCTCCGCACCTCTCTTCACCCGAGTGTCCAAGACATACGGCCGCAGATCCGATGAAACGATGACAAAGTCGATCATCGAACTGCGGCCTAGGGTGTCCTGGTGCCAAGTGCACATATGGACACCCTTATGCTTGAACATGGTGTTCGTTATGGACAATCCATGGCGAGCACAGAAGTCCAGCAACAGAACACCGCTCGAGTTCAGGTCGGGTGGGCCGTTCCTCCCAACCACGCCCCTCCAGGTCTCACTGTCGTTGCCCACGTGAGCGTTGAAGTCCCCCAGCAGAACAAGGGAGTCCCCAGGAGGAGCACTCTCCAGTACCCCCTCTAAGGACTCCAAAAAGGGTGGGTAATCTGAACTGTCGTTCGGCCCGTAAGCACAAACGACAGTCAGAACCCGTCCCCCCACCCGTTGGCGGAGGAATCCTACCCTCTCGTTCACCGGGGTAAACCCCAACGTACAGGCGCCGAGATGGGGAGCAACAAGTATGCCCACTCCTGCCCGACGTCTCTCTCCCTGGGCAACTCCAGAGTGGAAGTATGTCCAGCCCCTCTCAAGGAGACTGGTTCCAGAACCAGAGCCATGCGTCGAGGTGAGACCGACTATTTCTAGCCGGAACCTCTCGACCTCACGCACTAGCTCCGGCTCCTTCCCCACCAGAGAGGTGACATTCCACGTCCCAAGAGCCAGTTTCTGCAACTGAGGATCAGACCGCCAGGGTCCCCTCCCTTGGCCGCCACCCATCACACAGTGCACCCGACCCCTTTGGCCCCTCCCACGGGTGGTGGGCCCATGGGAGGGGGGGCCCATGTTTCCTCTTCGGGCTGAGCCATCGCCATCGTGCCCCCCCTCCAGGCCTGGCTCCAGAGTGGGGCCCCGGTGACCCGCGTCCGGGCGAGGGAACACCAAGTCCAAGGTTTTCCTTCATCATTGGGGTCTTCGGGCTGCACTTTGTCTGGTCCCTCACCTAGGACCTGTCTGCCTTGGGTGACCCTACCAGGGGCATGAAGCCCCTGGTAGGGGGCTCAATTAGGACAATTTTGTTTACAAAGACTTCAAAATCCATTTTATTTGTTGTCTTATTCATTTATTTTGGATATTTAAAATGTCTTCCAGACATAGGATTTAAAGTTTATCCATCTTTGAGAATATGCTCTTGCGTTATTATTACGGTATTACCATTACATTGCTTAAAAATGGTCTCAACACAACAATATCATCGTTCATCGCAATAACTTCTGGAACAATCTATCGTCCAACAGAGTTTGTTGTCGTGACAGGCCTGGCCACACGCCTTTCACGTGACACATGCATGAGGTCAAATACCATCATAATGAATTCTTCTACTTCCATTAAAGTCCTATGACTGGCGGCCGTCTCTCTTTGTTTGCCTCTCCGGCTGAAAGGAAGCAATTTGTGGTAGCAGTGACCCCTGTCCGCCACCGCCGCTGAGCGGCTTTTTAAACGCTCACGGTGTTTAAACAGGACACTGCTGCCGTCGGCGCCCTCCTCTCTGAGCCTCTTGAGCCCCTCTTCAATCTGGAGATTTTTTATTTTTTGCATTTGAAGCTCTGCTCTCTGTCACTTTGTCGTGATGTTACATTTCACTTTCCTGACTCTTGACTAACTGTCTCCAGAGGAAATTTGGCCCATTAGACAAGGAGAAGATCTGAGGGCTGTTTCAAGCCCCCGCAGTTGTGAGAACGTTGCGTGTTTAAGGTCTTCGTTTGTGCATGGGTTTGTGTCGTTTGTGTCGTTTCTTTTTCTACGCTTCCCGAAACACAAAGTGTTTGTAGATTAAAGCTGTGAAGCTGAGTAGAGATGTCTATTATGGCTATCAGCTTGTGATGACACTGGGGTTTTTTTTGGGCGGGGAGGGGGTTCTAGCATGTTTAAGGATTTTTACATTGTGACATTGAGAGATTTGGATTTTAATGTCTTAGTGATTTATATATCTTGTTTGGCAAGATATGTTGGCAAGGACAGTTAAACGTCTCTGGCCAGAGACATTTGCTGTCCTGTTTTCTGTATAAAACATGGTTTTTACTGTAGGACTTTAGAGGATTCTTGTCTTGCTCTGCCATCTCCAAGTTTACGAAAATGTAAAAAGCCGTGAAAAGACAAACAGCTAAGTGGAAGCGTGTTTCAGAAAATGGTAAAAATGCTGTCAGATGGGTGTCGGCTATTTTCCTTTCTCATGTATTTTGTACCCAATGTTCGTTTTTTAGTTTTTTCGGGTTATATTTCTGTTTTGTATCAGGATGTTTTGTATTGACCATTTGTCAAATAGCACCTGTGTAGGAAAAAAAAATCAGAGCCAATTATAATTTTCTACAATCAGTTGTCTCCAATTAAGTTGCACCTTTAGGACCGATTGAGACTTTAGAGACAGTCTCATTCAGTAATAATGAAATACTTATTTATTTATTCATTACTGAGAGTAGCTCTGCTGTTTAGTTAAGTTCTAGACAAATAATAATGACAAATAAAAAATTTTATTTCTTAATCCACTGAGTCTGTTTCAATAAAACATTTTTTTAATAAATAATATCTACCAGCAGGTCGATTAAATTGGTTTATTGCTTTAGAGTCAACAAGTCTCAAACACAAATCAGAACCAACATGAAGGGCAGTAGAGTGTTACACAAAATATCCAGGATAACAATACAAACACAGCCACAACAGTGGTGCTTGGGTTGCTTCTGTCCCATTGCTGTCACTGTTAGGTTTTTTTCTACGGCGGTTCTGTATTCGCAGATTCGCATATTTGTGAGTTTTTCACTGGAACGTAGCTCTAAATTATTAATGGAAGATTTGCCTATATTTAAATGTTTTGTCATAGAGCAAATGAAAAATATATATTTTTTAAATGCAGCTTTAGAAGAAGAAATACCCAAGTGTAATGCCACTTGACACGCTATTGGCTGGTGCTTGCAAAGCATTCAGCCATTTTCCTTGGAGCTGATTGGCTCTAGTCTCTCTCTGGTGGACATGGGAAAGACAGATGATAGCTTATCTGATTGCCAAGACTGTTTCCACTTTGCATATTAATGCATATTAAGGTATAGTCTGTGGCGCGCTGCATGGTGTGGTGGTAGAGCGGGCGCCATACATACAGAAACTAGTCGTCAACGTCCTGGGTTCAATTCCCAACCTTGAGACCTTCACCTCATGCCTTGGCAACCTTGTGCATCTCGAGAGCATTTCGATGAACGTTCCCCGTCTTTCTCGTGTGTAACAGATAAGAGGACCGACAAGTCTGCAGTGTCCGGCGCCATCAGACTCAAGATCAGTGTTGAAATGAAAGGGGAGGAGAACGTGGCTCCCCCTCATGGCCAGTACACGTGTTTACATGAGGTAAGTGGCAGAAGTGATTTTGTTTCTGCTAAATTTGAGCTCTTGCTCCGATTCAGTCGCTCTCGAGGCTTAGCTAGGCCTGGGCTGTGATGAGATCCCTGCAAAAACACAAGGTTTTACCAAGTAATTTTTTGTCTGGTTTCCAGTGTAAATATCTTAGTATACCAGACATGTGCTGAGGTAAATTTTCAGTAAGATTTAGGAGGTTGTTTTAAATCAGTATTTCTTCAATGTTGTTTTAAAAAGTACTGGTTCCACTGGAAGATATTTTCTCCTTACAATAAGATATTTTCCCCATGTTAAAAGTGAAATGATCTACCAGTGGAACTAGCACTGTTTTTAATTAATATAAAGGAATTATTGACTTAAAACAAGCTAAAATAGCTTACTGAAAAGTTATTTCCAAGTTAGCTTTGTTCTATTTCATGTTTACTGAGATATTTGGCTAAAAATTAGACAAGAGTAATTTTTCCAAGTAGGCAAGATTTAGCATTTTAGCAGAGATAAAATAACAAATTTAAGCTATAGCTTAAAAATCTACATAATTAAACAGCTTTCTTTAAAATAAATATACCAAAAACAACAACTATTGATATTGCTGCCAAAATAATATTTTACTATTACAGTTTTAACGATATCTGATGCCTGTTTTTATTTTAATATTGATACATAGACTTATGCAAAGACATAGAACGCATGCCATCTAATTTACGTAGTTTGTGATTTCTGCCGGAAAATATTTCCAAATGGCAAAACTTATTTTCCTCGTCTTTCTTGTAAATGAGGGAGAACAGCAGCCCTCTCTTCAGCCAGCTGACTGGCAGTGCGCATTAACATTTTGGTCGTTTTGAAATCGTGACTGTAAAACCTCGTAACTGGCCCACGCCCAAATGTAGCCTGGCATTGAAAACTCTGTTGCAAAAAAATACATATTTTAAGTTTCAAATCTCTTTGTTTTGTTGTCGTTGTTTTTTCCTCAACAGAACCTGTTCCACTACCTGACCGAAGTGAAGAGCGGCGGCGTGGTGAAGATCCCGCAGGTGAAAGGGGACGACGCGTGGAAGGTCTACTTTGACGACGTGTCTCAGGAGATAGTGGACGAATTTGCCATGAGATACGGGGTGGAGTCCATCTATCAGGCTATGACGTTAGTACCTCCCTGATCTATGGCCTTTTACCTCATCAATCTGTCATTGCCTCATCGGGCAGAGTGGGAGGAGAGCTGAAGGAACAGAGGAGTTGTAAAGATGTCTCCTCAGCAGAATCGGAGCAGGGGAAGACAATCGAGCTCCTTCGTCCGTTTGATTGATTAGTTGTTGGTTAGTGGAGGGGGGGGAAAACTTCAAACCCGCCCCTGGTCGCATTGATCATGGGAACCCGTTAACGGCTTCGTTTCCCCCTCTGGCTGCCTCTCTGATCAAGTGTTACCTTGGCTTTCCATAAATGTCGATTTACTTCCATTCCCACACACAAAGAGACATGAAAAACTCTATTTTAAGAAATAAATTATAGCTAACTATTGATTGCTGACATGGAACGATTTTGTTGAAGTCATGAGTTGATGCTGCAGGAGTAACCGTCATACATGTACCTCAATTTCTAGTGATTCGTTTTTGCTTCCTCTTTATTTTGTTTGGGACTTGAATCACACTTTGAAAAGTTTGCCTCTGCGGCCTGTAATGTATCTTGACCATTTACTCGTTTGTACCATTAAGTGGCTGATAAAATTTGTTAATTTAGAAGCAATCCTCTATTTTCCGACCAATGGTCAGAACAGCACTGGAAGCATTTAGCCGTTTCCCTGGAGCTTTCGCTGCTCATTCAGCTGCGTCACTGTGGCTGCACATGTTTTTTTTTCCCATTATTTGAATGTTTAAAGGATGATTTAGGTCCTTCAAATTATGACTATCAGTTCGCATCAATATCCTCCATTGTAATGATTTGTTGTCTTTTTAAAAGCTTCGTTTTTTTCTCTTAGTTTTGTTGATTCTTATAGTAGAAGTATTAAATTTTTAGTTTACATCAAATTAGCATATTTAGTCAGAGCACTTGTATTCGAACCTCCTGAAAGTGTCAATAACTGAAGTGGAAGAGGTTAATTTACTTAATTTAGCTTTTAATCTATTAAAATACGACTTTAAATTGTTATTACAAGTCTTGTTACGTATGTGAGTCAAATTTTTCTGCACAAAGTTTTTGAAACTATAACAGCTAAGCTGTAGAGACCTGCAAGTTCCAGGCGCTGGTTTTAGCTAACTACTAGCATGATTGTTTTCAAGCCAAAGATAAATTCATCTATAATGAAAACAGTTAACAACAACACAGCATGAATGGTTTGATTTTAATAGTTTAAAGTCACAGTACATCCAGTTTCAGGAGTATAATACTTTAGTAGATTTGTATGGAGAGCTAATCTTGTGACAGATTTCTTTTTTCACATAGCCTATCACCTCCCTGTTACTTCAGTCACAAACTTCAGATTGAAATATATAGCTAAAGGTTTGAAAGTACACATCATGGAGCAAACTAATGCCAGCAGTACATTACTTAAAAATAACATCTACAAGGAAGAAGCAACAAAATTACGAATTTAAGACGAAAATGTGACGTAAGCCCTTCTATTGAAAGTGTAAATGCCACTACCTCTCCTTTTAAGGCCTAAAATTATGATCATTTGTTTCTTTAATTGCATTTTAGGAGTTTGTAGAAATCCTGTTCAGCATAGTGTTCACTCCTTAGAGCAGGGATAGACATTTTGAACACTGCTAGCATCCTTTGTTTTTCTAGTTTTCTCCTGGTAAATATAGTTTGGTAGGCAGTACTAGCCACTAACTTTGCAATCAGTAATCATGAAACTTCTTGCTCTTATTTTGGACTGCCACCAGAATTCATGTAAAAAAAAAAAGAAAAAAGAATGAGAGCTAAAACAAAACAAATGAACAATGCACTTTATTATCCTAAAGTCTTTAAAATGTTGGAAACATGGGACACTTTTCTCACCTCAGGGTGACTAAAGATGTTGCATTAGCAGGTCTTTTAAAGCCTTGTGTACTTAACCATGTTTCAGAGTTTTATTACCCATTTCCCATTAGGCCCTGAGCATATTTGATTCTCCTCACAGCAGCTTCTTTATCAATCGGCCTGCTTTCCCTGTAGGGCCATCATGTCATTGGCTTTCCTGTTAGCTCTGCAAAGCTGCTTTTAACAATCTCTAATCCGTCTCAATAAAAAATAAAAAAAAAAGGAAGAAAAAACATCTCTCATTAATAGCCACAAGAAATGAGCGCATTTGCTGCAACATTACAAATAATAGTAATCCGATATCACTAAGCAGAATAATCACTGTTTTGGTAGAATTTCTGTGTAATTTCCCACAAGAAGAGTGGAAAGGTTTGCAAAAGTAATGTAAAAATGTTCTTAAACTCTTAAATGAATGTGTCTAAAGCAGGGGTCTCAAACTCCAGGCCTCGAGGGTCGCAGTCCTGCAGTTTTTAGATGTGCCACAGTTACAAAACACTGGAATGAAATGGCTTAATTTCCTCCTCCTTGTGTAGATCAGTTCTCCAGAGCCTTAATGACCTAATTATTCTGTTCAGGTGGTGCAGCAGAGGCACATCTAAAAGTTGCAGGACTGCAGCCCTCCAGGACTGGAGTATGACACCACTGGTCTAAAGGTTACCAAAGTGATCCTAATTCCACATGTAATAATGTATAACAGATTTTTGTTCCAAACTTCCTAACTTAAGTACATTCTAACTGCGTATAGAAACAAAAGTAATCTGATAGGACTTTTGATTCACAAAACTAAGTAAGTCGGTAAGCTTTATTTACATAGCACCTTTTACAGGTCAGAAACCACAAAGTGCGTTACAAAATACAAGACAGAATGTAAGAAAAGGAGAGATAAAATATCGTACATAAAACAAAAATAACACTAATTAAAAAGCAGTCTAGAGAAATGTGCTTTTTAAAAATTCAACATAAATAGCCACGGCAACCAGAGGCATCCCGTCTCTGTCAGTCTATGCATCAGGATTCAACAGGACAGTATCTACAAACGAGCAGCAAATACATCCCCGCTAATGATTCATCTCAAGAATCCTCCGGTCTTAATCTGATAGAAAACTCATACGGTGTCATCAAACATGAAAGGCAAAACCAAGAAACGCAGAGAACATGAAGAACCTGATGATTCCCGTTCACAGCTGGCAGAACTTGGTCGACTCTATTCGACGCAGTTCACAAAAATACTGCCTATATGGCTAAATATTAGCCTCGTAAGTCACAGAAAATGTCCATCTTGAAGCATTTTAATGTTTTTTTTTTTACAGTAAATTCTTCACTATATTAATGAAACACATTTTTTTCCAACATCCTTATTACTTTCTGTCGCTTGGAAACAGATTTGCACATTTTTTCCCCTCGTATTATGATATAGAACAGGATGCTTAGTGTTCCCAGGACATTTGTGTGTATAGAAATCGAAGCCGATATAATAATTGAGGCTTTAATAACGTTTTTAAAAGCTGCTGCTACGCTTTTCAACACAAACATACATCATCTCCTTTGCTGCTTCGGTAGGGTGTGCAGTTTTAGTTTTTTTTTGAGGAGGAGTTGTTGTTTCAGGTGTGGCGTTCGACGCGTGCTGGACTGCTTTGATTGTCTTAAGTCCAGAGAAGCGAGGGGGCTGCCTGGGATGGAGGCTTGTTACCGGCTCCATCAGGTGGAATTAATGCTCCGGGCCAGAAACTTGTTCAGAATCGCTGTTTCTCTCCGGAGCGTTTGTTACGCTTCGTCGGGAATGTGTGAATCTCTTCACAGTTACAATTTTTGCTCTCATCAAAAAGCCTCGACTCCCAGTCACTCCTAACATGACTGCCGCATAAATCAGAGCAGCTGTGAGTAGTCACTCTCTCCCTCCCCCCCACACACACACCCACTCATAAGAACTGCAAACGCGCACTCCTTCATTATCCCTCATCTCTCCCCACCAGCTGCCCTCACCTCCTAACCCTCACTCCTCATTTCATAATGTCTTTTTCTCATTTCTCTCCCTCTCACCCCCTGCTGTCGGAAACCCTAATATCCCGCAAGAAGGCGCTCTCATTGGCCGCTGAAGACCGTAGCAGGGAAGCCACCGGGTTACACAATGCGACCCATCTCGAAAATTGGCTCAGGAAATCCAGCTCTGAAAGCATCATGGGAATTCGGCGGATGCCGTCATCACTCTCCCCGCATCGCTCTCTTAGCTCGCCTTACTCCAAGTGCTGCTGGGTAATTTGGAGGCTGAAAGCAGAGTAATTAAATAGGCCTTCCAATGAGAACATATTTGTGTTTGCGTGCGTGGGTGTGAGTGCCTGGACTGCACTCAGAGAAGGGAAGGGAATCTATAATCGTTACCCCACATAACTCTGTGCATTCATGAGGCAATGACTCACTGTGTGCGAGATATTCTTGGTTTTGAAACCTGTTTTGATTTTCCCGTCCGGCACCAGGCTTCGCAGCGCCGCTTTAAAATATTTATAGAGAAACATGCTACAACCGTCATCGGGGTTTGTGTGAAAAAAAATTCTCTTTCGTGCAATGAGTAAACGCGAGCCTCAAAATAAACTTTGCTCAGCCTTCAGTTTTCTGCGTTCAGTGTCTCAAGCGTTCAGGTGTTTGGTTGCTGCGGGTCATGCCGGAGGCTCATAAGACGCCTCGGATGTGTGTTGTTTACTTAAACAATAAAGAAACTATTATCTCTGCGTTTTCTTGGTGCAGGGTGTAATCTGTAATAATTAGACCGGATTTCCTCTGAATGCAAAAGAAAGAATCTGTCAGGATTCATGACGGGGCTCGTAAAGCAGCACGATTGTTTGGAGTTGTTCAAAGGAATCTGCGCCCTTCACTCATTAAAGTACTCTATCTCTTAAAGCAAGAAATGTGCCAGGTCGGAGTTTTTGCACGGTTCTCAATACTAACTGTAAACACCGGTGTATGCGCGCCTTTGAAAATGTAGACTGTTACCGTAACTTTGAGATTTTCAAAATGCTGAAAACTGTCCAAACCATCATGTTTCATGAAAGAAAGAGGTTGGAAACCTCAGATGGATGAAGCAGAAAGACTTTGCCATGGCACATCCAGCCTTCCTGTTATCTCCTGAACCCGCTTAGTTTTTGTTAGGGCGTGGGGAGAGGCTTCTGCCATGAACCCAAAAAGACAAGACCCACTCTGAGATGCCTCTGGTTTAATTTTACATAATTAATTTTACAATCAAGCCGACGATGTGTATGTTCATGTCAACTTTCAAAAATCAGGCTAACACAGCCATATTTCATAGTTGACTGTACCGATTGCAGACATTCCTTCGTTTCCCACAACTCAAGTGGATACTCGTAAGCTTGATGAGCAAGTTGGGTGCCTAGCCCCATTTGTTTTCTCCACCTGCAGCCGCCGTACGCCTGTTAGCGCAGCACAAAGTTGCAGTCTGGCTGATGCACGTCCTCGCGACTGGCTCAACCTTATCATCGTCTTGGTGTCGCACACAACACAGTTTGATGTCGACACCATTTCCCGCTGAGCTGTTTATTGTTGGAACACCGAGTACGCAGTCGTAAAACTTTACCTTTGGCCAGACATTAAGTCTGCATTGAGTACACGCAGACCTCTGCAGAGTGAAGTACTCCAGAGTGTCTGGGTGGCCTTAAGAGTGGCCGATATATAAAGAGTTGCACATAGTTTGTGTGTTGGACACCTCACTTTCTAAAGGTTTTTTTTTTCTGTTTAGTACCTATTCTCAAACATCACCGCTACTGAGAAAAATCTCCGTAGGTTGTGTCTAGTGATGTGCCTGTATGATATCGGAGTGGCAAGAAATGATTTTTGTCCAATGTGCTTAGTGCAGAGGTGTTTTCTGTGTGTTTTCACCTCAAATCTGTCTGTAACCAATACATCACGCTGACAAGCTTCAACGCCAGTTCACTCCTACGCAATCCAGCTGACATGGGGCTTTGACTTCCTCGCTTAACAAGTCAGAGGCCTGTCGATAGAAAGTTAACTTCGAACACGCTTCCCACCTTTGCCCTTTCACCCAACGCACACAAATACCAAAACGTAGCGGTCTAAACTACCTGTAATTCTGTCTTCCAAGTAAATGCAGCTTCCTTTTAAATAGCTTCTCCATTAACCTGGGTTCGCTTTGAAGAGCCAGAGAGCGTCGACGTTAGCGCATCCCGTTAACGCTAGCAGGTACACCAGTCCTGGATGAAAATTTCCCACTCATCTCATTGAATATCTCTTGCTAAAAGCCACACATTTTAGCTTCAGGAATCCAGAAATCTCTGACGGCTTTACTTTGAGAAACATAGCAGCGACGATTGGTTTAAAAGTGCTAATAACAGCTTTTGGCGTTGCTCTAATAATTCAAAAGACGCTTTAGTCCACTTGCACAAAAACAGCCTCGAGTCCTCCCCACCACCCCAAAAAACAAAATAAAAACAGTGTAGAAGGTGTTGACTTCCAGAGAAAACCTGAAATCCCTCCCTTAGACAGCTGAACTCTCTTCACACCTTGACATCCTACTCTGACAGCTCACACATGAGCTTGTTGGGCTAATGACCCCACAAGAGGTTTAATGCTCGGGGCTCCCTCTTACTATCAGTTAAAATATTTTTTAAAAAGCCTCTTGAATGAAATAAAAAGATTTGTCTTCAGCGAACTCGAGTGTGTCCGGTTTGCTTTGTTTAGCTCTCAGGATGACTGATTATCTGCACAGCGATACAATTCTTCCCCGTACAGTGGGAGGTCTGGATGTCTCCGAGTTAAAAAGCAGCAGACACGGAAGAAAGATTAAGCTTGAATGAAAGGATAAAACCTCTTTCAAGATGCATCACTGTGTGAATGTCGAAATTAATACAAAGAAAAGGAAACTATGATTTTGTTGTTTTTAGCCTTCGGCCCCGTTGATGTTTTGGTTCATGCATTATTCCATACACCCCAGCAGCCCCCTCATGTTGATATTAGTATTTGACAACAGCTTTGATTAATGCTATGATTTTTGGCCACTGAAGAGACTTTTCTGGACTACTAGCATTCCACCTCTTCTGGCAAAGGTAATTGTTCAGAACATTAAAATGAATCCTGTGACAGACAGCAGTCTGAAGGTGAAAATACAGCGTTTCAGAACTATTAAGCAATGCGTCTTGTTGTTTCTCTGCCTTGAACTTTTTCAAGCATTATGAGGCTGTGACATTATATTTTAGAAATAATAATAATATTAATAATAATAATAGCAAAAAACTTCCACAGATATTTAAAGGTATATGATGGTTTTTAAAATTATTGTACATTATCGATGCATATGGCATCTAATCAATGCTTTTGAGAACTTATTATTATTGCTGCAAGTACTCTAAAACATGAATATGTTTCGATTTGAGCCATTGTATTGTAGCTCTGCCTGTATCTTTAGACTGAATCATCTTTCCAGCCAGCTTTGCTGTTCATTCTCCCACAGACCGAGTCTGCCACCATCATGTTTCACAGTAGGGATGATGTGTTTTCTCTGATTAATGTTCTACTTTCTTGGCCTGTGAGGTTAAGCACAAAGTCCTTTACATTAGATGCCATTACAAACACTTTGTCGACATCCTGCTGATGTCGAAAAACTCTAAATAAGAAATGAAATTAAAATCAGACGCCAATAAGCTCTTCCACGTGACAGTTCAGTAGAAATCATGGCAGTGACTAATGTAAAACGTTGCATGAAATATGATTTTACTTCAGCCATGACACCGGTGCTCATCAAAGAAGATGCTGGCATCTTTTTCGGTCATCGGAGCGGCTGCGTATGTGGCGTTTAGGGGAAATTGCACTTGGCAGTTTTACAGAAAAGCGATGGTATACCGCTCTGCTGTATTTACACTACTGTCATTAAACGACTCGCGAGTGGACTCTATTTACCAGTCACTTAATTTGTATAGGCGGTTAGCGGCAATGTCATTTCATTAGGCGATAGAATCAGCGAGAGTGATTTAACAGCATCTGATAATTTTCCGAATTGAAAACCTCGCGTCCCCCTCCGTACCTGCCAGTATGACTCAATGTCCATCATGTTCAACGCCGATGGTATTCATTGACGTTTGCGTCTGTAGTTTGTCAAAAAGGTGAAAAGGGTTCATGGCATGAGAATTACTTTTTCAAGGCGCTTTGCGTCCGTCTCTCAGTGCAGTATTTCTTCATGTGGTCCTCGTCTGTTTCTTGGCAGCGAAAGGATAAAAGCGTTTCTCTTCGACTCTCTGAGACACTTACAGTAAGCTGATAGCTGTTTGTTCTCCTCTGCAGGCATTTCTCCTGTCTGTCTGCCAAATACATGTGTCCCGGCGTGCCCGCCGTGATGAGCAGCCTGCTCGCCAACATCAACGCCTACTTCGCTCACACGACCACCACCACCACCACCACCGCCTCCGCATCTGACCGCTTCGCCGCCTCCAACTTTGGGGTGAGTGTTTTTTTTTCCTGCCTCTGGATTCTCAGTTGTCTTTTTTGTTTTTTTTAACAAGCTTGTTAAACTTCCTGGCCTTTTCCTGACACCTTTGTATTCCTGTGCTAGTTTACGTTTAACATTCTAAAAGGAATTTATACTCCTTAAAATCAAAACTACTTGGCACGCCTCCCAAAGTCATTCATTCAAACTTTTTAATAAGCTAATGTTGCAAGACCCCAAATAATATTTTCGGGCTCCGAGCCGAGTCTGGCAGCATCGCTAAACAACTGCATTTTACTCCAAGAAGTAAGAATGAATCACTGCAGACAGGCAATACCACAGTCCAGGCGGTGTTATAAATTTATTTATTTTTTGGCATGGCGCTTTGGGTGGAAGCTGAATTATTGAATTCTGATCCTAACAGAGGGAAAAATTCGTCAAATTGCTGGACCAGCTGCATAACTCTCTGAGGATCGACCTTTCGAAATACCGGGTATGTAAGAATTTTTTTCTTTAAAAAAAATAATAATAATTTGGTGTTTACATGTGTGTGTGTGTTCGATGAGATTTTATTTAAAAAAATTATCGAAAAATTATTTGTGTCATTTTTGATATTTTCAACATTTAAACCTTGAAAAATGACAAGCGACTGCTGTGTATTTCTGTTGTATCCGACGGCTCGTTCAACGCAGTGCTTTGAGAACGTATTCATGTCCATTTATGTTCTTTTCCCCCACATCTTGTCTTAAAACTGCGCTGTGTTTGTATGTATTCACCCTCCTGCGTTGTTACTGCGTGGAACCGCTGCAGTTACAGCAGCAAGTCTCGGTCTGCGTCAGAGTTGCACAGGTAAAAACTGAGATTTTGCCTTTTATGCAAAATTGCTCCTAATCAGATTAGATAGGGAAGATTTGTGAACATCAATTTTAACATTACTATTCTTTATTGGATTTTATAGACTTTCTCTGGTTGTTGATTGGTTTTGTTCTGCTGGAGGGTGAACTTCACCCACAGCATCTTTTGATATTCAGCACCGTCCATCTGACCAGCTTCCTCATCCCCACAGCACAACACTGCCACCACCGTGTTGTCCTCTGGCGATGATGCAGAGTAATTTGCAGGTTTAGTTTTCCTACATGCGTTGTCTGTTGCCAAAATGTATCCGGATCACCATCCTATACCTACCTTTTTTTTTTTCTTTTTGAATAAAATGCATTAAAAGACGGCTGGTTGCTATTCAATAAATATAACCCATAATTAAAACGCCATCTGATATACAATCCAACACAACCCGTTTAAAGTCATTCGTAACAAACTCAACTTTGCCATAGATGCCACTCTTTCACATCCGCTCATGTTTAAAATAATAATGTAAAACAGTAAAATCTACTCATGCCCCACTTTTCAGGTTGTTTCTTTTCAAAAGAAAATAAAACTATGTGCCGTTTTTTATCCACACCGCTATTAGACGTAACCTTTAAAAGGATCTATCGCGTTAAAGCTCGATAAAATAGAATAAAATATTCTATTTTATTGAGCTACGGTGGGACTAAATGTAAAAACGCCCAAGTGGTGTAAGTGCTGAATGTGCTGCATTTGGGGGGTTTTTTTAGCTGCTTGGAAAAGTGGAATATGTATGCTTACATTACAATTTTTTTTGTTTTTTTGTGCTAAAATATGACGTGTAAGACAGCAGCACACGTCGGTAGTGCCAGTACATGGTGTATTTACATGTATGTAAATTTGATAGGTATTGTATTTACACTTAGAAACATGAAAGTCTTCATTATTATGTTTGTTGGTGACATGTCTGTCTGAAATAAATGATCATCATCCTCATCATGATTGTTGCCAGTTATGGCTCGTCTGCAGAAGCAGTAGGTGTGATAAACGCCGAGGATAAAGGTTGTTGTTTCATACTGAAAATTCGAATTGAGACGAATTGCTCCGCAAATGCCTCCGCAGACCCGCCGGACGCCGACGCCGTTGAGCAAACGACATCCGCTGATGTGTAATTTGGAATATTTATGTCGCTGCAACGCTGGTAAAAAACAAAAAGAAAAAAGGAGATTTTGCAACTACAGCGTGGTGGTGAGAGGCAGTCATGTTTCCCTCCCAGCTATAGGGGCTCTTATGTTTGTGGTTGAGCTGCAGTGTCATCATTAATTGCTAGTTCCTCACCACACACACCGTGCAGGAGCCGTAAACAGGAGCTGATGCACACGCTGCTACAGCTGCTGCTGCGAAGTTGGAAACTTTAACGTCCTGCAGCGGTGAAGCAGCTCTTCCAGTGGGAATCGCCCGCCGGTGATTATCTCAAGAATATTCACCGGAGCAACATATCACAAAGCAGCTCGCTGTGTGTGTGCGTGCACGTGTGTGTTACCGGATACCAGTGCAATAACAAATCTTTATGGGAGATAACAACTTTTATTGAATGGGTTATCTGAAAACAGGGATGTATTGATCCATGACTGCAAAATTATTCATTTGAAAGTCTGTGATGGCATTTTCGAAGCCGTACGTGCTGCGTTGTAAGGAAACGCATGTAACCTCACGCTCACACCGACTGGGAGAAATATTGTCACTTTATAAGGTGTCGTAAAATGCCGTCGCCCAGCGGGGTCACTCTCACTTGTTAGCCCATATATGGGATGACACCGGTTCATTTGTCATGGCCATTAGTTCAGTGATTGCTGCTGAGTGATAAGCCTCGGGGAGCACCTCTCTGCGCTTAATTATGGCGCTTTATATAGGATTTTCTGGTTGACTTGTTACAAAAATGGCACGAATGTGTTTGATTTAGCCTGCTGTCACCTTCATGTATTAATATGATGAATTCTCAGGCTGCACGGTGTGGCACTGTCGTCGCCCCTCACATGACATGTAGCCTTTATTTTCTATCATCTTGTTCAACGACGGATAAGATCCATCGGCTGAGGTTAAACGGTGGCAGGTCGGCGCCGGGATGTTTTCTGCAAACAGGATTCCAGAGCAGCCGAGTCTTTATGATGAAAAAGAGGAAGTCCATAGTTTTGTGCGAGACTAACTTTGAAAGTTTTACTTAAAGAGAGTTATGGAGAATATGAGGATTGTTTTAAATTCTCTTTTATTTTTACACTTGTGGAAAAATAATATTCACGTAACCAAGAAAGTTTTTTGTTGCCAAGACTCGACGCTGCAAACTACTGTTGAATACGTGCATTTTATTTTTTTTTATTTCTAGAATAAATCACTTCATTTTTAACAGCAAGATCGGACATTTATTATATCCGAGTCCATAAATTATGAACACAGGTTTTCTTGATACAGAATGAATTATAGATTTATTGTGCCACCTCCAGAATGAGATTATTAACAGAAAATTGAAGCTCCTATTATGTGGACTTTGCGGATGTATAATTTGTCCATAAGTTTTATCCTCCTATTAGACATAAAGTAAAACTGGAGTTAAGCAGCAATCAGACTAATTATGGTTATGAATCCAACTGCAAAAAAAAAAGAAAAAACTTTTCAGTTTTGCACTTCATTAACAACATTATGAGACGTTACATTTCTGGCTGATGTTTTCTTTAAAATGCTGATCAGAAGTAAAGTAAGAAAAATACTGTAGATATCAAATCAATTAATTCATCAAATCAATCGCTGATTGGTTTTTCACTACATGAACATCTGGGCTTAAAGAGACAGTGATCATTTTGTAGATACACATCTGATTTCAGCAACTTTAATGATAAATCTCTTATTATTATTGTGAGATTTAGCAAGTAGAAATAACTTTGGTAATTCTTCCTAGCCGAATACAAGTTTGGACTGACTTAACTCAAACAGTGAGAAGGAAAAAAGGTGCATTTGTCTCTTTATTCAAGAGACAGAGTAAAAGAAAGAGATTAATCACACTCTAGCGCTGTGATTAATCACAATTAATCACTATGCCTAACTTTGTAGGCTTGAAATGTGAAAGAAATGCACATTTTCAAAATGCTTAAAGCCTAACATCTTAGTTTCCCAAACTTTCACCCTCAGGAAGGTTTAAAGAAGCAATTTTGCTACAAACTTAATTTAGAAACGTTGAGCTTCACCGGAAGAATATTTCATCATCATAATAAGTAGGCTACCTACTACCTCGATTTCATCAGTCTGACTCTCCCCTCTCATCCTTTCACACACGTTTGCAACTCTGCATTGTTTTTTTTTTTTTGTTTTTTTTATTTTATTGGCTCTCGTGGCCTTTATTTGATAGTTAATTGACAGGAAAGTGGGTAATGAGAGAAGGGGGAAGACATGCGGCAAAGGTCGCCAGGCCGGGAATCGAACCTGCGACAGCCACGTCAAGGACTAAGGCCTCCTTATGTGGGTAGTGCGTAACCCCTGCGCCACCACAGCACATCCTGCAACTCTGCATTGTTGACCGCAGGACAAGACCGTGTAATGTGCTTCTGTGAACTAGCTAACCCTACTGTTAGCTAGTCTCTCTAGCTAGCTAATCCCAGTCTCTGTAGCTAGCTAATCGTAGGGTTGGCTAGAGGGGTTTTTAAGTCAAAATAGGTAAACGGTAACACGTTACCATTGACAGCCCTTTCTGCTCATGGAAATTAATGTAAAGAATTGTTGTAAAGAACTTAATTTTCCAGAATAATCCCTAAAGAGTTAATCCTGTTAGACAGTCATACCCATCCTGTATTCCTCTTTCTGCTCACACACCCTTCTATATATACACACACCGTCTGAATTCATCTCCTGCTCATTCATTTGTTGCTCTGAAGAGCAGATATTACAGTATGCGGGCACAATCCTGCACACGCTGTGTGCACAGCGTTGTGTATGTTCCCCCGCTGACAGCGTGACAGTAAGCTGTAGCTGAAGGATGACCCAGTCACCTTTAACGTGGCACATAAAGCAACACGTTGTCGACTCGGGGGGGTCGGGCAGCGCTTTTGTTCCTCTGTTCTGAGCAACAGTGTGAAGTCCCCAGTGATTACAGAGCAGCAGGTACGACTGACGAAAGACGTTTTTTTCCGAGACGGGCTGAAGTCGCTAATAGTGAGGGGTACGATTAAGAGGACTTGGCAACGGAGGTGGATCTGAAACGGATGAAGAAGAAAAAAAAAGGTGCGCAAGGATGACAGAGAAGGAGAAGGGGGGTAAGTGAAGGAGAGAAGGCCCCTGCTATCGTCACACGGCCCTGGCTGTCTGCCTGCGAAGGAAAAGCCGCGACATATCACATTGCGTTCACCTGCCAGCTCTGCCCTGCTGTTCTCTTATCAACGTCGCCACAGACCGGCGGTTCACGCACGCCCTCTCATCCACAAGCCCTTCCGTTCTTTGTTTTGTTTTTTTCTTTCCATGGCGTCCCGCAGAGCCGACCTGCCACTGTTCCGCCGTAATAAGATTCAGATCTGGCTGCTCCGCTCACTCACCATATGGATTTCCCTATAATGTCAGTCTGAGGGAGATTGAGTTTGCTTTTGTAAAACAGAGGGGCTTGAATCAGCAGAGAGAGGGAGCCGGGAGTTCAGCTGTCGCTCCACATTTGACCACATATGCACTTTTTTTCTCCCCTCCTCCTCCTTCTCCTTCAGCTTTGCTCCCGACGGCGCTGATGCATGGTGACACCTTGTATAGCAAATCTCTGCTAGCTGGGATTTTGCAAGTGTCTCTGGGTAGAGCATTAAATCGCTGGGTGGGACGGGGGATTCATGAAGCAGAGTGGTCTTTGCCAAGTTTTTTTCTTTCTTTTTTGCAGTGGTTTTGTGCTAGACGTTTGTTTATTTCCGCACTTGGAAGCAGATTTAGATTCTAACTACAGGCAGAAACAAACACCAACCAACAAGTCCAGCAAATGAGAGCAACTTGCAAGAATCTGGTGTCGGGTCACAGTTCTTTAGCCACAAACAGCAAATGGAATAAAATCATTAAAGAAATATATATATATTTTTTTACATCTTTAATAACAAACAATTCCATCTCGATAGAGAGAGAGAGAGAGATACTCACTCACTCACTCACTCACTCCCCTCCCCATTTGGAAATCCAACACAATTTTGACAATTCATCCCCCCCCAAAAACATTTTTAACAAAAATATCAAGCACATTTAATGCCAAAAAGATCATTTATAGATTCTGCTAGGTAGCTTCTGTTTTTCATGAAACCAGCTGAAAGTTTCTCTCTTCCTTCTGCTCTGCTTTCAGCCGTTGGTATTTTTTCTCCTGTTCTATCTATGTAACAGATATGTAGCTTTGGTCTTTCAGAAAGTAATGCTTTCTTTCTGAGGCTTTAAATGACATTGACATCGAAAGACTTCCCTTTAAATTCTGGCAGAAAAACTCATTTAAATGTGGGCTAGCCGAAAGATGCTACCTGAGCTGGTATTTTAAGTCAGATCTGTATGCAAACCTTGTTTACACATTTAGCACCTTTAAATCCTTCCGAGAAATATCAGTGTTCAGAGAAAACATTGAGGAATTTGTTCTGTTGGTTTGGTTTGGTTTAGTATCTGCCCCATTTTCTTAAAAAGGAGTTCAGGGATTTTTACAGTGACACAATTCTGGTTTGCTGCTTTAAAAGTTTTCTTTTGCTTCCTGTACTGATAAAGAGAGAGCAAACCACAAATCATCCCAGTTGCACAATTATCCCCATTTTCTCATCCTCTCAAGAAAGGCGCAGGAGAGAAAACATAATTTTATCGTTTCTCGAGGAAAGAATTGTTTGGGAAACAAAAACTTTGTCTGCACAACAGAAAGTATTTGGGATTATCTAGTTCTTTGCTGAACAAAACCTGCATAATCCAGATCTTGCTGTTGCAAACGCATGATAGACAATGTAGAGAATCCCACCAGAGTAGGTAGGTTTTTATCACCTGTCATGGAGGGCGGGGGGATAAGACACCTTCCCGGCAAAACTGTCGAGGAAACACGTGAAAATCTCGAAAGTCGTTGAAATGATTGAACGTGTAAAGTTTTTGCTTGGTTGAAAAACAAATTAACGAGCTACAGAACGATATTTACGACACCTTTGATGAGTATTTGCAATGAGAGACGAGGAATTCTCTGCTTAACGCAGAAGTGGGTCACGGTGGCTGCAGCTATTTGCATCTGAGTCATCACGCCTCTCTCTGTATCCGTTTTCCTTTTTTTTTTTTTTTTACGGGAGATCCCTTGAGTTTCCCTGTTCAGATGAGACCACCACACGCGCACGCTGGTTCTGCTTTGAATCTTGCGGAGGTTCATGTCGGTTGAACAATCTTATTAAGCACAAAACATACAGCTATCGGAGCGCCGTCTCAGATCAAATATACCCATAAACACTCAGTGGATTCAAACAAAAATACAACTACGTAAATGTTTGGAAATACTACTCAGCAGAAAATGTTACATGTTGCAGTTTTGGGTTAAGAACATATTTTATAGCTGATATTTTGAACAACTATTCAGTTCAATAACTTAAACCTCCCCCGCCCCCAAAACAATTCACAACAAAATGAATTAAATAAATAACCAACTAAAACTTAAATCTATATTCAGTAGTTCAATCCAATTACTACTTAATGCAGCGTATTCCTTTTTGAGACTAAAAACAGTGATTTTGTCACATTACAGCCACAAACTTCAATCTACACTATTGACTGAAGAAGACACTTTGGTAAGATGAGACCAAACATAACTTTTTTTTTTTTTTTGGTCTGAAACAAAACTTCTACTGCTCTTTATGCTCGTTTTCACACTGTGAAACATGGTGCTGGCAGAATCATGCTGTGGGATTTCCTTTTTTTTTCCCCCAGCAGGGAGAGAGTTGATAGGAAAATACATGAAGCTAAATCCAATTGAAATCTAAACTGAGGCAGAGGTTCACCTTCAGGAAGGCACAAAGCACGGCCAGATGATGGAATAGTTTGGCTTAAATCATATTCATATGTTAAAATGGAGCAGGACAAGTACAGAACTACATTAAAATGGCATATCTGTGGCATAACTTGGTAACTGAGATAATTTACAGTCTGTAGTTGGGTTGAACAATGAAGGGATGTGCTGTTAAGTATTGATTCAGATTATAATTGTACACCACACTTTTAAAAAGACACAAAAAACAGTCTAAACCGCAGATATCTTACAATTAACTGTTTTGCACAACTTTTATTAATTTTTTGGCATAAAATCTCCTTTAAACCTTTGAAGGTTTCAATTTTAACTGAAAAAAATAAAACATTCAAGTTTTAAAAGTATCTTAGCAAACCACTGTAGAAACAGTCCTGCTCTGATCATCATAAATTAAGATCGAATTCAGGAATCATGGAATGACAGATGTGTAATATTTAGCATGCTGTTTAAATTACAATGGCCTAACTAAGAGTTGTTTCCACACACTAGCTTCAAAGCTCTATATGGTAAATTGCATAGGCCTGCATAAACACTGGAGGAGGATTTGTGAAACGGTTTGAAGTTGGTAATGATCTGCTTGCTCTTCCTCGCTGTGTGAACTGTTTTTTTTTTTGTTTTTTTTGTTTTTGATGATAAGCAGCAGCTGCTGCTGCCGCTGCTGCAGAGTTTGGGCTCTGGTCCAAAATAAGATCCGGCGCCGACAACACCAGAGACAAACACCTCAAAGCTCATCAGCATCACTTGCTCCCTGTCATCTTTCTAAGGCACTGATGATGTTTGTCTTGACTTTTGGCTCACAGATGGATTCCCTGCTTTAGTTTACTCATCTGATGGTGCTGGTGTTTTTTCTCCATCTCTCCTGTGTTTTTTGTTTGTTTTTTTTCTTCCCGTTTCTTCTACTGAGCTTGCTTCTTGCTGTCACTGTCGCTTTTCAGACAACAGCTCAGATAGCTATAGCTCTCTTTTTGACATAATTGTTAACACCTGGAGAAAGGAACCCCCTAATGTACAGCGTTTTTCAGACTGCATATCATTTGTTGCCCTCTAGCGTTTTCACATCATGTCAAGTTGCAGTCAGCTCGATGACGTTTATCAGAAGTTGTGTGCGTTGTAAACCAGTGCTGTAATAGTTTTTCACTATAGTTTAGTTTTATTTCATTGTGACTTTATCTTTGTCTAATTCAGTTTTTAGAGTGGGTCTGCTAGTTTTTACTAGTCATTATTAGTTAAATTAAACTTAGTTTAAGTTTAGTTATTGTCACAGTTTTAGTTTTTTCCATACTTCAGGCCATTTTTGGTGCGGAATTCAGTACTTTATTACAATACTTAATACTGAAAGTATTGTGATTATAGATATATTGGTTGGATAATGAATACTCAGGAGAAGATACCAAAAATCAAAATGTATCAAATCAATGATGGGACAACAAATTCCAACTATAAAACTATATTTGTGGCCATTTTGTGGATTAGCATAATCAATTTCACATCACAAAAATGAAGGACATTTTCGTGATGTTTTAGTTAGTTTTATAAATGCGTAATATAGTTGCAGTTAGTTTTAGATTTTTTTCCACTAATTAGCGTCTTTATTCATTTCAGCTAATGGAAATGTTTTCTCAATTTCAGTTTTTGTTATTTCGTTAGTGTTGTTTCGTTAGCTGACCTTGCTGTAAACAACCGTCCTCCACTGCGAAGAGAAAACTGCTGAGCCAAACAGGTTTGCAACAACAGACAGACTTCAGTTCGAAAACAGCGAAGAACCTCGACGTCATAACTCCCCCTCCTGCGAATGTGTCCTGAGAAATCAAGCTCTATGGGACAAATCCCAGACAGAGCACTCAGGGGAAATGAGAATCGAGCAGATTGCAAAGGAAGGCAAATGGGCCCAGATCTGCTTTAGAATCTGTGAAACTGTATCTGCTATTTACAGATTCTCTTTTGACTGACCTTGAGAGATATTTTGCAAAGGAGATCGGACAAAGCAATCAGAGACATATTCCCCGCCTTTGTGACTGGGGGTTAAAAAACGTTCACGCCACACTTTTCAGGTTTTTACCTGCACAAATTTTCCTTCCATTTCACAATTTCTCTAGACATCAAACTGCAAGTTTTTGGATGTTTTCTTTAACTGTTCCAGAGGAGGCATTGGTCTTCTATTAAACCACACTTTATACTTTACAGATTTACAGCTTTTGTGACCATTATGCTGTATAAAAGCAACAAAAAGGCTACCACTGGTTGGCATTCATGACTCTCACGCAGCTGAATCAACTGTCACTCAATACCTGACTTAAGTTGGACTTCACTAGCCACACTTAGCAGTAAAATGTTCTTGTTTTCCTGAATCCATTACTTAAAAGCTAAACCTTGAAGCCTTTTTTTGTCCAAACAGAAGTAGAAAATAAGACTTTATTTTTAGTGTGCAGATTTAAATTCATTATTACGTGAGGGTCAGATAGAAGGCAGAGCGAAAAATGTGAAAACCACGTATTTTGGAGTGCAGTTTCAGCTCTTTTTGATGTCATTTTTATTTGATATAAATGCTAATGTCACCATCAATATATTCTCTGTAAAACCAGGAGAGCTTTTTCTTACTTTACATGAGAATGCTGCAGACTTACCGTATTATGCCTCTTTGAAATACACACAACGGACTTAAGTCAGTGTATTAAAGCTGCAGTGAGAGTGATACGATGAGTGTCTCCGACATGTCTAATATTCAAATTGTTCAATTGTATGCGGAAAGGGAAACAATGCGGTGCTCTCCAGCTATACTGTGTCGATTTCTAGGTTAACTACAATTTCTCTTGAGTACAATCTGACCTAAAAGGAATTGTTAAATAAAAAAAACAACCAGTAATTCAACATGTTCATAAATGCAAAACCATATTTTTGATGTAATCTATCAACCACATTCCTTAGATCTAGCTACAGTGTTAAAATAATATATATATATATATATATAATAAAAAAGCCCAACAACAACTTTTATTAGGTCTTTTGGAATCAGTTGCAGAAACAGCTGAATTGTCTCAGGCTGCTTTGTCTAAATTAAGGGAATTTAAAAAGACTTGTAGGCAGTCACATCTGGCTGGAAATGATATGATTGACTATTATTGCCCCTTTTTTTTCTTTTACTTAGTGGCTAGTAAATGTACTATTTTTTTTCTACACCTCGGAGAAGATGAAAAGTAATGGACGATGTGGCAAAAGCTGTGTAAAGCGTTTGTATATTTTATGGTGCTTTTGATTTCATGCTCGGATTTTGACAGTACTCAATGCTGCAGTCAAAGACATAAATAGTCCTTGTTAGATATTCAGTAGTGAAAAAAATAAGAAAAATCCTCTTTGAACAGATATAGCACATATGGTCTCTGTGGCAGCAAACAAAGACTGAGGAAGCGGATTATATGGAGCGGGAAAAAAAATAAAATCTTGCCATTTTCCAAAAAGACATCAGCTATTAATTCTTGCAATAAATAGATTTTTAGTTTCAATCTTCGCAATATTAGACTTTCCTCTAGTTAAACCATTAAAATCAGCGGGGAAAATACATCAGCAGTATAACAACTCGTCTAGCAGCCTAGCGGCTAGCGTGACGTAGCTTGACGTTTAGCTTGATGCTAACATTTTTATAATGGTTTGGTTAGTCTGTGTAACTCGTTGCCAGCTTGTCAGATTTTTTTATCAAGTGGTATTTTTTTAGGGGTCGGTGTATCCTCAAGACAATACAATTCATAATGACATTTTTTTTGCCTGAAAAAAAATGTCAGGCAAAACATTTTTGCTTGACAAAAATGTTTTGCTATAAAGTAGCAAACTTGTTTGCTAGGAGTTTGCTACTTTATAGCCTCATCACAACAGGTCAACTGAAACACAAATATATATAGCTCTGGAAAAAAAAAGTTAAGAGACCCCTTAAAATGATCAGTTCTCTGATTTTACTTTTTTATAGGTATTTGTTTGAGTAAAATGAACATTGTTCTTTCATTTTATGAGCTACTGACAACACGTCTCTGAAATTCCAAGCAAAAATGTAGTACTTATTTGTGGAAAGAGGGAAATGGTCAAAATGGCGACAGAGATGCAGTGCTTTCAGACCTCAAATAATGCAAAGGAAACTAGTTCATGTTCATTTAGAAACAACAATACTAATGCTTTAACTCAGGAAGAGCTCAGAGATGAATATTTGGTGGAATAACAATGAGGTTTTCAATGGGGTTCAGTCCAGTGGTCTCTTCATTTTTTCCAAAGCTGTTGGAAAATATATACTCCCCTAAGAATAAAAATAAATCAATGTTGGGTATGTGTTGCTGTTAATAGGGAGAATCATAACACGATAGCATTTACGCTTCTGGAAAATGGGAGCAGTATAATGGCTATAACCTCATTTCGTAATAATGCCGTTTGCATATTTTTAACACGCTGATAACCGTGACAAATTTCCTCACAGTAATCATGTTGTGCAATTTTCATCTTGCTACGTCTTCACCAGGGACTCACAGAAGCCTCTTGCAGCGTCTTGCAGACAAACCATGATGAAACACTTCAAGAATAGAGTAGTTCCTGTAAAAGCGGTGATGCGAAACAGCATCAGTAAGGCAGAAACAAAAAACAACAAGAGCAGAAGCCTCTATTGATTTTTCCTTTTCTTTTCGACATCAACAGCCAAATATAGCATATTTGCTCATAAGGATGCGTGTCGTACTTGTTTGCCTGGCGGCTGTTTACTACTCTTTCACCTCTAAATTCGACTCTTCCTATTAATCATGAGCACGGAGGACAGAAACTGTAATTTCTCAGTAGGCCGCTGACTGTTTGTGAGACATTTAAAGGGCCTCCGCACTGTTTTCTCTCTGCTAGCTTTTTTTAGACCCTTCTGCAGTTGTTGCTGCCAATCATCTGTATCTGCTTTTTTTTGCCTTCCTCGCCTCTTTCATCGGCTCTCGTCCTGAAGACGTGGACGCAGGTCTGCTCCAGCTGCTCGGCGTTAATCTCAGAACTCCCCGGCGCTGCCGTCGTCGAGCTCGGAGGCCGCCGTTGAGACGGGGTGCTCGGTTTTCCGAGCCCCCGATGTGAATTTATCGACGGCGTCGAGGAAGAGACGCAACGAGAACATTTTTATTAGAGCCCGGCGAGAGCTGGAGAAGTAGGATAATGCATGGAGCAGTAATGCGTTTCCTCCGAGCTGTCAGGGCTTTATATGCTCCCCACCCCCTGCCCCCGTCACGCTGCTCTGCGCCGCCTGATGACTTCATGGCCCTAAAATAGGGATTTTCATCAGCAGAGGCCTCCCCTGTCCACTAAACGATTAGACAGACTGTCATGTCGCCGTGATTGCTTGGCATTCCTCCGTAATCAATTTTCCTGTTTTTTTGGGCCGACTAAGTGATATGACGTGTCAGGTGGAGTTGTGTGACGGTGCAAGGCTGCTTCCAGAAAGATGTCCTTCCCCCCTCATGTTGTGTTTTTTTTTTGTTTTTATCTTTGCTCTCTTTGGTTGACTGCAGGACAACTTCCCGGCAGGAAACCCGGAGCGTCTCCAGGATCTGAAGTCCACCGTTGACCTGCTTACGAGCATCACTTTCTTCAGAATGAAGGTAACGTCCAGATTTCAGAATCTAAAAAGCCAGACATTAAGAGGGGCAGTATTGTGTATTTTCCAGGTATCATCATTTAGCATCATTTTAAAGCACAATCAAGTAATTGCGTTGCCTTCAGTTGTTATAGAAATTTTACTTCATGATTTAACACCTTGAAATTGGGCCTTGGTCGCTCTGAAAACTTTTTTCTGAAACTCCGCCTTCAGGAAGTCAGCACATCTCTCCTCTATAAACCCTTCATTAACATTTTTTTTACCAGCGTTACACTAAGAAGTAGCTCATAAAATGAGCTCAGCAGATGCATGGTTCCACCAGGTGTTTGCTATTTGCTTCTGGCTAGTCTGAAGGAGCTGGATCGGGGAAGCTTGGGAACTGGAGCTACTTGGAGGAGCTTCTTCTCAAAGACAGAACTAGGTCCAGCGATGCGTATTGCTATGCTGAATGGTTGCCACGGGAGATTAAACGATTTCTCAAACATGCATGAAAGAATCAAGGCAACACTCCAGGAATTAATTTTGATGACGGAATGGCATTACAACATGATGTAAAGCTCAAAAAAGTAGATTTTACAGAATACTGCCCCTTTAACACAGATTGTACGTAAAATATGACAGGAATGCGTGGGCTGTATGTTATATTTGACTCTCACAGTCCCATTGCCATTACAATTTCCTACATTTTCTGACACACACTGATTGTGTCGCTCCTCTGGAGGCGACTGGCGGTGCAGGGGCTAAGCAGCGTTAAAAAGCAGAGTGTGTGTTGACATGTGTTCTGTTACTTGGTTAGGTACTTTTTAAAAGTTTTTCTTTTTATCTTGTTTGTACTGCTGCTGCCTTTTCAAAAGCCTCTTGGGAATGAATAAAGCTGTATTCAGCTGAACTGAATACTTTCTGTTACAGATAGAGACCAACTATGATTCCAGCTAATTCTGAATAAATCCATTTAAAATCTGAACACTTTATCATCTTATTAATTTATTGTTGCAAAAAAGCTAATACATTTAGCATCTGCTGCAGAGCTGCTGTCTTTCTCTGAGGTGTTGACCTGTTTTCAACAAACAACCCTCATAGTGTGTTTAAAATTATCCTTGCCATGGTTCCAATGGCCCTTTGAAATGCCAGTGGAGGTTATTTTGACCCAGTGTCAGAAGAGCCTTTGAAATGACAAGTGTGACATTTAAAAAAGGGCTACTCTTGCTAAATTTCTCTCTTTGTTTTATGTATTTTTAGTAGAATAAGACTCGACCAGGAAGAAAACAAAAAAAAAAGCAACTTTCCATTGAAAAGTTAATCTCACTGTAAAGGTAGCTACTTCTGGCTCATTGTGTACTATAGGCAGAAGTACTAATGAGTTCCCATCATCCATTAATGATGGATGATGGGATGGATGCCTGGATCTTACAAGTTGTGTTTTAATTCATTTTAATGAGATCAAGAAAGATCAGTTAACTCAAAGAAATTGAAGCATTATCCATTGTATTCGATAATATAGGATTATTCTAAATGTAAAAACCTCCACCCACATATAAAATTAGATTATTTAAGACCCATTCCATTTATTTTGCACGTGCTGCGTCCTGCTTTAAAACGGTTTCACAGTCCTACAAATGCTCTGCGCGTCGTAACGACCACGTGGCCGCTCTGGAGTCAAAAAGTCACTGCCATTTTCCTCGTTCCCCTGCTCCTCCTCTGGCAAACTACAGGATGCTGACTTGTTTCCAGGCGACAAGAAAAGCTCGGCTCCTTCCAGCTCCCTTTCTGTGGGTGGGTGGGTTCGGTGCACTGAGGCAGAGCTGAGATGGCAGCTGTGAGCGAAGGAATGAAAACTGTCACTTTAGGTCATCAAAGCCTTCACTCCGTGCTGTACCGATGCTGAGCCCCACTGTGTGTACGGCGTGCACCGCTGCTCACACACAGCCACGGCCTCTGCCTATACTGTGACCCGCACAAGCACCTAAACGCTGGAGCCTCCAACACCAGCTAGGGTTAATTTATAAATCAGGGGATCAAAAAACTCCCGATTTGTTTAAACATTTAAACAAGAATGATTAGTACCGCTTTACAATAAGGCTCCCCTTATAGATTTTCAATAAATAGCTCATATATATGTTATTAATTCACCTCTAGACGCGTTATAAGTCATAAATAAGTGTTTATTATGCATTAACTAAGGGTGAGAAGGAGAAGAAAAATCTACTGGTTTCTTGCCAAATAATGAACCAAGTCTGTTCACTTCTATATTTGATCTAGAGTTGTTATGCTAAACGTTTTAGACTACCTTGTAAGCACAATAAGCATATGTAAACATATTTATTTGTAGCAGAAAGTCTCTTTATCACTCTTAATTAATAGAGTGTTATAGGGCTGTTGCAAACAATTATTTTAGTAATTGAGTATTCTATCGATTATTCTGACGATTAATTGAGTAATCGAATGAAAACTTGATAAGAAAAATATTGGTAAATTCTTTCACCAGTTATTTTAAAGATGCTTATTGTTCCCCAGAAAAACAATACAAACCTGGACATTATTATAAATCAATGAAATTCCCCTTGAACGTGAAAATTGAACTTTATGCACTTGGCTCTCGTCAACAGCTCAGAGGCGGGAGTGAGAGCGCGGCGCAACATAAATAACGACCCGGCCGGAACACGGCGCGCTAAATAATGAAACATAACTTAACGGAGCTTCGAGGCAGGTGATTTTCCTCGAGGAATTTTAATAACTGAGGTTCTCGAATCATTCAAGGAATCGCTGCAGCCCTAAACCATTATTAGTAATTTCTAAACTGTTTATTAATGAATGGATAATATATCTGTAAACTATTTATTAGCGATCAATAAGGAGGGCCTTTTCGAAAAGTGGTAATGAGTTATTGTTCTGTTAATACCTTGTTATGTAAGCATTGGTATTTTGTGAAATTTGAACAGTGGGAAAAAGAAAAAGTGCTTTAAAACTGCTTTGTGGTTGTGCGTAGCTTTGGCAGGGAAAGAAATTAGAATCGCATCAACCAAAACCATAGTTGATGTTTTTATCAACTTTTATCTCCTCAACCGAGTGATTAACTTCCCCGTGTTTTCTGGATGGCTCTCAAACCGAACCACCACAGGTGATTACTCTTCCTACAATGACTCTCTTTTATCACCTTCTGATTGTCTCTGACGTAAAATAAAACAATTCTGGTCACTGAGCCGCCGTCGGAGTGATTTCAGCACGGCGCTCTATAAGCCGTCGTGTCACTGCCCCGAAGCTGTTGCTAGGCAACTGAGTTGCACTGGGAGCAGGTGACACAGAGATTGGCCCAAAAGTTTCCCCGCAACAAAATTGTTCCGGTTTAGTCTATCGAATGCATTTCGATTAGTGTCTTTAAATTTAAGATTTACAGTGTTAATAACAATTAAAGAAAAACACGTGGAACCACAAAAGAAAAACTGTTGAGCCTGTCCAATGTGCTTCAAACATTTTCGTTTTTATTGAGGGGTAACCAAGAAAAGCGTTTGTTCCCCCTGTTAGCACTGGCTTGCACTGTGTAGCATATCTTAGAAAGCTGAAAAAAAATTACAGGAAGGTTTCCCACAATACAAAGCCGTCAGAAAGTTAATACTTGCTGTTCTTTCCTACGTTCTTTCCAAGTGTGTGTTTTTTTTTAATGATTTCAATGTTGTATAAATTCTTCAGCGACCATTTTGTATTTATGCTTCTGCAGGTGCAAGAGCTCCAGAGTCCACCAAGGGCCAGCATGGTCGTAAAGGACTGCGTGAAAGCTTGTTTAGACTCTACGTACAAATACATTTTTGACAACTGTCATGAGCTCTACAACCAGCTTCTCGACCAGGTAATCCCGGTTTGTTTTTGTATTTCTACCTCCACATTCAGTGACCGAGGTCGTCAGAGGACAGACAGCAGCACGGGAACCAAGTCACAGTCTTGGTCAAGTTGTGGATTTTACGTTTGTGGAGGAGTGGAAACACCTCCTGTTTAAAGTTTGGTGAAAAATGTTTGTCTTTAGTTAAGGTGAATGAAGTTTGGATTGAGCTACATGGACAAAATAAAGAAAAGAAGCTGCAAAAGATATGATGGCATATGTCGAAGAATCAACAAAGTAATCGTGTTGCCTTATAAATGTAATATATTACTTATAAAATATATTCTTAGTGATCCAAATGTTTTTATGTTTCCCGTGACAGTTTGCTTCAATACTGGTAGCATTTTGCTTCCAAAAAACTTGGTAGTCTTATTTTCCCGTAGCCGTAGTTTAAACCTGACATTCGCAGCAAGTCCAGCTTGTGCTTTTTATACGATTTTGCAGCTCTATTTTTTCCAGCGTGGAATCAGCACTTTGCCCGTTCTCCTTTGATCTATCCTATTTAGCTGCAGTTGACGCTTTTTTTTTTTTACAGCAGAGACTTTCGGTAAGTGGGTGAGAAGACAGTTTCACTGACAGCTTGCTAGTGTTCAGGCTGTAAAAAAACAAAGAGTTTTCTGCTCGTCTTTTGGCAGAAGGGGGATTGTCCCATGTTTTAATACTATTTCTTATAAACAGCAAAAAATGAAGAGAAATCTTTCTTTAATAACACTGTCGCGCTCTCGTGGAAATACTTTTATCAACGCAAACCTTTGCACCGTCATGAAAGTTACATCTTCCCTTTCAGTTTTAGTGTGTTTGTATTGATAGGTGGCGATGTTGGGAAAGATATAAATCCATCCCGTCACGGCTGGAAATCAATAGTCTATATGTCGCACCTGGCATTTACCAGGCTGTAAAATGTTCAGTGTTTATTTTAACTTTGACTTGAAGAGTCTGGAGCAAAGATGAAAGCAGGTTTGGGGGGGGGGACCATTTCTCAGACAAATTTATCTAACTGATTTCATCCTTTTAGGGACCATGTTGATTTCTCAAGAGCACAAAAACCTTTTTAGGAGTAATCTTGGAATACACAACATATTCAGCCGTGGCCCACAGCTCCCAGTTATATCTGTTTTCATCTGTGAAATTGAGGAATGTGCAAAACAGTTTGAGAGAAATGAAGTTAGCAAACAGAAGCGATGCAAACAAGTGGAGGTTGCTGAAAGGGGGGATGAAGCCACATTTGGAAGGCTGAACTCTGGCACCCTAAAAGAAAATTGGCGATAAGTGAGGATTTATGTGTGGAGAAGGAAATTAAAAAAGACTTGTATCACAGAAAGGTAGCTTGGAGAGCTAACAGACCAGCACCCTTCCTAGGGATTTAAAAGTGTTTTGTGGTAAACCCTTTGTACTTGTCCCTCACAAAAGTAGTAAATGACCGTAGCTTGCTAAGCAATCAGTCAAAAACGGCTAAATATTATTTTCTTGTTTTGCTCATTTGGACAAGGCACTGACAAAAAAAAGAGAGTTGTGGCTGAAATTATTTTTTACGGAAAATAATGTTTATTTGAAACAATGTGTGTACATACAACCAGATGTTTTGTACTGACAGAGGACACACGAGAAGGGAAATAGTTCAGCTACACAAATAACAAGTGCAGTGACCTTGGTGGTGGGGCTGTCGACTCCCTGCCTGAGCTGTCTGCCCTAGCAGTAGGAGAAACCCTAGCAGTTATGAAAGATAAAAAGAAAAAGTGCAATGAAGAAAACAAATTTTGATGAGTTAGGACACAGATGTCAAACTCCAGTCCTCAAGGGCCGCTGTCCTGCAGTTTTTAGATGTGCCACAGGTACAAAACACTGGAATGAAATGGCTTAATTACCTCCTCCTTGTGTAGATCAGTTCTCCAGAGCCTTGATGACCTAATTATTCTGTTCAGGTGGTGCAGCAGAGGCACATCTAAAAGTTGCAGGACTGCAGCCCTCGAGGACTGGAGTCTGACACCCCTGAGTTAGAAGAAATTCATTCTTCTCAACCCCGTTTACTTAGCTATGTTTCCTGGATTCTTATTATTTTCCGCTGGACATATTCCGATTAGAAATGTTGGTTTTGTCAAAAGAAAAAAGAAAGGGGGGGGGAAATGTTCTCTTTTTACAGTCATTGGTTTGATAGAAATTTTTTGTAACCTCATTTTTGCAAAAGTCATCCTTGTTTATTTTATAATTATTAGTATGCTTTGAAAAACAACAGCCGAGCAGATTTAGTTATATTTTATACAAAATTAATTCTGCAGGGCTTTTAATGCTAGGCTTTTAAAATGTTAAACACCACTGAAGAAAAGGCTTATTAAAACATCTGAATGATCCGAAGGACAGCAGTTTTCAGTGTGTGTGATTTTCATCGCCTCGGTTTTCTGCCCTTTTGGTTTCACTTCAGAAAGTAATCAGTCGAAACGCAGCGCCACCCAACTATTTTTACGGCTTAATTCTTAAAAAGAATAGCCTTCGCAATGACAGTGCTAACGTCGTCTTAGGTTGCAAGAGGCTGGAGTCTCCTCAAAAGCTGAATAATACGCTTCCTTTGTTTAGAATAGCCGGAAGGGTTGTAAGCAATTACCAAACTTATGCGATAGACACTTGTACTAATTACATTCTCATCTGCCGCCGTTTCACAGTAGAAAGACTCTCTATCAACGTTTTACTGCGTGGATGAGAAAATAACGCATCAGCCTCAACCTACAGCAAGCCCTGACGATAAGTGATTATGTTCACATATACTAGGTAGCCTCTGACATGGCAGAGAAAACCCATTCCAGACCCCAATGACTGAGTGTGGCGACATGAGAGCAGCCGCGGGGTCCAGGCAAGCAGGGAAATACCCCGGCCTACGATGAGGCATCTTGCACAGTAAAACAGCGAAGATATGTGCCATTTGTGGACTACAGGAAAGGGGGATCCAGTTTAAATCATTGTCTTACTAGTTAGTCATGAAACTGAATTAATATATAAACTATATAAATTTTTTATTACTGAAATAGCAATAGTCATTTATTTAAACATGTTAGATGATAGATGATGCTGAATTTTCTTCTGTAAGGACATTTTGTGACCTCACATGAAAAACTGTCAATCACTTTGATTAATGAGCAATTCCAATGAATGCCAATATAGCATAACTCAGCAGTCATACAGCAAAAAGTGGCAGAAGAAGTGAAGTTCTACACATCAAAAGTAAAATCTAAGTCAGCTCTGGTCCCCATGGTGATGGGTTTCCAGGCGGCCGCCTGACACCGGGCCGACAGGGGGCGCGGCTGATGGCGTGGCCTGTTCCCCGTAAGTGAGCCTTCGGGCCCAGTTAGTGGGTTCTTGGCCCCTAAAGAGCTTCCTAGTTCCTCCGAGTTTCCTAGCGTCTCCTCTAAGCTCCCTAGCATCTCCTCCAACCTCCTTAGTGTTCCCAATGTTTCCTCGTTGCCCCCTAGTGCTCCTCCCGAGAACCAGCCTCCTAGTGCTCCTCCAGATTCTCCCAGAGACTCCTTGTCACCGCCTCCTGTGGCCCGGTCCCTGCGCCGACGTCGCCTGGCAGACCCGCCTCCCACAGCCTGACCTCTGTGCTCTGGGCCCGGCCCCAGTACCGACGTTGCCCGCCGGACCCACATTTGGCTCCTTCCTGTGTCTCCGCCCACCCTGCTGGGTTGGTTTTTGTTGTTATTTGGACTCTGGCCCCTCGTCCTGCGCCCCTCCACTCACCCTTGTCAGGTCCTCATCTCATTTGGTGTCATCATGCTGTCTCTGTCTTTACGCCGCACCTCCTGGTTCCCGTCCCCAGTGCCGTGGATGTCCTCTGGACCTTCTCCGGCGCCGTAGACACCTGCCGGACCTCCCACGCGGCGGACGGCCGCCGGACTTTCCCCGCGGGTTCCATCTCCGGTGCCTCCGCCCACCCTGATGGGTTGTTTTCTGTTGTTATTTGGACTCTGGCCCCCCGTCCTGCGCCCCTCCACCCACCCTTGTTGTGTTTTGTTTTTCAGACTTTGAGCCCTACACTGTATTCGTCCTGTCCTTCTGTGGCTTTTTCGTAGACATAGATGTACCCATTGCTGCAAACGTCAGCTGCACAGTCGATCGTTTCCAGTGATACCCGCTCATTCTCCGCCTTAAACACCAGTTCTCCACACATCAGATATGTGTAAAAGCTGCTGGTGTCAGAAGCAGTTGAATGTCTCCAGCAAATGACGGAGGACAGCTGATATAACTGAGTTCCATTTTTCACAGGAACTTCCAGGGCTGGGTCGGGTATCACAGGATGTCTATCATCTAGACTGTCCGGCCATGGCAGTATCAGGGTCATCACATCAGTGTCATTAAAAAAGCAATCCCTCTTTTTGTTGGACTTGCAGGTGTCGCAACTTTCTGAAATTCCATTCCAATAATCGTCCAGAAGAGTTGATGTGGTGTCATTTTCTCGTTCCTTTGGCAGAGGAATGACAGGACCAAGGTCACGAATAATTCGTGAACACTTCTGACAATGTTCACAGTAGTCAGTTGTATATAACTTAGTGTTTGTGTAGATGCCACACTCCGCCAGATAGTGCAACATGTAAAACAACAGGACTCCTGGCCTGTCCTGATGTTTCACATCCTTAATTTTCAGAATATCAATTAGTTCATTCTGAACAGCAAACACTTCATGTGGAGGAAAGTCTCTTCCTGGATGGCACATTGCTGTGAAGAAACATCTCGCAAACAATGGTGTCGCTGAAAAAAGTTCAGAAATCTCCTCAGGATGCTGAGCCACAAACCTTCTGACAACAGTCAAGTTAATGATGCTTTGCGTTGTGGCATTCATCCAACAGTTAAAAAAGGAGTTGGAGAATTTGCAAAAATACATGGCTGGGTAAATATTTACATCCATGGCATCGAAATCGTTGGTGTCATTCTGATTTCCGTCTTCTGAGTTTTCTTCTTCAGAAGACGATTCCTCTGATGAAGAAAACTTATATACTTCTCCAAATTCTGTCCACATATCCTCAGCATTTGGGCTTCCAGAACCAACTTCCTCATCCTTAGAGGAAGCATCAATGTTCTTAGTATAAATGCTGTCGTTATAGTCAGGGTCAAATTCAACATCATCTTCAGAGCTTTCTTCATCTGAAGACCATTCTTCTGATGAAGAAAGCTCAGACACTTCATCAAAATGTGGCACAACATAATCCTTATCTTTAGTGTCCAGGTTCTCACAATGGTCTGTGTAACTTTTAATTTCTGTGTCCCCAGAGAAGGTTTCAAATTCCAGCTCCATTTTGCTATCAGGAAGACATATGCTTTCCAAAGCAGCAGTTTCTCCAGATGTCTTTACTGTCAAACATGCATTGGTGGTAACTTCTTCGACTTTAGAGGAAGCATCGATGTCCTTCTGATTTTCAGGAAAAATGTCAAAACTCATGTACTTCCCTGTCTTATCCTCTTCGAATTCTCCTGAAATTCCATCGTCTTTTACATCGTCTTTGGCGACAATGTCACAACCAGAGTATTCCAATCTTCCATCTTCAGATGAGCTCTCTGAAGAAAGATCACTGTGTTTTACATCATTTTCGGAGACAATGTCAAAATCAGAGGACTCAAATCTTCCATCTTCAGATGAGCTCTCTGCATAAACATCCTTGTGTTTTACACATTCTTCAAAGAAATCTTCAAATCCAAAATACTTGTATTGTTCATCTTCAGATGAGCTCTCCTTTGAAACAACACTGTGTTTTACATCATCTTCGGCGACGACGTCAAAATCAAATTGTTTCGAACCTTCGTCAGTTGAGCTCTCTGCTGAAAGGTCTTCATCTTTAATCCGATATCCCAGCAACTTTTCTACTCCCTTCGTAACAAGATACCCAAGGCCCCAACCGATAGTTAAAATCATTGTGACTGAGGTTGAAATGGTTTCTAAAATCACTGTCCGAAATCGTCTCTCTATCAAAGTGTTGTACCTCCAACGGCGTTGAAAAGCAAACTGAGAATTCTTGTATTCCAAATGATAATAATAATCATTTGAACCTTTATGACATCATCGATGAGAACATCGATGACATGATGATGTCACACGACCTGTGTCAGGTTCTTGTTTGTTTTAGTTGCTATGGAAACACAAGGAGTTACGTATGAGATAAAACTACTGTCAATTAAAAATGCATGAGTAGACATCTAAATTTGTGAATTGAAGTCAGTAAATGTGCATAAATGTAAGTTTTGTATTTATCCTGTTTTTCAACTCATACGTACGTGTAACTTTACCTATGAGAATACTCGTAAACAAATAAATTAATACAAGTGTTTTTGATAGGTTTTATAGAGAGTAAGTATTTTTCCAGAAGTTAGACACACATCAGTCACATTTAGAAACTGGCTCTAAACCATCTGCTTGATCTATTTTGAACTGGGAGTGAGGAGGATCCTCTTCAACTTATCATGTCTTGCCTTAATTACTTGCTCTGTTCATAAGGAAAACATTGGCTGGCTGACTTCTCTGGTTTTCACTGCTTAGCTGTGTCATTTATATATTTCCTCTGTCCTGTTGTACAAATGCTTTTTTTAAACATTTTATCTCCAAAAATATAGAAATGTTATGGATGAAATGAGCAACTCACCAATCGGTAAGATGGGTACCAGTCTCCACATCATCTTAGATGGTTTCTGAATTTGTTCTTCATAAATGAATCACAGAGAACTGAATAAGATATGAGGAAAAAAGTTACTTGCACAAATTCCTTCTCCACTGTGAAACTAATAACAGCTGAATCATCTAGTCATGTTGAATTCATGATGTGCATCACGCAAATCTCCTTTGCATTAGAAATCTCCTCTGAGGACAATAGTCTTGTTCAATGTGTCCCTTTTTTAAATTTGAGCCCCTGCCCCTACCTTAGGTCTCTGCACGACCCTGCTCCTTCCCACAATTGCTAAGTCTTAGCCGGTCCGCGGTAATGAAAAGGTTGGAGACCACTGTTCTTAAAGTTTAAGGTAGAACATGTCAAAGTTTAGTCTTTCATGACTGGCATCCTCCAACTTTTAGCTGTTCCAAGTCCAACACATCTGAATGAGATAACTGAATGACTTACTCATCCACTCAACTTTCTACTGTGTCCTGCTAATATGCTAATTATGTGCAATAGTTGTGATTTAGGTGTGTTGACACAGAGATGCATTTAAAAGTTGTAGGACAGTGCTCTCTCGAGGACTGGAATTGGAAACAGCTTGGGCCAGTTTTAAAAACCATCTTTCTTTTTTTTTTTAATCATACATTTTCAGTGGCTTAAAATCCCTCCAGCAAAACTCCAGAAAGATTTCTGAAATTAGCACTTTGAGTCAAAGCTGGTCCTCCCTTCCCTGTTTCACAGATTTCATTCTCATTTCTGTTGTTTACAAGAACGACAGCCAAGTCCTTGGAAAGATATAACGTAAAGTTGGCTAGCGAACTGAGACCAGCTAGTTAGCCGACAAATATCAGCTTTCGGAGGAGCAGAACAGCATGAAGCCATGATATTCTACACAAGTAGCACATAAATGCTTCTGCTAAAGTCAGCAGGTGTTTGCTCCTTTAAGTACTTCTATCTCTATGTTCATCTCTTAAAAAGTAATTGGCTCGTTTTAAACTGACACTGACTTGAACTTTATTTGACCACTTGTGACTGAAGTAGCATTTAATTCTTTTTTCCCCCTCTTGAGTAACTCAAGTACTCAAGTATGTCAGTTAACCTTTGAACCACAGTTCCTAGGTTAACTCAAATACTTAAAACAAAAATGTCCTTCAAGAAATAAACAAAATATTAACTTGGGCAGGAAGCTAATGTTTTGTTTATTTCTTCAAGGACATTTTTGTTGTAAGTATTTGAGTTAACCTTGGAACTGTGGTATGGAATATGTAGTAGTAATAATAATAATAAAATCGGGTTTCAAAATGTAATAAAACAAAATTAAAACTGCATTATGTAATGATCAAAAATTTGATAAAATCCAATTTTCAATCCCTTAAGCCACACATGTAATAACATTGTGTGGCGTTTATTACAAAATGTGAAAGTAGTTATTAGGGTCATTGTAGATTCATCTAAAGAAGAAAAGAAGTAAACTTCTGGCAAAAAAATCTCAGACATTTTGAGATTAATCTCTGAGATTTTCTAGAAACAAACTTTTACGTTTCTGAGCTTGAAAAGTCAAAAAAAAAAAAAATCCCAGAAAAAAAAACTCTGAAAATTTTAGATTAATTTCTACGATTTCTAGAATATTTCAGAGTTTCAAAGTTCGGAAATGTTCAACTTTTAGAAATTTTCAGAATTTCATAAGTCAAAACCTAGTAAACTTATATTACTATCGGTGCCGACTTGGGCTTTGTACTTTAGAAGAGAATAGTCCTTTATTACCTTTTGAAAACCAAATGATTAAGACAAAGAAAAAAAGCACATCTTCATTATTTATTCACTGCAATTTATTGAGTTGATTATGTAAACTGATCAATATCTGGGTAAAGGAAAACATTTGATTAAATCAATTAAATCATACAGAAAAGAGGGCTTGACAAAAATGACAACAACAAGAATGGGAATGGAATTGGACAAAAGGAGCACATGCTTGTGTTTATCGGGTTCACCTACGTCAAAAGAGTCAAAATGACAGAGTATACAACAGAAAAAAAGTGGAAGAAAGGCAGCATATGCATTTCATCAGCTTCCAGAGGCAGTTGGTTGATGGATATGGAGAAGGGATCCACATTTCTTCCTTCATTCTTAAAAAATGAATAAAAGAGAAAGATGAAGACTTCCCTTGTTAGAAAGTCTCTTTTTCTTTTTTAATCCTCCTGCAGTTTTAAGAGACGGGGATTCAGACCCTACAAGTTTTTTACTCTGTACGCATTCTGACAGGGTGGCGCTGACCCCGTCTGTGCTTTTATGAGTTTTTTTTTTTTTTTTTTTTTGTGAGTGTGCGGTTTCGGATGTTGACGGGACAATTACCCCACTTCCCAGCTGTCTGACTGTGACATTTCCGCGCTCCTGGTCAGCGTTGGGCTCGGGTTAAAGAAAAAAAAAAAAAAAAAGTAAAATTCTACAAAGAAGTGTTAAGGAAACTGTAATGCGGTAGAAGAATCGAAGCTTCGTAACGCTGACAAATTAATAAAACTGGAAATATACCATGAAGGAAATTGGTTTACTGATTCAATATTGAGGGATAGTTGGACGTCATTGCAAGATAATTTCCAAGCCAGACAGTAAAGAAGTCCATCAACAAAGAAGTGAAACTCTGGGTTTCCTTCAAACCCGGATTTGTAGGAATTTCTACCATTTTCTGCAACAAGTAATGTAATCTCCAGATCAATAGCTATGGAACAACAAACAAAACAAGACCAAGTGTAACATACCTCACTCTGATGTGAATTTGTACTTGAAACCACTTTCGGGCCATGCCCAATGGTCTTTATTTGTTCGTATTTGTAGGCTTTGTTCTTAGATGTACATGGCAAGATAAAAAAAAAAAACAGTGCACAGCATAATATTTAACACAACTACAGCTATATAATCCAAGCAATACACATTTAATACATCAATAAGACAACTTGTAGGAGTTTCAGTTCGACACATTGCCGATGCTCCTGGGAATTTGATTGTACTCCGTGAGACCAACTTTTAATCAGAAATTCAATATTTCGTGACACGTTGGTAGAATTGATCAGAAGCTCGATGTATGCTAATGCCGAATCCTCCCACTCCAGGAGCCTGAACAAGCAAACCAATCATTTAAACCGCTATGTACACAACAGAGGAGTTATACAAGGACTGTTTTGATGTGTCGACACTACCCACTAAAGTATGGAAACTTAGCTTAGACTCGGTGCTGCATTTTTTGCTTCCTACCATAAGTGCAATTGGAGGTGGTGTGTTCTTGGCTGTATAAAGACAGCAGATCACTCAATCACCCCTGACAATGTATGTGGGCTTGTCGCAAGTGAATACCAATGAGGAAAGGGATTCTACTGCACATTTTAGTGGGATGTACACTCTGTTCCATTTAATGGTGATGACACGACCTTCAGTGTCCTTTATGTATGCATATCATTAGACTAAGATGCTCTCACACTAGCAAAGACACTCACCTCCTGCAGAGACATTATTTTACTTTTTGTCCCCTAATCACATGGGAAGGAAACCAAAATTACAGGTTACAGCTCTCTAAAGTAACCACCTGTTATTTATCACTAGCTGTTTTTTTGTACTTTTATTTAAAAGGGACAATACACATTACTTAGCACTTCAGTCAGCTGTGTAAATATTTCACGTTTAGTTATAGGTGTTCATTTCTATATGCGTTCTCTGGCAGTTCAAAGGTATAAAATACATAAAAAAATAAATAGAAATTAAAAAAAAATCAGAACTTAATTAAAAAAAATCTCTATGCACCTGATCTTGAAAAATTACAAATAAGGAGCGCTAAATAGGCAAAAACTTGCACAAGCAGTAAGTTAGTGTGTTGGACATGATCTACAAAGATTGATTTTGGAAATTGATTGACACAAATCTGATTCTGGTTAATTGCATTTTGGGTGGTAAGTCATTACATTTGTATTCCCTCCTTCTACAGTTTCGTAATTTCTGATGATCACCATATGGATGCATATTCATGAAGGCAAACACGCTCAATGGATTGCGGCTGGTGTGCTGGTTGATTTTGCGGACGCAATCTTGTTTTGCGTGTTGTTTTTAGATCAAGTTTGCATTTTGTACGTGCAAACCTTTGAAAGATCAGAGCCAAAGTGAATATATCATTCTTACATGGTTGCTACTACAGTTTTTGTGTGTACAGCATATACTCCCTAAACAACGTGCATTTATCAAACCTTATAAATTGCTAACAGTCTTTTTTTTATCCATGCTTACAATTGCTTCCACGATTTGTACCTCTAAATTCTTTGCTGAATTGTGATTGGGTCAAAATTTCAACACAAGCTATCATGGGTCCACTTGATGTTGTGACAAGATTATGTCATTTTCATCTTTATTCAGGAAACAAAAATAATTGGAAAATACAATTGTTAGTAAATTTGGTCCTTTTTGATGCAGGTCATCAAAGAAGAAGAAATACCTAAACTGCTCCAGCTAAGGAGTTTAGCGAGGAATGAGTTGCCTTTTGCAGAATCAGCTGTGAACTCTTTTCTTGTTTCTTGTTGGTGTGAGATTGAATTCCTAAATGCAAAGTCAGCAAGGTAACGCATCAGCATGACATGTGTGGAATCTCCATATATTTAAAGCATCAATCCGGAGACTAGTTGATTATCTTGGGAATCGATTGCAGTCAAAAAGATTAGGTTGAGGATAAATGAATTTGTTTCACCAGACACACACGGACATGGTGTCAATGTTGTTGGTATTGTCAAATAATACAACATGGGTTATTCAAGAGTTATTTTGAATGTAATTTGTTTTAATAGAATATTGTCTCCAGAAATACAATATGCATCACCCTGTCATGTAGAGAAACAAGAAAACACACCCAGGATTTGAAGGGTTTGTTCTTAAAGTCTAGATGGTCTACAAATTTTATGTGCTCCAACTAGTTTGTGCAAGAGCATAAAGTGTACTGATGTGCTAAAAGGTTCTGTGCAGAATTAACTTTGCAAACCAGTACCTGTGTTTTCTGCACAGAGTAGACTTTTCCCTCCCTGATATGCAACCTGCTTATGGCAGATTGAGCGACTGGGATGGCTGCTTTCTAACTGGGGAGCAGTGCAGTCATGCACAGTGTGGGGGTAACAGATGGTAGTGCCAGTGAGTGGTTTTGGATTTGACACCTTTCACTGTAACGTTGGAAGAGAGATTTCCGCAACAGGCTGTGACAAAACATCCACACATACAACATCAGTGAAAATACCTTTAACTTTCAATAAAAAAGTTATAATCTGGAAGATACTAGAGCTTATTGATTCGACAACATGAATGTAGTATGTTACTTTTAATGTGATGTCGCTGTCTCATTTTACTTATTTATTTATTTCTTTATTATCTACAATAACTTTCTCTGTACAGTGTGCATTCCAATGTACTACCATTTTCCCCGGGGGGTCAAATGATCGTGAGCCGAATTATTCAGAAAGCAGGTCAGGTTTCACTTTTAGTTGGACGCATTCTGCAGGCCAAACTGAGTGAAACTGCATCACTGTATAAAGACAGAATAATGGTATTACTGCATGGTTGCTGTCATAGTTAAGTCTGTCACATTAATTCTGTAGCAGCGTCTCAGTTTTGCATCACACATGGGATGTGAAATTTGTTGCAGTTATGTGTAGGAATTTTGTCTAAAAATTGTAGCACTGACTCATCTAGTGGTCAAATTGTGTATGCTAGTTTCAGTTGCATTGTGAGGCAATTCCAGAATTTTATGTTCCCATAGCATCATGAAATGAAAGGCATATATACAGTATGTCTTAGCATAATTGGGATATAGTATTTTGCTTTCTATTCAGCCGGATAGCCTTATTATAATAACAGAAATATAACAGGTTTTTGTTGTTATGCAACCTTTCATTGTATAACTCGTATGTCACTCAGTGAAGCATTTAAAATCAACCTGTCATAAGATCATCTTGATAAACGGTGTTCCTTTGACCATGAGAAAAATACAGTTTATTTCTACTTTAATATATTATACTTTTTTGGGTCAAAGGGTTTCTGACAGTGTATTGTAAGCCTGGCTGACCTGTTTAGATATTGTTAATAATGTTTCCCAATTACACATAATTACTTAGTGATATTTTCAAATTTCCTGTCAACTTCAAACATTTTTCCTCTGGATTTAGCCAGTTTTCTGGGGGAAACCCTGGGTCAGTTTGCATGAGTTAAACCAATAAGTGTCTTCAATGGGTTAAAAGGCAAGATGCAAAGATTTGCTTAAAACTGCAGTCGGAAAAATACATTCAGCAATCCTACAATTCACATATTGTCCGTTTTTGTATTTCTCCTAACTAGTTTTTTGGGAATGATGTAGCCAGTTAATCTGGGAACGTCAAATCAAGTCTGATGATCCCATCTCAATGTTTCTCATTATCACTGAGGTCAGACTTCAGCACACCAACTTCCTTTGACCCAATTTTTTTTTATTTTAGCAATTTGCATATGAATGTCAAGTATTAGATACATGTGCACGCCCTGCAAAACACCGCAATTACCCAAGCAATTCCATTCTTTGTCTCTTTCCTAATTCGGTGCTCAGTGAAGCGCTGCTTCACCAGTCTTTATCTAAATTTCCTTTTCCACAGAGCCGGAAACAGGAGCTTCCCAGAGAGGAGCAGGGTCCGTCTATAAAGAACCTGGACTTCTGGCCAAAACTCATCACTCTTATGGTATCAGTAATCGATGAGGACCGCACAGCCTACACACCAGTCATTAATCAGTATGTACTTCTTCATTTTATTTCACTTTACTTTTTCTTTTCTCCCTTTTCCCAAGGCATCTAGTCATTGATTAGTATTGTATTTAATCAAATACGTGCTCAAACTGCATTTAGGTCGATGCCGATGTGTTTGATGGGTGAATGGTAATCTTATTTGGGATTAAACACCTTTGTCAATTTCACCTGAGATCTGCTGAATACTTCCTAATTGAAGACAGTATATAAAAATGCATAAGTTGGTAAAATATTGACAAACATGTCAATAAATGTTACCATATATGTCCGATTTTTTTTTACGATATGATTAGAAAACTAAAGGACGGAAAATGTCACTCTTGAAAAAAACAAACAAATAGGCCTGTCACAATAACAAATTTTACTGGCCAATAAATTGTCCCAGACGTTATTGCGAAACGCAATAATATTGTTGTTTTGAGACCATTTTCAAGTAACATAGTGCTAATGTCATAAAGACGCAAGAAAGAATGATCAAAGATCAATAAACTGTCATTTCTAATGAACATTTAACACTGGTCCTGTAAGACATTTTAAGTGCCAAAATAAATAAACAAAACAGGAACAATAAATAAAATGAATTATGAAGTCTTTGTGAACAAAATTATCCTTCATAAAAAAGGGCTACTTGAAACCAATGAACCAGACTGAAGCATTTTGTCATCCAGTTTTGGGTAAAAAAAAAAAAAAAGAGAGAGAAAAGCTATAAATAATGCAACAGGAAATTATTGAATTTCTTTTAATTTATGAAGCCATTAATTGATTTATTGCCTATTGCAACGGGCCTATGCACAATCTACATTGCAAGGGGCATAGACTGGTAAAGGTGGTCCCATTTTTATTATTAAACAATGTTCTGTGGGAAAAACCTGCATTCTGACATCCATATGGATATTACTGCAGCAGTTGTCACCTGCAACGTATGACAGAAAAGAAATAAAGAAACCTGAGCTGATCTCATGGACTGTGTGCCACTCCGATACCAATCTGATGGGATATGATTGCATCTGTGGGAAATGGGTTCAGCCCACAGGGACCGAGCCTCGTAAACCGCAGGGCCAAAAGGAAGCCATGTTAATATCCGGCCTCTATCAGACACTTTATTACACTGTTCTTACGTTCGTTGTTAATTCTCCGACTGGTCTGACGTGTTTTGGTGGCGACGCACTCAGTACTGGGTCTCTTGTTAAAATGTGATGGCTGATGGTCGTATGGTATTATCGGGTTAATGAAACGTGGCCAACAACTGTGTTTCTCTTTTTAGCTGGTTTCCAGTTACTGCCTTTTTTTTTTTAGAGCTGAACTATTCCTCTACAGATTTGATCCAACCCCATTATCGGTTTTAGAACTATAATAAAAGAAGATGTAAAAACAGTAGTAAAAACTGCCCACCGTCCATGAGCATTCGTTAATTATTTATATTTGGAGCAGAGTTGAAGTCGCTGTAAAACAGGGTTTTACTGGCAAAGATGAAAGGACTTCAGTGTTGTGAGAGTTTTGCCTGTCATGTTTGCGATTGTCAAAGCATTTCCAGATGCAAAATGTTTCATGGCAGACAGGAGGCTGTAGCTCAGTAGGATGAAACAGAGCATTTTTCTGTAGCTTCGTTCGTTTGGCGAGGTGTGAATGCCCAATCAAACTCTGACGTGGACCAGAAAACCGAACTCTGCCTAGAAAGCTTGGATGATTCGGTTGAAATGAACTCTGGTGCGGTTTGAAAGCATATGTAGATGCAAGCGAACTGGAGACCGCTCCAAAAGCAGGAAGTGAACGATAGCGGCAGGGCATTTTGAGGTCAACAGAGACAAAATAAAGGCGCGAGTCTTGCATGACGGGGAGAAATAGCTTGTGATCTTCAACTTGAGATAAAAGAGAAAGCCTACAACCGCTAAAATTTGACTCCACTCCATTTTTGTTTAGATGTTGTGAAGAAGGAAGTTGCGCTGGTCTTCTTCGGCGTTTTCTCTCTCATTTCCTTCAGTAGTTCTTGGTGCAGCGCCACCACAGGTTGTTCAAAGGGTTTGGATGGTTTGACGCAGAGCAGTGTCAAAGCAAACCGCACCTGCTGAAAATGTAACAAAATGTTGCAATTTTGGTTCCCAATCCAACCGAGTCTACCAAACTATCAAGTGTGAAAAAAGCCCTGAATCAACAGCAGACATTTCAGAACATGTTTCCTTTTAAATAGATCTTACACCCTAATTATATTATGTTTGTTAATGTTTTGTTTTAATGACATGGGAAGTTATCAGGTAAATAACACTCTCATGTTACTTTCCTGCAAATCTTAACACTTCAAGACTTCCAAAAATTCCCAACATAAACTGTTGCAGCTCTTACATATCCTGTACCCCAATGTCCCATCTACACTGTGTTCCAAATTATTATGCAAGTGATATTTTCTCAGATTTTCTTAAATGCAAATGATGCTCAGTATAATGTTCAAGTCATGAACTATTACAGTATAAATCAAATTTTACTGAACAAAGCTCCCCATGAGAACAGTATTTTTTTCAAAAATAAAAAACTCAAAATGCACTGTTCCAAATTATTATGCAGCAAATAATAATAATAATTCAAGCTACACCTTCATGGACTCTGAAGGGTTCGACCAATGATTCTCTCCCCATGATTTTGGCCCAAAGCATGACTCCACCACCTCCTTGCTGACGTCACAGCCGTGTTGGGACGTGGTGGTCATCCACCACCAATCCACTACTGCGTCCATCTGGACCATCCAGGGTTGCACAGCAGTCATCAGTGAACAAGTCTGTTTGAAAATTAATCTTCATGTCCGGCTGGTCCCACTGCGACCGTTTCTGCTTGTGAGCTCTGGTTAGTGGTGGCTGAATAGCAGGTTGATGCACCACAAGCCTCTGGAGGATCCTCCACCTTGAGGTTCCAGAGGCACCAGCAGCTTCAAATAACTGTTTGCTGCTTTGTAAGGACATTTTAACAGCTGCTCTCTTAATCCGATGAATTTGTCTAACAGAAACCTTCCTCATTCTGCCTTTATCTGTACAAACCCATCTTTGTTCTGAATCAGCCACAAATCTCTTCACAGTACGATGATAACGATTCAGTTCTCATTAAATATCTAATGTTTTCATACCTTGTCATACGGCACTACACTATCTGATGATTTTAATCAGCAGAGATCCTTTCTCTTTCCCATATTGCTTGAAACCTGTGGCCTGCTTAATAATGTGGAACATCCTTCTTAAGTAGATTTCCTTTAATTGAGTTCACCAGACAAACTAATCAACCAGCTCTGTGAAATTAATTATAGTGATTCAAAGAGCCCTGACACACAATACCATCTAGAAATTTAATAGCACAGCAAAAAATTTAATCTTTATGACACTAAAATCCAATTTGCATAATAATTTGGAACACGGTGTATATTCTTACACTTTATGCAGACAAGTAAATTTTGCTACTAATTATTTAACCTCTGGTCCTTTATCATACATAGAACGAAACGTCATGCTGCAATATTAATTGTGAGTCTGACCTGGTAGCAGGCATGCGTTGTGCCATCGCTCACTAATTGCAAAACATGTTTCATTTTCCAGTACAGGCCAGCTGAGCGCTGGTCAGGGGCCATCAAGCTATAAATCATCATATTCAGGTCACCAGCTGATTTCTTAGGGCAACTCTAAAAATAATCTTATTAAGACCACAGCAAGCCTCTGTTATTCATTAGAACAGGAGGGGGGAAAACAAAAAAATGTTTCCTGTTGCAGGGGAAAAGGCTTGCCCTATTCATATGATTTGGTGTAATATGATAAACAATGTACATGGCTTGAGAAAAAAAAACGCATTAAAATGTAGCATGTTTGTGTCCCTCGTACACATTCGCTCTTTTTTTCTTCTTCTCCTTCTTCTCGCTGATTTACGATGCTTATTAGGCCTTTGTTTATGCCTTGAGCTTTCCTCTCCTATACCAGCTAATGACAGCTTTGCAGTATTCATGCTCAGTGTCTCCACCTTTTTTTTTTTTTTTTGGGTCAAGCTGAAGAGTGACAGCGAGTGTGATGTTTTCCTTTTTTTTTTGTTTTTTGTTTTTTTCCTCCACAAACTTGCGAGTGGACTTGTTGCCTTTAAATAATAGGCTCTGCAGCCAGAGGGAAATAGCTGTCAGTCTGTTGCTCTCTGCTGAAAATATTTATGTGGGAACAAAGCCGCTGGAAATTTGAGGCAGTAAACTGATCCGCAGAATTGATCTCATGATAGGAAATATAAAACAGAATGCTGTAGTTGTTTTTCAAAGTTAAAAGGAGAAGAAGAAGAAGCAGCAGCAGCATGCCGGGATGTTCTGAGAAAAAAAATAATTCTTCTTGCAGATAATGCTTCTCTCCAGCAAAACGTAAATTGTGAAGCAATCCCAAACATGTGCACTGACTGCAGATTCATATTCATTTCCATTATAAAGGGTTTTCATTGCATGATTCAGCCATAATACGCCCAAGCGGGTGCATGACGAGACTGAGGAATAACGTCTGAAAGCAGAAAGGTTTTCGAAATGGTAGAGGAAGTACAACAGCAAAAATAAATCAAAATAGTTTATATTTTGTTTCATTAGAAGCTCAAACTTTATGGAGTTTATTTGGATTTTAAACGGTAGCCTATAAAAATGCAACGCATGATTGGCAAGTAGAAGAAAGTTAACTCAGATTTTATTTGTTTTTTACCAATAATATTTGTCATTGTGACATGTTTGTGTGTTTAGTGTCCCTGAATCAATAAACCCGAGTCAATAATTCAACCACAATTAAATGTCCTGTGGATATTTCGGGGTGAGACAATAAAGGCTTACCCAGTCTTTCTTTCTAAGATATCTCAAACTTTGTCAGGTTGGGTGGAGAGGGGCTTTGAAGAGATCTCTTCAAATCGTTCCACATATTTAGAATTTTGGTTGAGTCTGAATTTTTATTGGGTCACTCCTTCCAACAACGGATTTGAGCGCTTCCATAAAAGGTGCGCCGGTTCTAGTCCTCCTGTCTACACACTCTCCCTCGGCCGAAACGAGTTGCCACGGGCAACTCCTCTGATTAGCACTCCGCTTGGCCGACTGGCAGGTCGGTTTAGGTGAAAGGCCGCGTCCTGGTTAGTTTGAGGTTCTGCCATCTTTCCTCGCACTTTTTTTTAAGAGATGCGTTGAATAATTCCTCCTGAGGGCTTCAAATATTAAAACGTCCCATAACCCGGTTGCACATTTGAATGCAAATGTACAGCACAGTTTTCAGACCGCTGTTCAAACAAATGATAACGCGTCGATTTGAAGGTTGTGTTTTTAGAGTGACGGAATGTGAAACATTTTAAGGATGTGAACATTGCTTAATGGCACTTTATGTAGACTGTAAAAAATAAATAAATCAAATTTACGGTAAAATACCAGCAGCTGTAGTTGCTAGAATTTTACTGCAATTCTGTAAATACTGTATTTCTACAGTATTTTACCATAAATGTTTTACTATATATTTTTTTTCTCCATATGACTTCTATTAGATGATTTATCTTGCAAGAAGATTTTGTCCTTTTTTGGCAGGAGAGGCATTTCGTTTGCTGTACGACACAACACAGCCTCCATTAAAAAAAAGTGAAATATTTCCAGATAAAATCACCATCTTCGGGGGTGGCTCGGTCATCCATAAATGTCCTCCCATCATTTCGCCAAGCCACGGATAATTAAACCGACGACATCTCGCATTCAAGCTTTGACTGGAAATCCATACACATTCAAAGCAGATTACTTGCCAATTAGGCTGCCACCAACCTCTGTCTCTCCCTTAAAGTGTTGATGTTTCCTCCCACACTTGCTCTTATGCATAACCGTTTCTTTCCCATTTACCCCTCAGCTCAACCAAAAGTTTTGGGAGTGGCAAAACGGGGGGTGGAGGGGAAGTACACTGAGAGACAGAGCGACCAAACCCACTTCCACATCTGCTAAGAAAGCTGCTGAAAAAGTCAGAGGAAGGGGAGGACGTCAGAGTCGTCCGGTTATTGTCGCGTGGAAGCATGAGGGTGACTGGAATTTCTCTCCATCCCGACAGGTTTCCGCAGGAATTGAGCGCGGGAAAAATCAGCGCCGAGATCATGTGGAACCTGTTTGCACAGGATATGAAGTACGCGATGGAAGGTCAGTAAATCTGTCAATCCGTTATCGTGTGTGTGTGTGTGTGTCTGATGGAGCGAAAGAATCAGATAAAAGAGCTCAACCGAATGAATGTTGGTCTGGAGTGTATTGTGTCAGCTAATTAGCAGCTTTACTGCCATCTCATTTCACTCAACCCTGCTACGGTTTGAATGTGCCACTCTGCTGTGTTCCCTTAATTGGCTGGTGCTGAGAAGTGTTTCTTTTTCTTGGCTTTGTCCCGCATGTGGTCATCTTTACTGCCTATCTAGATTACACTTCCCCCTACCTATCGATCCCTGCAGAGAAAAAGGAAACTTCTTTAAATCAAGATCAACAGTTGATCAAAGGCACAGCAAAAAACTGATCAGACGCTCTGCTATTTTTTCTTTCTTTTTTCTTTTTGTTTCCCTTCTTGCTTATTTTTGTGCCTGTGTAAATCCAGCAGCGCTCGCAAGTAATTTTAGATGGGGAAAAAGGAAAAAAAAAAAAAAGAATCTACAAAGAAGGACCGGTTTTGTGCTTGAGAAAGGGGCATGTGTGAGATTTGTGTTGTTCACTTTAACCCGTGACGACAGGGTGGCCGGTAGTCATGACTCACGAGGTTTAAAATCCGAAAACGTGTGACAGAAACGCAGCAGCCATTGTAAGCAGTTCCCCTTGCATTGTCCTGTGTATTGGGCAGTTGAAATAAGATATTTAATACACTATAAAATGTTGAAACCTTTTTTCTTCTTCTAATTGGACTAAACAATTTCTGTTTTATGTCAGTCGGGAATACCAATGTTATTTCTATTTGCCTAATTCAAGAGTAAATAGAGAGAATTTTAGATTTTCTTTTCTTCAGTGTTGGGAAATGTACATAAACTGATATTTTTGTGCATTTAAACAACTTGAGTTTGCCTCGATAAAGTCACAGTTTTGTGATCTTTCACATCACTGAGCCTTAGGCACACTGTATCTTAAGTCAACATCTCAAACAAACTGCTTGTGTTTCGGCCGTAGTGATTTAATACCCTAACCCCTACCCTAACCCTAACCCCCTAACCCCAAATTCACCTTACATAAAATCCACTTTTTTATATGCCTCTCTCTCATAAGCTTTGAAAGTTAAGTATTGATTTTGTTTTAATGTCTGCATCCCAAAGAAAGCAGGGAATCAAACGCTAAATCTCAAATTGCTTTGCTGCTATGGGAGAGAGAGGGTGTTTCTCTTTTTGTCTTCGAGTGTTGACTTTAATCCCTAACTCCTATTTTTAATTTTTTTTCCCAAACCCAAACTCCCAGAAGTCGTTTGCCTCCTGAGTTCGGTCTTTTAAGTTGCTCACTTCTGAATGTAACTTTGTAGTATTTAACATGCAGCGTGGATGTGGAAGGCTGAGCAGATTTATTAGGACTTGGGCTGCGAATGAATGTAAAAAGATGTTTATCGAGTGCAGATAGAGGACGGATTCTTCAGTATGAACTACTAGGGTAATATTTGTGAAACTGAAATAGTCACTTTATAAGTATAAGCTTCAACAGATGATGAATTACCATGAATCGTGGCTGTCGACATGAATTTTGTGGCTTCAAGAAAGATAAAGAATTCACGTAGAAACTCCATTTTGAATATCTTAATGAGGCCAAAGTGAATTTAAATCCTTATTTACATCTCAAAAGACTAACAACTGGGTCACTGTGTCAGTTATTTTGTTCTGGTTGGCATTCGCGTGCAACACACACAATAAAATGAACCCTTCATGGCAGGTTAAGACTGCTCCTTGGTTTAACAAGCCACACACGATTGTGTTGCAGACAATTTAGAAAGCCTTGTGTTACTGTGATGATGTTTCACCCTGACCATCAACCGAAGCGCACTCACGTGATTCTTTGTTTCTCTGCGTCCTGGTCACAGTTCTAACATGGTTTCTGCACCTGCATCATCAGTTTTTTGTCCCGCTGCGTGGGTGGAGCCGCTGTCAGTGTTAACAGCTTATTATCAGCGTGAAAGAATGAACTAGATTATTCATTTATTTGACTTGCCTTGGAGAGTTGACATTTTTTTGTGCTTTCTTTCATACGCAATGGCAATAAAGGAAATTCTGATTCTAGTTGGAGACCCAATTCAGAAGCATCGAGTTTTGTTTTTACGAGTCTGTTCTTCTGTTCTGAAGCCTACGGTCCTAAATTTAATGTAACAAGGACGCCTCAGCATCATCTTGGAATATTTACAACTTGTTCTTTCTTTTTTTAGTCAACCAGCCTATGCACAATTTGGAGATGTGTGCTCCACTCCATGGGGTGCCTTGCACATACTGACGTCTCTTTGCAGTTGGCTCCGTTGTTGAACAGTATTTATAAGAATAGATTTATCACTAGAATGTCTGGGTTTTCGATTTCTCCCCAGAATGGCTGAACAGGGCCAAAAGGCCCTGAGTCCACCCTGACGACTCTGATGGCTCAAATTAGCATTCTTCTTCAATTGTAAATGTGGCCGTTGACCGTCAGGCCAGAAGGTGGGAGTGTGAATAGTCCATGTTGGGGGTGGGTATCTATGATACCTGCAGGAGATCAGATCTCCTGTAGGTAATGCTCTTCAGTTTAGTTTTGAAGCATACATGAAGTGTTTTTGGAGAGATGTGACCTTTTGCAGCTGATCCATGATGTTGTGCTGCATTATCCAGGTCATTTTGCCAAATGTACATAGAGTTTGCAAAACATACAATCTGTTTCAAAAAATATGCAAAGGTTTTTCTAAAAGAAATGAGTAATGTTTCTCTTTGAAATAAAGCTAAGAGGGTATTAATTGTGTTGATCCACCTCAAACAAATCATGCAAAAAGTGTAAGCAAAAGAAATCTGGGAGACTTAGCACATGCAAATTTGCATGCAGCCTTTTGTGCTGTGGAGGATAAATAGGTGACTGCTTCACCTATTTAGTTCACAAGAACTAATGGCATTTATTTCAGTCATAATCTTGTGGGGGGTGACCAAGGTTCCATCACTATGTGACAGCTGGTCAGCAAACCTGGCAAACATGATTGACATGGCAGCACTGAATGCACATGTGCTTTATCAGGCATGCATTGGGGTGCAGGAGAGACGGGTGGACTTCCTGGTTGAGCTTGCAAAAGAGTTCGGTAACTCTCATGTGAGTGAGAAGAAGGCACACAAGGAGAAACTGCTTCGGCAACAACCTTCCACACCCAGCTCAGGCAAAAGGGCGAAGTGTCAGGTCAACCATCGATGCAGGATGCGTGTCCTGAGGCCGAAACATCATCAGTGACCCCTCACACCCCCACCATGGACTGTTCTCCCTGCTGCCCTCTGGAAAGAGGTTCTGCATCATCCGGTGCAGGCCCACCTGGTTCCGAAACAGCTTTTTCCTACTTGCCATCAGACTGCTGAGCTCTTAACTGGACTGCACTCAAAAACTGGTCTCCACTTTATACCTTGCACATGTACAGAGCTAAATAACTTCTATTTTACTGTCAGTCCTGCACTTTATATTTTATATTTAGATTTATATTCATATTTTATACTGTATTTTATTTTACTCACAACATTGGAACCTCAAACATTATCCTGAGCCGTATGCAACGAAATTTCGTTCTGTATACACCCTGTGCATTGAAAATGACAACAAAGTCAGTCTAAGTCGAAGTCTAAGTCTAAGTCTAAGGAACAATTGTGCAACTGTGAGATGCGTTGAGGCCATTACCAGGGTACTTCTAAGGTAATGGCCCTAGGTAATGGCCCTATTTACTGAACAAAAGCACCTGCTAGATAAGATCCTTCAGGCCAGTTGGACTATCTCTAGCCTGAATAGGTATATGTCCAAATGGCCTAACTCCAGCCATTCTAGTGTTATGATTCGCTCAAAATTAATTTAACCATAATGTCCATAGCAGCCGTGCCCGCCGAGTGTGTTTAATCAATTTGCTTTGATTGCTGCCAGCCTAGTGTGAGCTTGATGAGGTTGTAGCCTTGGTAGGAGGCTAGCGAAGCTAATCGCCACAGATAAGCTGCTGCTAACAGACTCCTGCACTCCGCAACTAGGAACAGTGTGTTCCAAGCCATGATACCGCCACAGCAGTAAACCCCCACAAAGTCACAGCAGATGTTGTGTGCATGCATAAAACAGCAGGGGAACTCTCATTGTTAAGACAGCGAGCTGTTAATGCGCCCCGCACCCCGAAGACTTCTTTATGATTCTGCAGAGAACCTTAATGTTCCGGCGGACTCTTAATGTTGTGCTGACATCTTTATCGGGCAGGAGTGGGAGCTGAAAAGCACAGAAACCGTGTTGCTTTTCAGAAAAGCAGAACATAGTCGGTGATTTGTGGATTTGGTTGCGTTTGATTCTGGGTCTGGAAGATGTTCTGCTGATTCAACTCATATTTTCTTCGTCGCAAGTTCGCCCTCCGACACGCATCTTTGCCGACCGAAGCCGGACAGAGAGCTTGATATTTGATGCCTTGAAAGGGGGGAGGGGGGTTGGAAGTGGCAGGAGCAGATCTGCGGTGAGAGTTGATGTTCTTGAAATTGCTATTTAAGCCACCAGGAAATGATTAGCAGAACCAAGCAACCTGCTTGTGGTCGGTGCTCTGCTAAGTGCTTTGCCTTGAACTACAGCGTTACAACGTTTACATGTCAAGACAGCAAATGAGATGCTCATAAACTCCTACACCTGCCGTGTTTTCTTATAAGGTTTGAAATGTAATTTGCTTTAGGTTAGAACGAGAGGGTAGGATTCAGAATGCAGATTACCTTCTTTTGCATGTAATTTATGTGTTTTATGAACTCCAAAATCGGTCTGTGGGAATATTTTAGAGCACTTCTCGCTCCCTCTGCTGCCAAGCTTTAAAAAGATGCTGATTTCCTTTTTGCAATAGGACTTGGCACCTGCCTACACAGCTGATAATACCAAGGCCTGCTGTAATGCTTGAGTGATATACTGTAGAACCCATGGACAGACGTTTCAGCAGCTTTTCTGATTACATTGATTTCAGTAGAAAACAACTGTGATCCATTAGGTTTTATGTAATATACAGCTCTGGAAAACATAAAAAAAACACTTAAAGTGATCAGTTTCTCTGATTTTACTTTTTATAGGCATATGTTTGCGTAAAATGAACATTATTCTTTAATTCTATGAACTACTGACAACATGTCTCTGAAATTCACAGCAAATAGTTTGTTTTTATTTGCAGAGAAATGAGAAATGGACAAAATAGCAAAAAAGATGCAGTGTTTTCAGATCTCAAATAATGTAAAGAAGACAAGTTCATATTATTTTAGACACAACAACACTAATGTTTTAACTCAGGAAGAGTTCAAAGATCAATATTTGGTGGAATAATGGAGGCCAGTGCAGTGGGCAACAATGGCAAAAATATTTGACATGGGATGTTTATATTTTTGTTCAGTATATATTTTTTGTGATATTGAATGAAATCTACAGCAGGAAATGCTATCCAGCTAGCTAGCTATCTATGTAATTTAGCCCTTCAATTAAATGATCATTTATTAGGAAGCAGGTGTATGTATAACATGTGTACATTAATATTTTCTGTGATCCATGGATTTATATTTGATCATTTCTTGTTACTGTGCCACATTGCTATTCGTCTTGGTTTCTAAAATTATTAGATAATTTCTTTTCTGATTACAGTGATGCAATACTTCACAGTGTTTGTGTCACTCATGCTGTTATTTCTGCGGTTTATTTCATTCTCCCTGCAGATTTTTCGACCTCTACCACACGAGCTCCAAACCACCTACTGAGCCCTCGGTGCATGTTGCTGTTGATCTCATGTAGTTGTGTTATTGCATCTGCTTTTGAGCTTCAGCGGCCCAGCTGTCAGAGCATTTTCGGCAAACGGAGCCTAATTGGACTTCTGATTCTGGTTTAAAAACACCACCACCACCTCCGTATTACTCGTTGAAGCAACGCAGTAGAACAATTTCAAATTGCGGTATGATGCATGCGGTAAGTGTCACTTCTCCTTGCAGCCGGGGATCATTGTAGAAATTACAATGTAATGTAGTTACATTGCCCATTTACTAAACTTGTAATTTAGTAAATCAGTGACGAATAACACAGAGAGGGTAGTTCTATCTCTTTTTTTTCTTTTCTTTTCTCCTAGTGCATATCTGAGTCAGGGCAGGAGAACATGTGACATGTGACCACATAGGGTGTCTCTGACTGCTGTCACGGCAGGTTTACGTTGTGTGTGTTTGCGTGTGCAAGTGTGCGATTTGCCCCCCTGAGGGTGTCCGCGTTACAAAAGGAGATAAGAATCATAGATGCACTCAGTCACATATACCCTCCCTCTCGCTCCTTGAGCCCGACTCCTCTCTCCCTGCTTGGCCTCCTCTTGCCTCCACTTGTCATTGCCCCGGCGCGCGCCCACAGTGACACGTGCCAGGAGGAAGACATGACTTGTCATGTTCCTCCGAGGAGCACTTTGAATTACTGCTCATTTCTGGTTCCTTGTGCTTGGCTTGTTGTACGTTCGGGTTTTGATTTGTTGGTTACGGGGTTGCGCGTGTCTGAAGGACAGTCCGACGTCTCGTAAACCCCAACGTGATGGGGCTGCAGACGCGCACGCTCCGAATCGTATCATCGCCTCTGCTGTGAAGGTCTTCAGAAAAAAACAAACAGAAAAAAAACAAAGGAACATAAAATGTCTTGTCTAATTCAGTGCAAGTTCAATGTTCAGAGGAAATAATGTACGTAATGTTGCAGAATGTGATGCAGGTTCATAATATGGAAAGAAAAAAAGAAACACTGATCTCGACAATTGCTACAAATAAAAACATATATAGGAAAATTTTTATTATTATTATTGTTACTATTTTGTGAAATGACTCATAAATCAGACTGGATGCATTTTTTGTGAAACGTCGCAATGTCAAAAGTTGAATTTTTGTAGCATACTTTGAAAAATGCCTAGAGCTAAACAAAGTGCTTTACGGTTAATCTAAAACAAAATAGATAAGACAAAGAAAAAATATAAATAAATGTATATAGAAAACAGAAAACGGCGAGATACACACTGCTTTCATATTCCATTGGCATAAAATGCCAGGGTATGAAAACGAGTCTTGAGTCGTGATTTAAGCGTCTCTGTGGTCTGAGCAGCAGCAAGTACTGCTAGTTTTGCAAAGTTTTGCAAAGGTCCGGTCACCCTTACTTTTCAGTCTGGAGCTCGGAATATCTAAACGAGACGGGCCGCTTCACCGGACCGCTCTTACATTTTTGAGAACGTTGGGGGAGATCCATTAGGCCTAGACCAGACCGGGCCATGCTGTTTAAAACAGAGATTCACTCAGATGGGAGAAATGTGTCCATGCTTTCAGGTGCTAGCTTGAAGATGAGCTGCAGAAATCTGGAATATCAATATTCAAGTCTTGCGGCAGACTCTCAATTCTGAGCTTTGGCTTCTTCCTCTGCAAGACGCTGAATGTTTTAGTTTAGGTGCGACACATTGTCTTTGTTTTTGCTTCTTTTTGGAGAAGTTAGAACTTAATATAACTTTGAAGCAGGGTTGGTGTTTGTGGAAAGAAGGAGGCAACAGACAGAGAGTGGGGCGTCTCCACGGGAATCTCTAATCAGATGCTGCAGGAGCGCAGGTTTCCCACAGAATTAGGGGAATTAGGGGAAAGAGAATTACTCTACATAAAAGGACTCCTGAAACAAAACCACTCGGATAGCTCTGTTGTGTTTGTAATCTCTGGACCACCTCCTGTTTAGAGGAGGTGATAAGCAGTGTATTGTCTTTCCGCCTATTGATCTGACGACCAAAATCGGAAGAACTTTCCCTTGACCTTCTGACCAATGATTGGCAGATCAAATGTTGTTCTGCTCAGTTTCAGGGGATTTTGACCTCTTAAGATAATGGAGTATGACTTAAAGATATACCGACTGGACGGCGTAGTCTGGGAAACATTCCCTTAGCTTCATACACAAACCGATTGCGGCTGCCAGACACAGACGCAACAATCCTGATTTCATTTGTCCTCAAAAATATCAAACCATTTCTCTTCTGGCCAGTCAGTGGGATTTTTTTGGCTAATGGTAACATTGACAGCACAGAGTTCTTGACAATATCTTGATTTCACATGGATGTCTTAGTTTGTAGATCTTCTTTCTTTAACCCCTTTATTGTGAAGACCCTCTTGGAATCAGTGCAATTGGCCCCAAATTTGGGGCGAGAGTTTTAAACTAGCGCTAATCACTGAGTCTTTAGTATTTTATTTCTTGTTTGACCCATTAAATTCAATTCAAAAACACTTTAGTGAGCCCAAATGGGAAATGAAATGTTGTTGTCACTCATATTAATTCAAGAGTTTTCAAATTGTATTTGTTTTTCTTTCTTTCTTTCTTTCTTTCTTTCGCACTGCATGCTGGGAGTTGGTGGAGGAGCGTGTGGTGAGTGGGCTGAGAGATTGAGAATTTTCTAACTTTGTTTTCCCTGTCTTTATTGGGGGGGTTTTGGATATTGTTCTTTAAATATTGTGGTTGTGGAGTTAGATTACGTGTTTTTGGTTATTTTTCTGTGTGTCATACCGGCATTTTGGCCTTTTGGCGCAAAATGCCGGAAATGGACTTGACAAAACTAACGAGGCAACATGGTTTGAAGATAATACCCAATAGTTCTACTATGACGGTGGAGGAATGTAGTTTGGCGGTGGGAGAAATTGTAGGTTGTAGCAGCATTAAATCTGCTGCTCGGATGAACAGCGCGGTGGTCATTTTTGTTGACAGCGTGGAGAAGGCAAACAAAGTGATCGAAAAAGGCATTGTTGTGAACGATGTGTTTTTGTCTGTTTCCCCATTGAGTACTCCAGCGAAAAAAGTCACGATTGCGAACATACCGCCGTTTATCAGTGACGAATTGTTGGTGAGAGAGTTGTCGCGACATGGGAAAATTGTTTCCCCGATTAGGAAAATGCCTTCGGGTTGTAAATCACCGCAGCTGAAGCACGTTGTTTCGCACAGAAGACAGGTCCTCATGATCCTGAATAAAAAGAATGAAGAACTTAACTTAGTTCTTAATCTGCGAGTGGACGAGTTTGATTATGCCATTTATGTAAACTCGGGCACATTGGTGTGTTTTGGTTGCGGGGAAGTTGGTCACTTGGTTCGGGTGTGTCCTGGAAAAAATCTCCCTCCTGATAATTCAGCGCAAACTCAAAATAAAGAAAGCGAAAAATTGACAGATCAAGCTGAGGTTTCAGACTCAAGGAACGCAGTGACAGTAGAAACGGAAGGGCAAACGCCTGAAGAAAATGATCACAGGGAAAGAGAAGTACAAGAGATATGTGCGTTAGAGGACGGAGAACAAATCCTGAAAAGTCAAACGGTGGACGATTCACAGGAAAGGCAGGAAGGTAACAGTGAGGAAGGACAGAGTCAGAGTTTACTAAAATCTCTTCAGGGGGAAACAGATACTGAGGAAATGGAGGATGAGGGCTGCAGTCAGACACCAGAGGAAGATGTCTTGGAATTCTCTCAAAAAAGGAAATTGTCTGACAGTATTATTGGTTCTCAAACGGAAAATGATGAAAGAGATACGGAATTAGAATGTTCTGGAAAAGTTCTAGAGTCAGAAAGTAATATAGATGAAGAAGAGGAAGGTGAAGATGAAGTTTGTACTGAAGATAGTTTGGCCTCATCTTGCAAATCCATTGTTCAAAGTCAACAAAGGAAAGGTTATGGTGTGATAAATATAAAACATTTTTTAAAAGTTACTAAGAATATGAAAAATGTAAAAGTAGAAGATTTTTTTCCTGACAAGAAACTTTTTTTCATGCATGTGAGATCTCAGTTGAACAATAAAAGAAAAGGGGGATACAATGATAAAGAAGTTTACCGGTTAAAAAAATTGATCGGAAAACTTAAGCAAGAATTCAACAACAACGATGAGTTTGAAGTTTAAATGTCTGTTTTTTCTTTTAGTGTTTTTTCTCCCATCTCTGATAATGAGCCACTTCAGAGTTTCTACTTTAAATCTGAATGGAGCCAGAGATGCGAAGAAGAGAATCAGTGTGTTTGAATTAATGAATTTAAAACATATAAATGTGTTAATGGTACAAGAAACACACAGTGATTGTTTAAATGAAATAGATTGGAGGAGGGAATGGGGAGGAGAAATTATTTTGAGTCATTTAAACCAGGCCAGTGGGGGAGTTGCAATTCTGTTTTCGAAAAATTTTCTACCTGTATCTTATCAGTTTGAGGAAGTAATCAAGGGTAGATTAATGGTGGTGAAAGCAAAATATGAGTGTTTTAATATCGTGTTTGTAAATATTTATGCTCCCAATACAAGAGTAGGGAGGATTGGTTTGTTGCATGAACTTGAAGATGTTTTGTGTAAGTGTGACACGGATGATTTTCTTTTTTTGGGTGGAGATTTTAACTGTACAGAAAATGATCAGTTAGATAGGAATCATTTTGAACCACATCCAGCTTCGACAACGTTCTTAAAACATTTGATTGATTTATTTTCATTGGTTGATATATGGAGAGAAATACACACTCATAAAATACAATATACATGGACTAGAAACACAGATAATTCTTTTTCTGCGGCTAGGTTGGATAGAATATATAGTTTTAGACATAATTTTGGAATTTTTCAAAACTGTAGTATCCATCCTGTAAGTTTTTCAGATCATGCTTTGGTTTCTTGTAGTGCGTTTATTGCAAATATCAAACATAAATCTGCTTATTGGCATTTTAACACTGCTTTGTTATTGGATACTAATTTTAAAGAAACGTTTATTGCATTCTGGAGGATGCATAAAACTAGAAAAGAGGATTTTGCATCTTTAGGGCAGTGGTGGGATCGGGGGAAAATTGAAATTAAAGAACTTTGTCAACAGTACACTGTCAATGTTTCATCTAGTTTAACCAAGTCTATTAGAGATCTGGAGATTGAAATAGTGGAGTTGCAGACTTCTGCACAATCCACAGGAGATCGAGGTCAGTTTGAGAACCTCAAGTCGAAAAAAGCTGCTTTAGCTGATTTGCTGGGCTCAAGAACACAGGGAGCGCTGGTTCGATGCCGATTTCAGAAAGTTGCTTTAATGGACGCGCCGACAAAGTTTTTCTTCTCTTTGGAAAAGAAGCAAGGACAGAGCAAGTTTATGCATGGTTTGAAATCAACTACGGATGTTCTTTTGACTGCAGACAGTGACATCAGGCGGAGAGCAGCGGATTTCTATGCAGATCTATATAGCTCGGAATACAGCGAGGATGAAGACAGTTTCAACGACTTCTGCAGTGATCTCCCAAGAGTCTCTGTGGATTTTGCCAAGGAGTTGGGAGAGCCCATGACTTTGGAGGAGATTCATGCTGCTTTGCAAAGTATGGAAGGTGGGAAAGCACCTGGCATCGATGGACTTCCCAGTGAATTTTACAGAGCGTTCTGGTCTGACCTCTGCGTTGACCTCTTGGAGGTTTTTGAGGAAAGTTTTGCTGAAGGATTTCTACCACAGAGCTGCAGGAGAGCAGTTCTCACATTGCTACCAAAGAAAGGTGATCTCCAGGAGATTAAGAACTGGCGACCTGTTTCACTGTTGTGTACAGACTATAAACTGTTGTCAAAGGTGCTGGCAAACAGACTGAAAAAGGTGATGGAGGAGGTTGTTCATCAAACGCAAACCTACTGTGTCCCTGGCAGGTCGATGATTGATAATATTTCTCTTATTAGAGATGTTTTGGACGTCTCCAGATCATTGGGATGTAACGCTGGTTTAGTTTCTTTGGACCAGGAAAAGGCTTTTGACAGAGTCGAGCACCGGTACCTGTGGAGGGTGTTGGAAAGGTTTGGTCTCGACTCTAGTTTTATTGCCAAGATTATGGTTCTATATGAGAACATTGAGAGTGTACTGAAAATTAATGGTTGTTTATGTAAACCTTTTAAAGTCACAAGAGGTGTTCAACAAGGTTGTTCTTTGTCTGGAATGTTATATGCTCTGTCTATTGAACCACTGTTAAAGAAAATCAGGGCAAATATTGAGGGACTGGTTTTTCCAAGTTGTAATGTGTCTTTCACTTTATCAGCGTATGCTGATGATGTCATTATTATTGTTAAAAATCAAGAAGAAGTGAATAATTTAGGTAGAATTGTCGAGTTATTTTGTAAATTGTCAGCTGCTCGTGTCAACTGGGCTAAAAGTGAAGCTCTGGCAATAGGAAGCTGGTTTAGTGGGCTTCCTCAACTTCCAGGAGGTTTAAAATGGAAAAGAGGGGGTTTGAAATATCTTGGGGTATATTTGGGAGATGAGGACACAGAAAAAAAGAACTGGGAGGGAGTGATGGAGAAAGTGGAGGGTAGGTTAGCGAAATGGAGATGGTTGCTACCGCAGATGTCTTATAGAGGGAGAGTGCTCATTATAAATAATTTAATTGCTTCTTTATTGTGGCACAAGTTAGCATGTTTGGAGCCACCTGTTGGATTACTAACTAAAATTCAATCTTGTATGATTAAGTTTTTTTGGGATAACAAACATTGGGTTTCCCAGGCTGTGCTGTTCTTACCTAAAGAGGAGGGTGGACAAGGATTGGTCCATCTAGAGAGCAGAACTGCTGCGTTCAGGTTACAGTTTATTCAGAAATATCTCATGGGGAGGGAGGAGGATATTTTGTGGAAGCCAATAACAAGTATTATTTTGAAAAGAGTAGGAGGTCTTGGTTTAGATGTTTCTTTGTTTTTGTTAAATTGTAAAATGTTATTGTTGTATGAAATGCCAATGTTTTATAAAAGTTTGTTTAGAGCGTGGACGATTTTTGAGTGGAAAAGACTGGAACCAACTGTATCTTTGTTTTGGCTTCTAGAGGAACCTTTAATTTTCGAAGCACGTTTGGCGTTAGAAGATAGTGTCGGATTGTCCAGAAGACTGCTGAAGGAAAAAATTCTGAAATTAAAACACATTGTGGAGACGGCTGGACCAGGATTTCAAAACACAGAAGCGACGGCTTCTTTGCTTGGATTGAAATCGATTCGAGTCATGAGGACTATTTTAGATCTCTGGCTTGGAAAATTGACTTTGGATGAAAAGCAGATGCTGGTTGACTTTTGTAATGGAGAAGAACTCCCTGATTCTACGGATCCGTTTCCAGAAATGGGACTGAACATTGATTTCTCAGAATTGACGGGCCATCTCTTGATCGCTCAAAAAGATTTTGTTTTTTGTATGTTGATTGGAAAATGTTTGTATAAACTGGTTGTTCAAGGATTGAATAAGAAACAATTAAGTGGAAGAACTGATACTGTTTGGAGAGACAGGTTTAAAGTCGGGGATAATCAGAAACCAATATGGAGAGTTTTTTATAAGCCCCCTTTGAGTAAGAGGGTAAGCGACCTTCAGTGGAGGATTTTGCACGGTGCTGTAAGTGTTAACAGTTTTATAGTTAAATTTAGAAAAGATTTAAATGAATTATGTCCCTTTTGTGAAGAAGTAGAAACTATTTTTCACATGTTTCTTGAGTGTAAAAGACTTTCACCATTGGTTTTCTTGTTAGAAGATGTTTTTAAAAAATGTGGTGTCTATTGGTCTGAAGTAGCGTTTATATTCGGTGCAGGCTATACAAAAAAGGAATCTAGTAAGTGGAATTTGTTAAATTTTCTTATTGGACAGGCGAAATTTTCCATTTATATTAGTAGAAGAAATAAACTAAATGGTGTTTTGGGGGAAAATGTCGATAGGATGTTTATTCTGATGGTAAAACATAGAGTAAAAGCAGAATTTATGTTCTTTTCATTGATGAACAACTTAATGGAATTTTTCTCTTTGTGGTGTTTTAATAATGTCATATGTTCTGTGTTTGATAGAAAGCTAGTTTTCAATTCAATGTTTGCATGAAAGAATGAACTAAATGCTGTCAAAATGTATTTTTATTGAAAAATAAATGTGGTGTTAAAAAAAAATCTTTCTTTCTTTCTTTTAACATTTTTCTTTCATTTAAAACCTATTCTTTGTTTAGAATTGCTTTAAATAAGTATAATTTCTGACACTTATTTATATGTTTTCCTCTTGCCAGACAACCTTTTAATTAAAGACCGCTGTTCTTCTGAATAACACCTGGAAACAAACCATTTTACTCACATTTTCAGAGAGAAGTGCACTACAGTATTTGCTGCCTTTGTCCTTAAATAAGGGCCACCTCTGGTCCTCACTGACTGGCGCGAAAATGTGCGGCAGCCAATCAAACTTTTTTGTGGACAATATCAAACTACAAAGCGTCAAAACTCACCTAAATGCACTGAAATGTGACTAAGTTCAATGTCATTTAGACCAAGAAGTTTCAAACCCGATGTTTTTCATGATTTTAACATTTTATTGTTTAAACGTAAACGATGAAACTGAACCGCATTTATCCTCAGACAATAACCTAACACGCACAGAAAATAAAGAAAATTATTAAAAATAATCAACAGGTTTGATTGTTTTGAAAGTGATCAAGGTGTGTAGACAATCACACATATATAAGTAGCTGCATAAAGGTGAGTTGTGTAAATGTGAAGCGCTTTGGCTCTGATGGAGAACTTCGCCAATGGAAGGATTCAGAGGGAGCGATTGATCATATTGATCAGCTGGGAAATGTTGATGATGGTTTATGAGCGTTTAGATTACTCAGACTGATCATCCTGGAGCTCTGAGCAGAACTTAACGAGCCGTGCGGTACCAGTACCGGTACCGGTCCGGCTGCAGTCTTCCTTCGGTCAAGTCGCCAGCTTTGTGAATGCGCCTTATGGACATAAAACGTTCTAGTATTTAGAATAAACGTCCACATTCCCACTCAACGGACTCTCTGACTCTCTGTTTGTCTTTAAATCCCGGCTGAATGCCTGAATGCTACTGTTTCAAACAGGCATTTGCAGAATCTCTTTATTTTTTAATTTTGATTTTTTTTTTTCCTTTAAAATGTATTTTTATTTTTGTGAGGTGACATTATGTGTCCTCAAAGCACGTTTTACATACATATATTGTTATTATTATTATTATAAATACTAATGCTGCTTTGAACAAGGACGTTGCCATGGTTATTGCTTCACGTGGTGGCAGACTTCCGGGTATTTATACTAATTTACATTTGTATTTATGGAGGCACGGGCTGCACTGTGGCGCAGTTGGTAGCACTGTTGCCTTGCAGCAAGAAGGTCCTGGGTTCGATTCCCGGCCGGGGTCTTTCTGCATGGAGTTTGCATGTTCTCCCTGTGCATGCGTGGGTTCTCTCCGGGTACTCCGGCTTCCTCCCACAGTCCAAAAACATGACTGTTAGGTTAATTGGTCTATCTAAATTCTCCCTGGGTGTGTGTGTGTGTGTGTGTGTGTGTGAATGGTTGTTTGTCCTGTATGTCTTTGTGTTGCCCTGCGACAGACTGGCGACCTGTCCGGGGTGTACCCCGCCTCCCGCCTGGAACGTAGCTGGAGATGGGCACCAGCAACCCTCCCGACCCCATTAGGGACAAGGGTGAACAGAAAATGGATGGATGGATGTAAATGCGATTATATTGGGCTTGTTTATGTCTTGCTGTGTGTGTCGTGCTGTGTCTTTCGCATTAAGACAAATGGAAAAGGAAAAAAAAAAAACCTCACAGTGACCTGTTTACATAATAGGGCACACAAGACTTTCAGAGCGACTGACAGAAAGCCTAAAGGAGGTGGGCTGGAATGGTCCTGCTTTGTTCCTCTGTGTTTGTCTGCGCATTTGTTCAAGCGTTCAGTTCTACATGAATGAATGGGAATAAAAAAAATAAAAAATAGGGGAAAATGTGTGTACGTCTGTGCTGTGCATGCGCGCGAGCTCGCGGATCACCTAATGAAGTCTTTGATGCATCCTCTGCTTCCTGCTCCGAGGCCTTTCGAGCCGGTGCCGATGCAGAAATGGGTGCTGCTAATTTTAGAATCTCTTGAATGTGTGACGGAATGTGCAAATGAGAGAGGTAGACAAAAAAAAGAGCAAAAAATGAAAGAGGGTTTATCGGCGACGGAGTGATGGGTCTTTATCAGGGCTTATTCCGTCGTTCGTTCAGCCACAGTGTGGTTGCTAGAGGACCGAAACGCTGAAAAAAAGAAGCGGTATGGAAGAACAGAGATTAATGTAAATGAACTGGGGAAGCTTGCAGGACTTTTCTTGAGGAAAACAGATTGGGAACCATGGTCATTGTAACGGCAGAAACCAGAAAGGCACAACAGAAAACAAGATGTTGAAATACAGAGGAGGACTGAAGAATGATATAAAAACCAAGTGAGTCTATTAAGGGGAATGCTAAACAGCTGAAAGAAAGTGGTAAGCATGGTAACTAATACACTCAGAAAGAGCCAAGTTAAATACAAAGATATTCAAACTAAAGGGGACAAAATGCCAGAAGAAGCTAGCTACTATAGCTAGACAATGTGGAGAATATTCCCTGTGATGCAGATAACTTTCACCATGGCTATCTTTTCTGTACTAAACGTATTACTATTATTACCAGGTCTTTCAGGAAGTGCCTATTAAATCACAGTCAGAGTAATACTTAAGTCAAAACTTAAACTTAAGTTTAAAAAAAAGAAAAGCAAATAGGACTGGATGAGAATACAAGTTTATTTTGCCACCATGCAGAGTAAGAATGATTGTAAGCATGGTAAGAAAACAAATCAAAAGGGCATCTCTAAAGCGGACATGTCGGAGAACTGCGACATGTCCGGGAGAGATCGCTGCTTGCATTTGTCTTGTACTCTGAAATCAGATTTTGCAGTCAGAAGTCCAACGATAATTCCCCTGAAGTTAAAATTGTGTTGGGGAAACTCAGACCAAATTCCAACAAGGATTGATATCCAATATGACTGCTTTACATATATTTAGGTAAAAAATAAGAAGTAAAAAAAAAGAAAATATCCACACTTATATTTGTGAATATGTTTCATGTGTATGTAACTGGATAGGATTAGCTGAAAACAGAAACAAAATTGAATAGTTGGCACCAGAAAAACGAGTAAATGCTTCTAATGTTCCCAAATCTCCATCTTTCAACACAAGTTGAACGCCGTTAAAAATTGTCCTTAAAGAAATGTAATTATTGTACAATTTAAAATTGTGCATTCACGAGGTTGATTGACATCGCTATGCCCCTCCTCCCGGATCTGATTGGTTGTTTTTCACCTAGCATTTTTTTCAGACAGCAATAGCAGCACAGGGAGGAGATCGGTCTTTTCACAGATGATCTGTCTCATATTACACTGTCAAGACATGGTGACAGCTTTAACAAACGCATATAAAAAAATAAAATGTTTCTTTTTTTAAAATAACAGTTACAGACAGCACTTGTAAGGAGTTTTATACATTTGAACCAGGGACACCGACAGTTTTGAGTGGTGCCACGTATCTCAACAGATTTAAATCTTAATTCTTCTTGAAGTTTCCTCAACAAGAAGACAAGTGGCAGCAGAAGCGTTTTACCGTACACAGTGTATATCCTCTTGCGGATATGGCAATCTCTGGGGCATGTCATTAAAGCAGCAGCGTTTCAGCAGCCCATTAACTCATCCTCACACACAGAGTGGTGCCTCACTCCATAGGATATTTTTGATTGAATATCAATAATGTAACTGAGCAGTGGCAGATTTGTGTCCACGGAAAGCAGCGCTTACAGGGCTGGGGCCGGGCTTTGGTTTTACTGTTCCCGTTCCACTTCTTTGTGCCGGAGCCATTATATCAGCGGAGTTTATGAAGCACTGACGTGTCGTTTAAGCCTCGCAGGTGCTGCGGTTAGTTCGCTCATGGAGAGTTCATTAATTCTTCATAAATCTTTCTGATAAATCTAATAAAGTCTGCCAATCTGCTGAGACAAAAATAACCAGATTTGATAAAATATGCCTCTTTATAACCTCATTGTTAATGAAAATAAGTAATCCATTTGTCACATGACGTCTCTTTTTGAGTTTTTTTTTCTTTTTTTTACGTTACCATTACCTACTCGCACGTTTGCTTACTCCTAAATTCATTATGCTTCTGTTGAGCCCCATCTGTGTGGCTCGGCGTCTCCTCGTGTTCCCCGCGCTTCAGCTGAGCCGTGTCAGCAGGCCCTCGCGATGCCGCTAAGGAGGAACCGCGCGACAGAACTGGGTCAGAAACTAAAGATGAATGAATTATGTCACAAAGGAAACCTGGGCTGCCACGGGGAAGGAACTCCTTTCGCTCAGCTCCTTTGTCTTAAGCAAATCTGTCCAAGCCTGAGCTCCCGTAAACGCATTCATCGAGCGGTAATTGTCGGACGGAAGAGCCACGGTGGCGTTGCAGTTCATCATATTATCCACGGCGTTTAAATCAATGAGGCAGAGGGTGAGTGAGTGTCCCCTGTGAGCCTGTCGGTCCCCGTGGGCCGCCTCATACGAGATGACATCCTCACCAGGGATCTTGGGCCGACTCTTCCCCTAGGACGGCCCGCAGAGTTTAGCACCGGCAGGGCGGCCGCTAACACACACATGCATCAGTCTGTGAGCGGACAGATTTAAGCGTTCAAGCCTACACACATACATACCGGAACAGATGTAGGGTCCAGATTTAGCAAAAAAAAAAAGAAGTGATTAAGGTGCAGTCTTACTGTACTGTTTCATCATGCGTAGTTCTGGTAATTTGCATACACTTATCCTTGAAAACATTGACGTCATGTTGGAAATAAATAAACCTTTTAGTATGGCTTTGTACTTTTTTCATACTTTCTTTCTTTTTTTTGAGAATGGCTTCACAAGGGTATATATAATTCAAACATACATACATGTAATTGGGGAAAAAAAGAAGAGACCACAGCACTTGTTTCCATTTAATTATTTGAGGTCTGAAAGCGCTCCATCTTTTTCGTTATTTTGACCATTTCCTGCAAATAAATACTAAATTTTTGCTTGGGATTTCGGAGACGTGTTGTCAGTAGTTCATAGAATAAAAGAACAATGTTCATTTTACTCAAACATACACCTATAAAATGTAAAATCAGAGAAACTGATCATTTCAAGTTGTCTCTGAATTTTTTACAGAACTACATGTCAGTTTAAGCAATAATACAATTTTTCTGGAATGCAGCTAAGTAACAAAAATTTAAAGCTGCCGAATGTAACTTTGATAAAAAAAAAATTATTACATATTTATTGGAACTGTCACTTATGTCGTGAGTATGGTATGAGACAAATATTGTGTGAATGAACTTGAGCTCCTCTCTGTGCCTCCATTGCTAACTAGAAACAACCAATCAAAGTCAGGAGGCGGGTCTAAGCACTGTCGATCACAATATTATATGACGCTGCTCATCCAACCCGATTTCCCCCTTGATCTCTGTTACTTTAGCAAATCCTGTCATGAATGCTCAGGCCAGTTAGCATAGCCACCAATAACAATGGATAAATGTTGCGTTAGCACAAGTAGGAATAATTTTTGCCTTATGTGAAAAGAAGAGTGATTATGTCAGATGGTACTGTTTTTCCTTTTTAATTTATTTATCAATACAATAGTTTTTTATTGAGAGTTTGAAGTTGCGCAGATAATGTCAGTCTAAATGAGGTGAAATCAAAAAGCTCTTATGCCATTTCCAAATTTAATGTTGCGTTAACAACAGACGTTTGGTGAAAGGCAGAGATCTAAAAACAAAATTGAGTTTTGTTCTGAATTATCACCATCTGCATGCAGACTCTGTACCACTTTGTCTTTCTGTGAGATTTTGGATCATTTACATCTTGCAGTGAGCATGAATGATAAAACACATTTCAAGGCAAATGCAAGTGCCGACAGCTTCAAATCGCGCACACATTAAAACACGCACAAACGTGGTGCTTTGCAATTTTTTTCTTTCTTTCTCCTTTTTTTTGTGACAGTTTATTTGAAACCACCAGGCAATCTCTGGAACCTGGATTTGCATAAATCAGCGTTGAAGTTCTCATTAATATGAATGGAATAGCTTCCCACAATTACAGCTTTCCAAAGACAAACACCTTCTCCTGCAGAGTTAACTGTGGTCCAGGAGCCACACTTCATCAATAATCGCTGAATAAATTTGTACTTACATCGAGGTCATTTGGAAACTATGAAAATGCTTATATTATTTGAAATAGTCGTTTGAGATGTAAAAGATATAAAAGCAAATCTACTTTCATGATGAAGTCAGCCAGCCCCAGTGTATTCTGTTGTAGTATTTTAAAAAAACAACAACAAAAACCCTGCTCTCTCGGGTCTCGTTTCATCAGGTCTCTCCTTTTGTTCAACAGTCGCACTTGGCCAAGTGAATAGGAAATCAAATCTTAGTACTTGTTTTCAGAATATGCCGAGAGCCAATCTCTGTCTCCATTTTCTGGCGAAATAAAATCATATTTTTATCTCTTTTTTTTTTGTGGCTCCTATAGTAAAGCATTTTGAAACTACAAAAGCTTCAATTGACAGATTGACATTACTACAGGGCATTTTAAGTCACCGTATGAGAGGGTTCATTCTTTATCCATAGCATTTATCTGCGATGATGCATTTGTTTGCGAAGGCTAATGATTCCTTTCTGCCGATCATGGAGAACTCTCGACCGGCTTTAACTTGACCCAGTCCTTAACGCCAGGGAGACGATCTGACTGGGAGACAAAAGACAGAAACACTTTAAATAAGAATTTTAATTAGCTTTACATTAAAAATGCATGATCTCCAGAAGTTGAACATGTCAGCGCTTCATGAATCCTTTCCAAGCAAGTCTTGGAACAAATTTGACCTCAAAGGGGCAACATTATGTGTTTTATGGCACCATCAAGAAGCTTTTACCTTCAATTGTCATAAAAATGCTGCATAATATTAAATATGACTGAAAAAAAATTCAACTTTGTAATTCAACAACACTAAATTGAGCAATTACTTCCTTAAAAACTCCCGCTCTTTCTGAAACTCTGCCTTCAGGAAGTGGCCACAACGTGGCTCTTCTAAAAACCCTCTAATAACGTTTTTCTCAAAAAGTTAGCTTGTACAATGAGCTCAGCACACCCGCAGTTCCAACACGTGTTTGCTAATTGCTGCTGGCTAGTCTGAAGGAGCTGAGTGGAGTAGACTGGTGCTTGGTGAGGAAACCGCAGCTCAGAGGAGGAGCTTCGTCCTCAGAGGCGATGCTCGGTCCTACCCAGGGGTTTGTTTTTGTTTATTTTGTTTTACAGCTGAATGGTTGCCACAGGAAATTTAAGGATTTCTCAAACATGCATGAAAGAATGAAAGCAACAGTCCAGATATGTTTTTGATGAGGGAATAACATTATAACATAATGTGAAGCTCAAAATTCAAATTTTTACATAGTACTGCCACTTTAATCTCTGTCACACGGAAACAATTCAAAGCATCAACTCCACTGGACCTCTGAAGGAGTCCTGTTGGGTCTTGTTAACAGCAGATCTTTTATGTTCTGTACCTTTGCGAGGTGGAGCCTCTATTTAATGGGATTTGTTTCTCCAGCACATTCCACAGATCACAAATCTGGAAGACAAGTCAACACCTCGGGTTGTTGTGCTCCAGAAAGCATTTCTTTCTTTGTGCCCTGGCTAATTAGCCTGCTAAAAAATTATCCACAGCCACCACATACTACCTGTGTTCATCAAAGTGTACGCTTAGCTTGGTGATACATGTCAAAATACCATTCTTGTAATGACCAGACCCAATGTGTGGCACCCTGATTGGTCTGTGCAACCTCGTGTGAAACAGAGCATACTTTTTTATTCTGACACTTCTCTGTCAGAACCAGCAGTAATTTCTTCAGTGGTTGGAATTAGAAAAGCTGGCAGCACCGAACAAAACGCATGCTGATCTCTGATTTTCTCTCTCCGACCTGACCTCCGTGTACTTCCTTTACGTTAGGTGACAGAATGAGGATGTGTGAAGTCAGAGCTCACTGCAGAAAGGTTGACAAAGTGTGTCGCTTTGTGTGTGTGTGCGTGTGTGTTCCTAAGCTGTACATGCAAAGCTAGCAATGCCTGTGTGCTGGCTTAGTTATTGAAGTGACACAGCCACAGTAGATCCTTCGGCGCAGGCGCTGTACTGCACATTCTCTGCAGCTGAATAAGCGCACGTCCTTTCCACCGAAACAATCTGGACTCACTTTCACAAGGTTTAGGCCACCTGCTCCCTCAGTGACACACGCTGAACCTGTGAATCCAGGTGAGACCTCGGCAATTTCAGCCCACAAGACTGCCTCGGCTGAGAAGGTTAGGTGCTGATGGGAGCCGTGGCATTTACGAGGATTTATTTTTAAGAAGGCGAATTCACAGTGAATGACATCACTGAAGTTTTGCTTTTCCACAATGTGCAGATTGCGTCAAATCTTCTAGGTTTTGTTCAAATTTGCTTGACTTGTATTGTTTTGTTTTTTTTCCCTAATGGCTTCAATAGCAGTGCTACTCCAGTCAGCCAAATGTTACTTATGTTATGGGACTGGCAAAGGCTTGTTACGTCCCCAGACACAGGTTGCTGTCTTTAACCCACTGAATCACTGAATCTGAGGCAAAATTTCTTGACCAAAGTAAAGGCGCATTGATCCCTCCAGTTTTGGGGGTAAGTCTTAGCATCAAGTAAAGATGTTCATGGTGTTGATATTTTGTTCATGCGTGAAGAATCGAGTGGTAGATGAGTAGACAGATTCGATCCTCTCATCCAGTAATGTGATTTGCTAGAGAAGCAAATCTGTTGTTTTACAACCATTCAACCTTAAATCATTAGAATCAGATCCCGGACACAATTTGGTAGGAAATTGTTTGCTCTGTAAAATTCCTGACTTTTCTTTTTGTTAGTGATTGGATGTGGAGGTCCGTCATGTGGGCCAAGCTCAGAGTCGACACGTCAGCCAATTTATTGATGCAATAATCCTGATCTGGAACCTCGAGTTTGTTTGGTGCAAATACTCAAAACAGCCTGGGCAAAATATGTTACAGCTAACTAGCAAAATGTCATCAGAAAAGTGTACGACTACACAAATATGTACAGTACGTTAAAAAAGACCAAGACTGCTAAGCAGAACCACTGGAAGAAGGCACTTGAGCCAGTTCTGGTATGTGATCTGGTGACACCTTGAGTAGATCCGTTTGGAGATTTTCCAGGATATTCCATGAGGAGGAGCTCAAACCTGGTTGTGGAAAGTATACATCCTTTTTTTGGCCTTGGCCAGAACATCCACTGAGGGGACATTTCAGTATTTTACTTTTGTGCCTGTTACCTCAGCAAAACAAGGTAAAAAAAAAAAAAGAAGATATCTAATACAATGGTTGGTTCATAGTCTTCCTCAGTTTTGGTGAGTAAAAGTGTTGCATTGCACCTTTTGACTGAATTGAGATACAAGTACACTAATAAATACGCATATGTAAATATTTTCTTTTGAGCTCTGGGTGACAGGCTGCTATTCATCACTGTAAGCACCGAAGCACTTATCGGGATTAAGCAACGCCAGCCGAGGTGCCAGGCTCCGGATTGAAACGAGGCTTTGATGTTGGTGTGGATGCATGTACGGGGTTTATGAACTCTATTCATGTTTGTGAAAATGCTGCTTTTATTTCTGCTAATCAAATAGGCGGTGTCGTAATGGCGGAGCGCTAAATTGCACTTTACGCCGTTGGAATTGATAAACGTTTTCCAAGGCTTATAATTTGACCTTTTCGTATTTAGTATTTTGATCCGGGCAAAACTGCAGCACACACTGTACAAAAAAATAAGGGCGTCTGCATTCTGAATAAAATGCTGTCTGTGCGTAAATGTGAAAGAAGACCCCGTGCAACACTGTGAAATAAGATGATGTTCATAGAGTGAGGGACTGGGGAGGTGAGTTACCCTGCAGATAGGGGCTGGAGGAATGTTGACCCGCCTCAGGTAAACACAGAGATTAGGACATTTGTTATTCACCTCATCAGTGCATTACGGAAATCATCACCTGTTATTGCTGTTTGCAGACATGAAGAGCCAATGTTCTTTTGCACCCATAAGAAAGCCTTGGTCAGGCACTCTCCTCCATTCTCTTCTGTGATACAGAGAACCTTCCCCTGCAATATTTGAATTTAAAACAGAAATCTACTCCCTAGTTGTCCATTTTCCCAACATAGGCCTGATTAATGGCACCAAGTTTAAAATGTTGGCCTAACTCTGAGTGGTAAGGAGCTAAAGTGAATTTTCCTTACATTTGTTTTTTTTAGATCAGACCATGAAGTGTCGAGATTCTTTTTCCTTACTTTGTCTTGTCAAACAGGTTCTGTTCCTCAGAGTGTATTGGACTTAATATACTATTAGTGGCTCCAGTTCAGGAAACCTTCTAGTGCTACATAGCAGTGAACTAAAGTATCGTTATGTTTTAGGTCCAAGTTTCGTCATATCGATGTCTCTATAGAGGGATTATTTGTTTGAAAGCACAGCCTATGCGCGCGCAACTCGACTGCAGAAATAGCCGCGCCGGCCTTTTGAGTGCTCACTGGTTACCATGGTCACTTACATTTACCTTGCTGTTTTAACATTAAGATTTTAACATTAGCATGTTGTCAGTCAGTGTTTGTCACAGCGTGATGAAATTAGTTACTCTACCAAGCTGACATTAGTGAATGAGAAGCGTCTTCATGACCCAAAAGCATTAAACGCAGCTGAGCCGATGAATGACGAGAGAAAATGGCACAAACAACACTTACTAGCAATAACAAAGCAACTTTCTTCACGATAAGGTAATCAGCTTTCAATGAGATATGTCAAATCCCTCTAAATAAGACCAACATGGAGAGCAATAATGGCACTGGAGTAGGGTTTTCCTAAAATGTAAGTTTTTATTCATGTATATAAAAAAGGAATTCATATTTAGCATGCGGAGAACAAATAAAATACAACCATTTCTTTCAGTTTTTTGGTCACAATTGGGGGGAAAATGAAGATGTAGCTGCATCCATCAAGGCAGGTGATAAACTAAGCCTTCAGGAATTAAAAATGCAGCGGGTTGAACCGGAGGCAGTGCGAGGTGCAGAGACGATGTGCTAAAAATCCAACCTCTGACAACTACCACATAGTACACTGTTGTATTTTCTACTGTAACACTGCTTAAAACGTCACCACTTCATCCCTGACCTGTCTCTTTCGTTTGTGTTGAAAATATTTGCTTGGACTTTCTTTAGTCTGGGGCGTTGGGACAAAGAGGTTCAATATTTAGGCGGATCACACTTTTTCAGAATTCACCTTTTTTTTTCTTTTTTTTTTTTTGCCCTTTGCCTTCCACGTCTGTCTGAAATAAAATCCCAATAATAATAAAAAAAACACCCCAAGTCTTGCAGCTGTAACGTGACAAAATCTGATAAAGTCAGAGCGATTACTTTTTCAAGGTCTTCCAAGAGGAGAAATGGAAACTTCTCAATAAAAGCGGCAATACAGCTTACCTGGGGTACTTCATCAGATAATGGCACGAGAAGAAAATGTCTTACCTTTTGCAAAGAGCCTGTTAACAATAAAACTTACAGCAATGGGATTCAGTTCTATATCAAACCAGCAGGATTTTGTATTATTTAAGTGCTGAAACCATTTACGTTACGGCTCTGCTTTTTGTGTCTGCGCTTTACAAAATGGATAATTCCCTTTTGGCTTAAGCTGTGATTCATATTCAAAGGGCCTCATGGTGTGAGTCCCTCTCTCTAATTTTCATTTAGTTTCTTTAAAATGCCATATTTTCAGTCAAACTGCTGGCGTTTTGACTCAAAGGCCTTGTCAAACATCTGTCTCCTGCTGATGGGAGGATAGTAACCCTCTCTCTCTCTCCCTCTTTTTTTTACTTCTTTCCATTCTGAATTACACCAGCGTCCGACCTATCAGCACAGCGGCTTCTGCAAACCAACACATTTTGCTCAAATTCCCAACCGGATCGGTATCCATCGATGACGGGTTTTTTCTTTTAACGCTGCTACGACTTTGCCTAAAGAGGCATGCCATTTGTGTCTCTCCATTTTGTGCTGCTTCGATTTATCGATTAATGCTGTCAGAGTTCCTCCATTGATTGAGAAGCAGGAGCGAAGACTGGCAATTGCAGTTTGTTTTTTTTTTTTATTGCCACACTCTTGAGAATCTTTCCAGTAATTACTTTCCCTTCCTTCTAAAAATGTGAAAGCGCTGTTGTAGAGCTGCTTGAGAGGCAGCACATCCTGGGAGCCATTTCCCTTTTAACTCTGTGTTGTTTCTCATGCTAACTTTCTGAATCACCCTCCATCTAAAGTTCTTTGAACGGATTGCAAATTTATTCTGTTTTGCCCTTTTTTTGTCCATCTTATGTCTTTCGGCTCATCAAATTTTAACATTAGACAAAGGCAAGCTGAGTAAAATCGAAAAGAATTTTGGAACTTAAATTAAAATTTACCGAAGGGGAAAAAAAAAAGATCTTCAAGTCAATCTGGTTCTTAAATTTAAGAAGTAATTCTCCCCTCATTTTAATAATCGGTTGTGCCACTCTTGGCGGCAACAGATGCCATCAAGCATCTGTCGAGGAACTCTTCTTCTTCTTCTTCTTCTACTTTTTCTTCTTGGCAGAATTGTGTGAAATCAGCCTCAGCGCTTGGAAGGTTTTCAAAGCATCTCAATCAAAATTAAAAACGCTGGTCAATCCAAAAGCTTAACTTTGTGTTTTTGAGTCACTCAGAGGTGAACCTGCTGCCACAGGATTATTGTCTTGCAGTCCAAATGTGCTGAAACCCGACGGTCGTGAAGTTGCGGTCGGACTTCCTCTTCGAGGATAACTTGGAAAGGAAAGGTTCCACGTGATTAAGGTCTTAAAGACGCAAAGCAAACCCGAAAGAGCCCCCACACTGAAATTTTTTTTTTCTTTGAAGCAACTTTAAAAAAATTACTCTAATTGGCTACAGCTAATTTTAGTAGTTTTGTTCAAGCTATAATGGTGAGATCATAATTATAGTTAAGCAAAAGTAATAAAAATAGCTATAATAAAGTAGAGGGTTTTTTTTTTTTAAGTTGCCCCAAAGAAAAAAAAAATGTCAGTGCACTGCCAAAATTATATTTGGAAGTAATTAAAAAAAAAAAAAAATGTGTTAGTGTTACTTCAGCTATATCTTCACTCAAAAAGCTGCACGTTTTTCTTGAGAGTTCACAAAATAATTTTCCAAAAATCTTTGGAGTCATTATGATATGCTTTGGTCATTTGACTTGGAATAAATGACCAAAGGTAAAGAAAATTGAGGAAAAAAAATCCTGCCTGCTGCACAGCATCCAAAATCAAAATAAATAGAACTTTTCTGCCAGAAACAGAGGAATTAAAGAAAAGAGAAATCAAAATGTAAGTAACAGAACTACTCCAACATGCTGCCAACATGAGTGGCATGATTCCGCAAAATATGTAGCATAAAACACGCCTTTATACAATATACTGTATCTATAAATATTTTTTTCTAAGTGCCTTTACTCCATGGTACTCTTCTCCCTCGGTTCTTCCTCTTTTGTCTGTTCTCCCTCTCCCTTTCTCCTCCGCCGGCTCGCTCTCTCTCTTTTCTCCTGGATTTCCTCTGTCCTCAGCTGCACCGTCGCCATGCGTTTTCTCTCCGGGGGGAATTCCTGAGAAATGTTTAACTCTTTGAAATTCCTGCAGTGACTCAGCAGACATGTCGGCTGATTTGAATAGCGCTCCACTTTGGCATCGGTTTGTTGGCGATGATTAAAAAGACCTTCCTTTGTTTGGACAAAGTTGGGCACATTTACAAGCTCTGTGTTATTTTCTCATGCTTTAATAGCTCAAGGCTATATATATTAAAAAGAAAAAAAACTGGGCCAGAGAGGATGTTGGCATGAAAGCATCCACTGCTGCTCCGTGCCTGATGTTCGCGTGCGTTTCTGTCTGTTCTTGTGAATCTTTTAAGACGCTGTGGAAGGAGCAGCACATGCGACGTACATGCAGCTAAGATGTTGTGTTTTGTAGTTGTCCCAACTTCGTTTATTGCTGCCCACAGTGAAATGTTCTCTTCTCTTTATGTGTTTGCATTGCAGAGCATGATAAGCATCGCCTATGCAAAAGCACGGAGTACATGAACCTTCACTTCAAAGTCAAATGGTTCCATAACGAGTACGTCCGCGATCTGCCGGCCTTCAAGGATGTTCCACCGGAATATTCTCTGTAAGTGGTCATTTGAATAAGAAGATATCCTTTACCTTCTGTAGAAATTAAATGCTGGCCTAGTCTCTAAATTTAGATCTCAGTTTGGTAAAAAAAAGAAATAAATAAATACATTTTTTTGGGTTGTATTAAAAAAAGACAAGAAATCAAAATGAAAGTTTATTTGCATAGCACGTTTCAGCAACAAGGCAGTTCAAAGTGCTTTACATCATAGAAACATCATAGAAATATCAAAGCATCAGACAGTCGCTAAATGTGAAACCAGTAACAAACATAATCAAAATCATCAACACACATCAAAAATGTTGATACATTTTCCAGTTATTATGAGCCAAAAGCAACTGGAATTTTAGCTCTGATTTAAAGGAGCTCAGTGTTTCGGCTGATTTGCAGTTGTTCTGGAAGTTCGTTCCAAATTTGTGGGGCATAGAAGCTGAATGCTGCTTCTCCATGTTTAGTTCTGGTTCTTTGGCTGCAGAGTAGAACCCAGAACCAGAAGACCTGAGAGGTCTGGAGGGTTGGTAGAGCACGAACTGGATCAAAACCCAGCGGGTCTTTAGAGTATTTTGGTGCTAAACTGTGCAGTGAAACGGTGAGATGTGGATGTTTTTCAGCTTTACTCAGTTTGTTCTTGACTCACCATGTAGTTTGACTTTATGTTGTATAAAATATGCAAGAACCGTGCTGACAAAGGCCTTCTTGAAACCTTCTAATTGCCTCTAAATAGTATAGAGAAAATTGGTATGTTCTATGTGAGATATAGATTTGACAGGGTTTATGTTTAGACTCATGGAAGAAGGATGTTTTTGAGTCAAGGTATTTTTATAAGGAAATGGCTTTTTAACTAATGATATCAATGATAAATTGATGATATATAAATGGCTACTTTTTGCACATGGTTTTTTAGCATGCACAAACATATAAACAGGTGAATCTTTGACTTTTTTTTTTTTACAAAGTTATTTTAGTTATTACTTAAAAAATGCATTTTTACATTTGTATTTTTAATCTTCTGACTTCACCTTTTCATCTTTAAGATCTGTTATTTTGTGCTGGTTCAAATAGCAATATTCTGATCGTCCCTGATGTAATTTAACAGTGATTATGTCATCAGTGTAACTAAGTTGCAGGTTTCTTAAATTTCGTAACATTTAACGAACAAAATCTCCGCTGCTCTCTGGTCATCTGCCGATGTATTTCAAACCGTCTGGACCCAGTGAGCAGAAAAGGTCACATGACGACAGGATGTGAACGACAGTATAAATCTTAGAAAAACAAATTATTAGGAAAATAAAAATTTATTAGATCACGTTGAGCACATAAACATAGATTATCGTACTCATTTTATAAAGTTGGTTTACGGGAATTTGAGGACAATCACATGGCAAAGGGTCTCATTTAAACCACTTATCTAAGTTATAATTAAGACTCAGTAACAGCCAGTGTGAGATTTTGCTGTCATTCATCAACGTGAACGAGGCTGCGATCGGTACGACTGTTATTTCTAAGGGTTTTATGAAACCAAACCCCATGAGGCGGCGGCAGCTCTCATCGATCGATCACAACAACAATTGGAGATGCATTCGAGGGCCGTGAGACGTTTACTGAAGCTCGTTAACTCCTGCGGTTTAGAGTAAGGATGCTAGAAATTCTCAATGCCTGTGTGTCTGTCCTTTCCCTCAGTGCATGTTGCACGATGACAAACATTTACTAACTACAGAAAGGAAAGGCTTAATTAAAGCAGTGGGAAGATGGATAAACGTGTAAATGGAGTGACTGATGGCTTTCCGATACCTTTCACGAGGCTTTATGCTGATTAAACTAAAAATGATCCGAAATGAAATGAAAGTGAGGACTGCTGCCAAAGATCCCTCTTGACTTTGGAGCGTAAAATGGCAAAGACCGCGACATTTTCTTGATGCGCTGCATAAATATGGCCACATGAATAACTGCCGTGTTGTTTTATTAAACAGAATAAAATCTCGTTTGAGTTCCAGAGTCGGGTGACTCACTGGAAGCAAAGCGCCAATTACTAATTACTAATTACTAATTACTAATGATTATAGACCTCAGAGACTGAAGTCTGTAATCATAACATGTTTATCAGTTTATACTTTGAAAGAAAACGTATTTTTGTAATTCGGTAACATATTGACACCGTTTATGATATCACGTGACCAATGTGGACATTGTAACAATGTCACACGTTGGAATGTGAAAGATGCGTTCTGATGACTTACAGTGTTGTTGCATGAAAAAAGTTATGTTAGCGTTTCATGTTGTAAGATGATGTTGCTCTATATTTATTTTTTGGAGGGCCATCTTTATGCTTCTGTATTAGCCTCTTGTTCCTACAGAAAAACATGCATATAACGGTACAAAGAAAATCTAAATAGTTTATTACAAAAACAATGACCTTTCTGCTGTTCAACGGGATTATTATGATAATAATGATGATTTGATGTTGAACTAAATCAAAGCGTTTAAAACATGGCTTAAAGGATAAGTATTGAAAAGTGCAATAAAAACAGAAAAAACAAGAATAAATTGAACATAATTTTGAATCTTCCACACGAAATTCTTCTTATTACCACAAGCTATCAAAAGAACCGTAGCGAACCTCAATGTAATACTTTTATGCGGCTCGAGAAGACGATTTCAAAGTTGTTCTAAATTTATTTCCGGTGCTCGCCACGAGCAGAATTATTCTGCAGCGACATTCTGCTCAAACAAGATGGAAATTCAAATCAGACTCCGGGTTTAGATCGAACCTTTAGTCATTCGTTGTGTTCGTATGATCTGATTCGTTGCAGCAACGCCTTAAACTCCGGTTTTTGATGACGGGACGCCTTTTTTGCGGCTGAGAAATGTGTTTATCGTTTCGTGTGCGTAACCTCGCGCAGCAAAGCAAGGATGGCCGTGGTGTAAACACGTGTAGCGCAGTGAGGGAACGCCGTGCTGCCTCCCGTCTGACCACTCTATCAGATTAATGATTCGCCCACCTTGTCTCCAACGGCGTCACTCAAATGCCGGATTGATTCTACCGGAGGCTCACCCTGCAGACCAGACACACACACACACCTCCATACCACATGCTTTCCTCCTCTCTCGCCTTTCTCTGTCAACACACCTGTTTTATTTGTTCATTAGCTTTGCCTTAAGTGGCAGCTGCCTACAGACTGGGAGTAGATTTATCTTGAGGGAGCAAATTCAAGTTAAAGACATTACTGCACAATTACAGCACTACTAACATCGCTGTCATCTGTCCTGCTTCGTATTTTATTTCTGTCCGAACCTGGATGCCGAATCTCTCCACAATCTGATACCTTATACAAATCCAGAGGTGGGCAGAGTACCCAAATATTGTAGTCAAGTAAGAATTGCACTACTAAAACATATTTAAAGTAAAAGTAAAAAAAGAAAAGAAAAAAGCCATATGAGAAGTTACTCAAGAAAGAGTAAAACAGTATGTGGTAAAAAGGCTGAAAGTACCGAGTAACTGATCAAAACATCAATCATTATGCTGTATGTAAAAAATGTATAATCAGATGGACCAGATATAAAGTTATGTGGAAATTTAGGTATTTTAAACATCATAATAACAATAATATGATTACAACAATTGTTAAATAAAATCAGGCAAATGTTTCCAAATATTTGATCAAAACTTTAGCAAAAACTGTGTCTGGTGATGTTTTGTTTAAAAAAAGCCTGTTCTTCCATCAGTGAAGCTATTCGTTGTGGGTTGAGTACCCAGAAATGTTTACTCAAATAAGAATAGTGACACTTCATAAAAAATTACTCAAAAGTACAGCGTATAGAAAATACCCCTAACAAGTACTTTTCCCCAAAAATATTGCTCAAGTAAACGTAACCGAGTTATTCTAACTAGTTTCCACCAAACTCTGTACAAATCCCTGCAGGTTCCGTGAACCTCTGTCAAAACCACACATGAATCTATTTTTATTGGGAAAACGATCAGCGTCGTGAGGTTGGTGTGACGAGATGCTGTTATACCATTTCATCACATGATGTTGTGATTTCATCATGAGGTATCACAACAACATCCAGCCACATGTTCTTCTTGCATCGCAGGTGGTTCGAACCCTTCGTCATTCAGTGGCTCGATGAGAACGAAGTCGTTGCCATGGACTTCCTCAACGGAGCACTTGAAAGAGACAAGAAAGACGGCGTGAGTACAGCACTGAATTATTTCTCAAGAAGTAAGTTTTATTTTTATCCAGCTGTCCGGGCCACTTAACGTCTGCTTCCTTAATAACCAAGGTGGCCTCCCGAGACCGAATTTACATTTTGAGGAGGACGAGGGGGGTTTTGGTAGGATAAAGGAAATTTTGCACAGTCAAGAAACACCTCTCGCCCTGAGACGTGACAAGACAGGAATACAAAAGAAATGTATCAATTAAAAATTGATACCAAGGAAGGAAGGAAGCGTGTTTTTCAGAGCAGAAGAGGCTTCTGGGGGACTTGACAGGAAATCTGCAGGAGTCGCATGGAGCTGCTGCGATAGACTGATGCATGACCACATTTCTATGCTTATTTATTCCATTTTATTGAGATTAGTTGGAATCGTCCCTCTGTCTGATGCATTTAGACACACACAAAGCTTTTATAAACTGCTCTTTTGAAGAGATGCTCAATGCACAGCTTTATATTCATTCCTAAAGTTAAAATGTATTGAGTTTTTATGCTGAATAACAAACACAGTTTGATAACATCAACCTTTATGTGACCTTTCTGAAGGCTTCAGAAAAAGCGGTGGGCAAATTCAGTCCATAAGGGTTTTCTCTATTTAAATACACATTTTTTTTAAATGATCACACAATTAGTAGAAATTGGTGACAGACATAATAAATCCATTTAAATCTACGAAACTAGATATATACTGATCAGAATTAAACTATCGATTTTGTGAAGTCATGACATAACAACAAATTTTAGCTTTAAGACCGAGAACAGGAACATCAAAATACTTTTTCTGCTTTCTCAGTAAATAAAAAATGTAACTCTTTTCACATTATTTTCTAAAACAGAAAAATGAAACGTGGATTCCTCACCAACAGATAAAAGTTACAGAACCATCTTCCTTTGCATTACGAACAAAATCTACAAATTCAGTAGAATAAAGGTCTCTAAATAAAACCCAACTGAGAATTACAGCACATCCCACCTTCAATAAATATCATAGCTTACAAGCCATTTGTTTGACTTCTTTACATGATTATGGAACTGTTTTTTTTTTCTGCAAGACATATAACAGAGGTGTTCATGAAAATATATGAGAGAAAAAAGTCTCCAAGTTGCTGATATTATGCTGAATTATTCATTCAGTTATTGTAAGTACAGGAGCTCGACAAAGACTTTCTCTAACTGATTATTAGTTTAAAAACCGGGACCAGAGGTGACATCATGTGTGTAAGAGAGAGAGAGAGCAGGCAACGTTACACAGCTCTGCACTTAAACAATATTTCACTGATATTTCAGAACAAAGAAAAACGATTACAAAGTTGGCTTTGTAAACTGTTTTCAGTGCTTTCTTTTTTTTTTTTTTTTGAGAATGAGTAGCACAGCAGCGATGCGTTCAAAGACCCTTCCATGAACCGTAAGACCTCCAAGACTTCAAGCATTTCCAGATACAACAAGTCCCACGGCGGATGAAATTGGACGGGTAAAACAGGGCAACTTCACTGGAATAGCTTAAGCTTCCTCTCATCCAACTGGTGTCTAACTATAAATAGTTAGATCTACTGATGTGGTCCAAATACGCCTCCATTAAAAAAAAAACGTCTCTCTGCGTCTCTAATTCCTTTTTAAGCACCGCGGCGATGCTGAAAAGTCTTATTTCAGTCAGTTTCCATTCTAATGTTTGCTGTTCTCTGGTAGCACTTATACATGTTGTGCGTTTAAAATTCGAAAAGCTGCAAGATTTTCGGTGTTTCGATGACCAATCAGAGAGGGCGAATTGGAAAGTTGTCCGATTTCGATCACCAGCCGATTTTCTTTGGAAACACATCCAACCGTTTTCAGGACAACAGCCCAGGAGGACCAGAGCTGCCATCCCCAAAAACCTCAATGTGTAATGTCGTCGTTGATTCTCTGACTTATTTATTTAGCGCACATGTTGTCTGCTTCAGTATTTCAATTCATATACACTCAGAATTTCAGTCACATGATTAGCTCACATCAGCTTTTACTCAATCTCTCCTGAATCGTTTTCCTTTTTCTCTCTCTCTCCGTCTGAACTCTGACCCCATCTCCCCCCCTCTGCTTCAGTTCCAGCAAACCTCGGAGCACGCCCTCTTCTCCTGCTCCGTGGTGGACGTGTTCACTCAACTAAACCAGAGCTTTGAGATTATCAAAAAGCTGGAATGCCCAAACCCGCAGGCTCTGGCGCATTTCATGTGCCGTTTTGCGAAGGTCAGTTTCCCTTGCAAGCTTCCCGTTCTGGTGCTGCTGCGGCCAGTGGAACCTTTCAGTTGAGGTGTTTGTCATTAGTCTGGGAGGATTTGTTTCGCATACGTCTTTTGTTTAATATCAGCGGCGTAATTGACTGCGTTTGCTGACCTAGTAAAAGCCGAGCAAACAAACAGTAATTATAATATCCTTTCTACTCCTGCAGACTATCAACAAGGTTCTCTTGCAATATGCTGCAATCATTTCCAAGGAGTTTCCATTGCATTTGAACAAGGAGAACGTGGTAAGTGCATTCTCATTCCCTGCCGTTTACAAAAAAGACACTGAAATACTTGGGTAAATACAGGAGAAATGTATGGCAGCAAAGTTGCACCGAAGTTATTGGGAGATGTCAAGTGCAAACCTGGTAACACACACACACACACATGAAAAAAATAGTTTTCTATATTCAGTGTCCAGTAAGGGTTGGCTATGGAGGCTATGAAAGTATTTTTAAGTCAGACTCTTTGTGCAGAGCTTTGCAGTATCTCCCCTAAAGCCGTTAACATCGTCTCTACTAACGCAAATGAAACAACTCATTTCTCGCCCGCAGCTGATGAGGTCGAGTCATTGGTACTTTCTCGGCCTATTGTTTAAAGTGACGGATGGCTAAACACACGGCTTTGTGAGTGGCCTAATTATTCACATTGGATTTTGAAGCTGAAAGGAGAGATAACAGGCAGTGAGGGAACAGATGTTTCGTTACAGTGCTGACGGTCTCATTACTACTGTCCCAGAGAAGAAAGTAAGGCGTGCCTTCCCTTGACAGGACTACAGTGACAGATGATGGGAAAAATACAGGAACTGAGATGTGAGCGGACTGTTGTGTTTGTGTTCAATTAACCCCGCCGCAGGGCCAGGGAAAGGTATTCACTGACGCGCTGTGTCACTTAATAATCATAAACTTCCGTGTGTTTCAGAAGGATTTTAAGTGCCAAAGGAGCATGTACAGTAACTGTGAAGCAGTACGAAAAATATGTTTTTAAAAGTCTTACTGATGACATTTTTGAAAATTGTAGTGTTTGAGATCATCAAGAAGCTGGAATGCCCAAACCTGCGGCTAAAAATAGCTAAACACGGCAATGTTTAGCTATTTTTAGCTATGTTTTTAGCTAAACATGGCTAACAACATAGATATGTTTAGCTAAACGTAGTTCAACTCTGTTTTTGGCTATACGTAACCAAAAGTATAGCGATGTTTAACTATGTTTTAAATCCAGTGTAACTTTCTGTCCTCCAGACCTGATATAAAACTGAGTCCGTAATTTAAGCTCAATAAAAATGCTGCTGTTTTGTGGCGGACTTTGAGATTTAATAGAAAAAGTTGTGGAGAAACTTAAATTACAAATATTCCAATATTTGGAAATCTCTTTAAAATCTCTCATCAAACTAAAAACGTTAAGAGGGCACAACTGCTAACCAACCAAAAGAAAACATAGCTGTCAAACTAAGCTGGCCAGCCATTTGAGGAGGGGATTAATTAGAGGTCAATAGTAATTCAACTCAAATGGAACAATTCTGTTAAAAAGTGCAGACCCAAGTGAAAGGATTGAAATAAATACATATTCTGTTGTGAAACTGCCTTGTCAAATTTAAATGTTTCAGAAATAATGACAAGACTTTAAAATTGATCTCCCCAGACGCTCTCCATCCAATTTGACTGACCTTGATCTGCTTTGCAAAGGATGGACAGACATTTCAGTGTTTCAGCACGGAAAAGTGTTAGAGACATACGCCTGATGTGTGTTGCTTTATAAGAAACTTCTATTAAAAATAAATTATAGTTTGTGGTTTTTGCTAATCTTTAAGTTCTGAATGTTTTTGCGAATCGTTGCATGATCTCTAATGCATTTCTGTGCATTGTCTGCTAATATTGGTCAAGATGGGTTACTAGGATGTGCTGTGGTGGCGCAGGGGTTAAGCACAACTCACATAAGGAGGCTTTAGTCCTCGTCGTGGCTGTCGCAGGTTCGATTCCCGGCCTGGCGACCTTTGCCGCATGTCTTCCCCCTTCTCTCCTTACCCACTTTCCTGTCACTTAACTATCAAATAAAGGCCACTAGAGCCAATAAAACCTTTAAAAAAGATGGGTTACTAGTTCTTGTTTGCTACCCAGAAAGTAAAATAATCACTCAGGGACGCACCGATCCACTTTTTTGCAGTTCCGATACCGATATTAATATCTGAGGTTTAGTATCGGCCGATACCGATCTGATACAGAAACTGAACTGCTGAACTGACTTTAAATGCATCTTTTTCAAAACAGACATAAATGTGCACTTAAATACACCAATAGCTTCACAAGCTTGGTCAAACATGTAAAAATAACACAACTTTAATTCGCTAGGACTATAAAGCTAGTGCAAAATAAATAATAAGGAAACTGAAACTTGCAAAAAAAAAATTTTTGTAAGTTTTTTTTTTACATGTAAAAAAAATAAACTGCATCAAACCTTCTTTCAAATGGTTCAGAAAGTGCAATTAGGAATTCTAAATATAATGTAGAATAAATAATAAAGCATGACGTCGCTCAGAGTAGATCTGTCCTTGGGCACATTGCCACCGATAGCCAAGCTAGAGTTTTTTTCAATATCGGGACCAATACAGATATTGATATCTGTATCTGTATGTGAACCTCGACATTATCTGGCACTGGAATCATTAATCTATCCGAAAAGAAAATGCAGATGTCAGGTTTGCTTTTAGATGACTTGAATTATGCTGAAGTACTGTTCCAAAATGTTACTTAGGTTTAGTACTTCGGTTTAGAATATCTAATCATTTCCACACATGTATATGCTCATAAATCTAATGGAGAGTAATCCATCAACAGCAGCGACACTGTTGGCTGCTTTGGGGGGGTTTGAAAGACACCAATCATCCTTTTCCTGTGGGGCCAGGGATTATAGTATTAGTAGTATTCATTACTGAAATATTAATTAAGACATTTCGTATTGCCTTCTGTTGTGTTTTCTTGTGAGCAAACAACTCGCATAATATACGAGTCGGTGAGAGTCTCCAGATTTATTCTGGGTGTCTGTAAAAAGTGGCGTGATTAATGTCTGTCATCTGTTAAACTTGTTGTGGAGCAGAGAAATCGATAACGTCTGACACATTCAGTGCAGACATTTCTCTCCTCGTCGTGTTATGTATTGCATTTCCCTGCTGACGTTTTGAGCACAGACTTCACTTCTTTGTATAGATGATGTGTCACGACATGAAAGCTGATGGATTTCACGGTGGTTGCCCCTATCATTTTTCTTTTGACACTTAAAAAAAATAAATAAATTATCATTATTTTTGTGTTTCCAGTTATATTGGCTAATCACGGGCTCCCAAACTATAACAATACAATCACAACAGCTGTCAAAGCAGGTGGATGGAGGAGTGGGATTAAACGTAAAAGAAAAATCTAACCACTTTCATTTTTTACTGTTTTGCAGCCGTGCATAATCCTCAACAACATCCAGCAACTTCGAGTCCAGCTAGAGAAGATGTTTGAGTCCATGGGTGGGAAGCAGGTCTGTGCATCTACATGTGTTGCTTGCGAATGTTTTCTGTTCCGAATTTCGAAGGTGTTCCATATCCGACAGTAGCGTTAGGTTTGGTGCAGCACCTCCGGGGCTGATGGGATGTCTTGAGAAGTGTTTCACTTGAAGAAAATTGAACCAACCAATCTGAGATCCGCATCTGCGATGCTGATTTTTATTAATATGCAAGTGCTTATTTTTTATTGCGTGTTATTGAAATTGATTTAAGACACCCTTGATGTCCTGATGTTCGTCTGTTAGCTCTGTGCTTAATAATCTCCTCTGTCTCTTAGCTTCCTCAAAGCCCCAGCTACACTATGGATATTTTACAAATAATTTTTCTAATTGAAAAAATAAAAATAAATAAATAAATCTGCCTATATACTCCAGAGGATTCCTGTTTAAAAAAAAAAAGAAGAAGAAAAAGTCAGATCTCTGTCGTAGCAACTGGCGGTGCCAACGTTGGCATTAAAACGACTAGAATTCATTTGTTGCTTCTAATATTTCCTGGACATTCAAGCCACACACCAGGGTTGCCAGCTCTCTTGTCATCGCCTGGACGTCCTGTATAAAGGAGCAACTGATTCCGTTTCGTATTTGTCCCGCGTGTTGAAAGCCGTTTTTTGATCCCGGTGGCGCTCTGACAGATTGCGGCTCTGATTAGGCTGCGGCTACATAGCATGTCTCTGTTTTGTGCCAAATATGAGGATCAGTACACGATTCTTGTCAGAAACATTGCTGATCTATATGTATGGTACATATAAAACACAAATTTCTATTTGATTGTTCAAACCAGTCCATTCAGCTACAATCGGAAGCAAAAAAAAGTCAACAGGTTAAACCTGTCTGCAGTGATTCCCGCTGTCAGGAGTTTTCAATTATAATCAAAAATGTTTAAAAAAGACAAAGAACAGAGCACAAATTAAACATAAAATAATGAACTAAATCATCATTGTGATGTGAATAATTATTTCCTCGTGTCCCTGCTGATAGAATAGAATAGAATTACTTTATTCATCCCAGCAGGGAAATTATTTCACAGTTACAGCAGCATAGAGACAAGACACACAACAACCACCACTGAGTAGCAATTGTAGACAAAATAAAAATAAAATATAACATGCTGTCAATATAAAAAGCAGCTTAGAGCAGTCCTTGCAAAGATTAAAAAATGCAGATACAGTATGTATATGCAAATATATGTACAGCAAGTGTGCCACAGTGCAGTTGTGCAAAATTGGACTGATTAGTGCAGAACAATGATTTAGCTTTTATTGCACAGTGAGATGGCATGTGGCAGGAAGGATTTCCTGTATCTGTCCCTACGACAGCGGAGCTGGAGCAGTCTATGTGAGAAGGTGCTCCGCTGTCTGTCCACTATGTGGTGAAGAGGGTGCTGTTTATTGTCCATAATAGACAGAACCTTCTTCAGTGTCCTAGCTCAGTGTGATTGCCCGGTTTTGGGGGGATGATGATTGTGTGTGTTTATAAATGGAGAACATAATGCTTTAATAACAACCCTGAGCGTCCTGTTCATCAAACTGTAAACTAACAACTTACAGCCTGATGGCGAAGACATTTTGTGCGACTTACTCCTCTCTCTAAATCACTTTGGAATATCAAGTATTTCTGAATTGACTTGAACTGAACCCAATTTACTTTGGCAGGCTACGGTTGACCTGTGACGATAACAAACTTTGCTGGACGATAAATTGTTCCAGACGTTATTGCGGTAAATGATAATATTGTTGTTTTGAGACCATTTTCAAGAAATATAGTGGCACAAATAATAATGCAAGAACATATCCTAAAAGGTGAGTAAACTTTAGATTTTAATGAACATTTATCACTGTAACTGGAAGCCATTTTAAATATTCAAAACAAATAAACAAAACAAGTCTTTGTAAAAAAAAAAAAAAAGTCCTTCACATAAGGGCCAGTTGAGACCAAAGCACCAAACTGAAGACTTTTTATCTACCAGTTTTTGGTAGAAAAAGAGAAAAAATGAGATAAATCATGCCACTGGAAATTATTGAGTTTGTTTGAATTTATCATGCAATCAATTGATTTATTGATTATTGTGACAGGCCTATGCTACAGTGTGTCTCTGGTTTTAAAAAAGAAAAGAAAAAAAAGTTGGCAGCCCTAGTTGACATGCAAATCCTTAAAAGAGAGAGAGAGAAAAACTTTGGAAAATGTTTTGACAAATCTTCAAATCTCAGTTTTTCCTCACTAAATATTGTCACAAACTCATATTTGTGAAATATCCATGTAGCTGTGGGTCTGAGTGTCCCCGAAACTACTTTCCCATCACTAACCCTCTGTTTGTATCCCGTATCCGTCTACCGTGTTAGTAAGTGTTATGATAAATTTCTAAATTCTGTGTTGCAGTTTAAATCTGGCTGATCTTTTCTGCTCCCCTCCAACCCCTCTCGTTACCCCTTCACCAATCTCCGTGTTTCTAACCTAAAATCTAGCCTGCCGTCCCCACGATCTCTTACAACTTCAGCTGCATGTGTCTCTGTAGTTTCTAACACCTGTCTCGCCTTGCATTTTGTCTCCTGTCGTTGTGTCCTCTGTTCCCCTCCGTTTCCTTCCTGTGCTCTCTCTCTCTGTCTCCAGGAGGAGGGGGTTGTCTCCTTCTGTAAGGTGTGTGCAATAGGACTCATCAGCAGGCCTTTACCATTTACCAAAATATTACAACTAAGCACTCCACCACCCCCAACCCCTTGCCACCCCTCACGCGCCTATGCCTCTCACACTCCACCAGTAAGCATGTGCCACAGAGCATATGGCGCTGAAATTACCCATCACCCTTCTGGACAGGCTGCTTAACTGGCTCAAATCATTGGATCCCATCGTTATTTTAAGCTTTCTGCTTCTTTTTTTTTCTTCTTGTTTTTTTTCCACTCCTCTGCCACTTTCCTCCCTATGCTGGTTATTTTTGGATGTCGTTTGCCCCTCTCTCCGCCATTAAAAAAAAGGGAAGTAGTAGGCTCAACGAGTCGATGGCTGTGGTTTTTGTTCCTTCTTGTTCTTTTCCCGAGCTGCAGGCACAAGAGCTTTAGACAGTTTTTTTTTGTTTTTTTTGTGAGACGACTGTGTTACATGAGCTTCTCACACACAAATTTCCCCAGACGTGCCCTCTGCAGACGAGCTGCTGTTTTGCAGATCTAACCCCGGATCATTCAGACGGCATTATTTTCAAACGCATATTGATTAGGTTTGATCAGTCCTGGATAAGTTAATGGAAAGTAATTTAAAGAAACAATCAAAATGTAAAAATTACTACAACAGGAATGCCACTACAGGACTTATTTCCACTTAATCTAATTGTTTGCAGATCTTTCCCTGTATTGCTCACATGCCATTATTTTCAAATGCATATTGATAATATTATACTTTTAGCAATACTGGATAAAATCATTTAAAGTAAAAAAAAAAAAGTAAAAATTACTACAGACAATGCCATTTCTGGTAAGGAATAAATCAGAACACCCTGAATTTTGTATCTAGTTAACAATCTAACTGTTTGCAGATCTAACCATAGATCCCTCATAAGCTCTCATTATTTTGTATTTATTTAAAGCATATTGACTCCGCAAAAGTTAATTTCACCTTCTAAAAGTCACATTTTGAACTCCAACTTACGACTAAGAACCACAAAGTAAATGTTTGCTAACCCTGCCTGTGACTTTGCTCTTTTCAGATGCGAGTTTCTCATTGGTTTTCTCCTTGTAAATTTCACTAGTCGCCACAGAATCGTTTTCTTTCTCTTTTCTTTTTTTTTTTTATTATCAGTAATGAACTCGCAGATGTAAGAGCGCCAGTGTAATTACTTAGAGCCGTTATCAAATCGCTGCCAACGACAGAGATTTACAATAATCTCATGCAATGGATTCATCAGCGACTGATCTCCCTAGATTAGCATCGGACTTTATTTTGGGGCGTCCGCACTGTTTGCTGATGTGCTTCTCCCGTCCTCGATGAAATGGCCCTTTGTAAAAATCTTTCTTTACTCGGCTCCGAGAGTCGCTTTGAGTCATCTGTGCGGCGGAATAACAACCTGCCAGTGAGTAGATATTGGACTGTTGAAACAGGGAAAGCGAAGTGAAGCTGGGCAGCAGCTGATAGGCTGTCAGCCAGGGGAGTGTGTCTGCACTCCAGAGAGCCCTGCATGCCAGTCAGTGTCGATCGAAAGCAGCTACCATGGAGAAGCCAGGTGTTTCATGCATTCCAAACAGGATGTTTTCCTCATATTATTTTATAATGAGCAGGTTTTATTTTTGTTGTTGTTTTTTTTTATTCATCAAGAAAGGTCGGTGCTTGCGTAACTCGGTGCAAGAGATGACGTTCAAGAAATTTTATTTGTGTATATCGTTACAATAGCTGATTTCCGTATCTGACTCCTCTGTAAAGTTGCCTGTACTATATTATATATTGTATTATTAATATATTATATTAGCTGCCGCGCCAAGATTAAAGTTACATTTTACATGCCCAATGTTGAGAAGGCACATATATTTAGTAACAAAGTGGTTGTTTTTATAAATTGATTAGTGATTTTTGTCAGTATATATTTAGAATGACACTTAGCGATATTATTGTGTTTTGTTGCTCAGGTCTGAGGGTGGTTGTGTTGGTTGCGTGTCGGAAGAGAAAAAGATGCAGCTATGTTTTACCCTTGCACTGACTTGCTTGGCATTTGCACAGAAATCAAACTTAAATTGTATTAATTTAATTTTATACTTGACCTTTTCAAAAGGCTGCTGTTTCATTTTATAACTGCAGGTTGCGTTGTATTGCTCTCCGTTTGTTGCCCAGACAAAGGGCACGTTATGCACGTTCCGTTTTGTTGTTTTTTCGATCACACACGTAACGTGATTATTTACAAAGAGCGATCGTCGTTATGCAAACTGCATTTTGGAGCAAATTTTCCGAGTTCCAAAAGGAGAAAATGGCCCTTCCCCTGTCGATCTTCATAATAAAAATGACATCAAAAATCTGATTTCTTTATTGCATTTCTTTAATTTGATCGATGCAACGAAACAGAATACATTAATATTGTAACGGAAGGAAACTTAAAGCACCATCGTACAACAGAGTCACATGGTGCGTCATTCCGTCCAAGACGCACAGCAGGGAAAATAAACATTTAATCACGAATGCTAATTATGTATACACTTAGTCATTTTGATAATAGTCTACTATAAACACTTAAAGCCTGCTTTGCCTTAATTATAAGCCTTATATAAGGCTTTCAATTTTTTGCGGCTCCAGGCAGATTTGTTTTTTGTTTTTTTGGTCCGATATGGCTCTTTTTGGGTTGCCGACCCCTGAACTAGGGCATCCTCATATTTATTCCTAATGAAAATTAGTAAAATTACTTAAAGGTCAGTGACCTCAGGTGCACTCAATGGGAACAGTGTGAATTTGCCTATGTTATCCTTACTGTTGAAGTGAAAAGTGAACAACATTTTGAGCTAGAAGGAGCTTCGTAAATCTTTTAAAAGAACATTTTATCTGAGTACGAGACTTTTAAGAGACTTACTGAGGTGTCAAAAGAATTTGAGATCAGCCGTTCCAAAGTACGGAAGATATTTTCCAAATGTGTGACATTTAAAACACCTGCCAGGTCACACTGTCCGAGCAATTTCACCTTAAAAGCAAGATGCAATCTTTTGTCCTATTTTTACAATTGAATGTAATTACTAAAACATGAGCGCCTTCCATTTTGTCATTTGTGTGTCAGCCAGATGTTTTTTTTCTTACGTGTCATCCATAACAGTTCCAGCTGGAGCACAACTAGGGACGGGCTGGTTACCAATGTCACGATATACCAAAAGTTAAATTGCTAATTTTTTTTCTTATACCTTTACAGTGTAAAGTCTTTTTATTTGGGAGCCAGAGATTTTTTTCTGGCTGTTTGCAGTGTGGTATTGCAGCCCCGCCCATCCCCCACCTGTAGCTGCCAAAAAAGTCACTCAGCTGGCTGACATTTCCATCCTGCAGAGGCTGTCGTCTGGTGAAATAGCACTCCAGAATCATAGCATCATCTTCTCTTCTAAGGAGTTTAGAGGGGATTTGGTTTATGTCACAATTGGCTGTTATTTGGCAGCAGTGAAGACACATTGTGACAGAGAGAAAAAAAAAAACCCAGCAAGTTGAAAATCACAGTTTCTTAAACCACCAAAATAAATATTAGAGCTCGAACTGGAGAAAGTGAGTGATGGATTTTTTGTTGTTTTTTATGTCTTTCTTTCCTTTTTTTGTTTTTGCTATCACTGGAAAAGATGTTATCCGTTACTCAGCCAGTGAAATAACAGCCTAACCTCAATAGCCAATTTTCCATGCGACAGAAAAATATCACACATTTGCAGAGGTATAAATCTGTCTTGTTCGCGGTGCAGATAAAGGCATGTGTACAGAATCACAATGTCTATGAAGACATAGGTCTACATATGCGCTTCCCAGCTGAGTCATTTGCCATCAGGGGTGTGTGAGATGAGCGGCTTCATGGCTGAGTTTATCGGCTCTGATGTGCCGGTTATGCATGTGGCGCCGTGCTTTTACCTCATATTAAGTATTCCGCACAAATACATTCACGTGTTTAATTCTCTCGGCATAAAGCCAAATGCCAAATGAAGACAAACATGAACACTTGTGGGGGCATCCATCATGTACATAAGCTCAAATATGTTCACTGGCCACTTTATAGGTACGTCCAGCTGGTACCAGGTTGGTACCCTGCTTCATACACAACTGTCTTACGTCCTTTGTGGCGTAGATTCGACTTGGTGTCATGATGGCATCATCCTGGTGCTGTAGATAAATAATGCTCTTTTCTGTACCACTGCAGTTTGGTGAGCATTTGAAAATTGTTCTTTGACTTTCTTGTTCTTAGCTCACAGTAGTGGCACCCCTTGCACTCTTCTGCTGATGTAACAGCCCTAATGTCCCTTAAGTGCCTCTATGTTGTACATTTAGAGATTGTTCTACTTTGGTGGTTATTTGAGCTCCTGTTGCCTCTCTATAATCTCAAACCAGTCTAACCATTCTCCTCTCAGCAAGACCTTCTTGTCTACATAACTCCCCTTTATTTGATATTTCCCCTTTCTTGGATCATTTCCTGTTAACCCGAGAGATGGATATGTCCTCTACAGTAGATTAGTAGTTTCTGAAATACTCCAGACCAATTAATCTGGCACCAACTTCAACACCATGTTCAAAGTCACTTCAGTTTCATTTTCTTCCTCCCTTCTGATGCTCACTTTGAATATCACCAAGTCACCTTCATCAAATGTAGAGGCCTAAAGGCTTCGAATTGCTGCCATGTCTTTGACTAACTCACAGTATTTGCAAATAATTCGCCTGGTTCACCTGATAAAGTGGCCGGTGGGCGTATGTATCCTGGACATGCCATGCATGGGCATTCGAATGATTTGTTGAAATTTTGGTAACGTTTGTACTGTCAGCTTATTTAAAACATACTCTAAGCTCAGTTTTGTTCAGTGTTTAAGCAGTAGCTAACTGCTCACTGCCCTTCATTACATCCATATTACACCTCAATGCAATTAACTTTTTGGTTTTTCTGTATTCCCTGAGACATAGCGAGTTGTAACTCATGTAGCGGTCCACGTAAATGTCCCTGTAGCTAGCTCCCTCGCTGCTGTCACCATGTTTTATGACTCGGAAAGCAGTCCTAATTACAGCGCTCTTAGGTGAGCTGTACATTGGTATTCAGAATACAATGGGAGGCAGAAGGAGCAAGGAGTCACCGGCGAGCACCTCCCTCCGCTCCCCCTAAAGCAACCCCATCACAATAGAGGCATCCCCCTGAGACACAGGGCTCTAGTAAGTGTGGACTGCTATATGGAGTGCGTAGATGTAGTGACTGTCTGTCTCTCTCTGCACTGACAGCTGGATGCAGAGGCCAGTGATCTGCTAAAGGAGCTGCAGAATAAACTCAACACAGTCCTGGATGAGCTCAGCGGGGTGTTTGGCTCCAGGTGGGTACTGGTGTGACTCAAAACTCCACGTGTGCGAGTCTGTAACAAATCCTTTATGGCCCGTCGATGCATCTATATTTTGTCCCAATGAAGGGAAATTATGCCATGAGGGTGTTTTTTTCATTGTCAGTCTCAAAATTTATTTGGCTCAAACTTATGCTTTGTGAGCACAGCAAGTCGCGAAACATTTCAGCGTGAAGAAAAGACGCCTCTTCTCTGAAAACCTCTTTTGTTGAGCTAATGGGAACAGCGGGACTCAGAAAGCACCTACTCAAACATCGACTGCTTCAGCCAAGACAAATATAAAGCCATAAAAAAAACAACTCTTGTTGTGTGCACAGCTTTAAACCTGTAATCGAGGACTGCGTGAAGCAGATGAACCAGGAGCTGGTCCAGATGAAAGGGCCAATTAAAGGGAGCAATCCTGCCATGGATGCAGAAACCGTCTTACGGCCTCTTATGGACCTTCTGGATAAGAAGTGAGTACCTGGTGAAGGCATGATGATGGATACAGTCGTAGGCGTTTTATTTATCAACTTGCATGTCCTCTGGCAAATTAATCTGGAGTAGTCAAAGAATAATTTTGTTTATCACATTCTTGAGCAAGACGCAATGAAGGTGGATTTACTTGTTACTGATAACATAAAATGATGATCACCCTTGTCAAACAACCCTGAAGCATAGCGGTATGGACTCCATTTGGCCCATATAGGCGAGCTGTGGTCTCTGGCTCTAAGATGTTAGCAGAAGGTATCTTAAGTGCTCTATTTTCTTAAGTAAAGCCACCATTGATGCTCAATTAGATGGAGATTCAGCAAATTTGGAGGCTAAAGACCCCCATGTACTTCATATGAAATGTCGAAATTGGTTCTCATTGATGTAGACATGTCACAAAAATTGCTTCATTTTGTTCGGAGAGAGGCATATACCTGCCGAACACGACACCAGCCCCGGGTCAAACTGTTTCGATGGAGCTCTGTGCAAAGTGTTGTGTGATTGGTCAGACATTTGTTTCAAATGTGCTCTGATGGTAACATTGGTATTTTGCTTTAACCAGTCCGCTTCCAGTATCCGGTTTTTGTATCTGCAGGAGACATGGATACTTGTGATTTTTTACTAAATAACTTATAGAATTTTAAGACTGGTAAATGGTTAACAACTCCTGGATAAAAATTGTAACGTTGTTGTTGACGGGGAACGCCGTTGTCCCACAGCTGGTCTGCGCCGTTGTATAAAAGTTGTCTGCTAAAGCATCCCCAGAGCATGTGACTGCACGTCAACTGTTCAACTTCAGATGAAATATGTGGGAGCCTTTAGTCAACACCTACATTTTATTGTTTTGCTTCTCAAACCATTCCTGCTTGGGCAGATTGCCCTAGTTAAGAGAGTCCCCAGCCACATGGTCTGAAACATTGCTTAGGTAATTGGTACATGTCTCAATAACACCCATAGCTTCCCAGTCGCCGAAAGCGTCAAAGAACTTTTTCTGGCTTGCCGTCTTCCCTATCTCCTTCTAACACATTAACATATCGCTCTACCTATCAGTTGTCATAATGTGATACTGGAGTGGTGTCGATTTGTGCCGCTTGAAAGAGAAAACGTCTCCAAAAAAAGGGAGACATTCTAATGACAAAGTCTATCAATTCAACTCTTTGAGCTGTATTTACTTCTAGGGTTTTCTTAACATGCAATCTTAAAAGAAGAAAAAAGATGCCAGAGCTGAGCTTGGAGAATCATTCTCCTCCATTTTTCAAAGCAACATAGAGGCCAATGGGGTATTATGAGAAATCCTCTTAATGATATGGAAATAGAAAATCCTTCCTGCCGATTCTGAGACCCTGCTCGCACAAAGGGGCGAGATTAAAGCACAAAGCCCCAGCTTTTATTCTCAGTCACAGGTGTTTTCATTTTTTATGAATATTATACAGTAAGACATCATTACTTGAAGCCTTCAGCTGTGTTAGATCTGGTAAAGACACGTGCTGAAGGTGTTGACCTAATCCCCTTTCTTTCTGCTACTTCCCAGCTTGATGTTGTTCGCCAAGATCTGTGAGAAGACCGTGCTGAAGAGAGTCCTCAAAGAGCTCTGGAAAATAGTTCTGAACACCATCGAGAGAACAATCGTTCTGCCTCCGCTTAGTGACCAGAGCGTGAGTCGATCACCTTTTAAATCTTATTCTCACATTCACTTGTGCCTTACTTTTATTGCCATTTATCAGCAACACCGCTGGGTTTTAGAAGTTTAGCTCACTACCAAGTTTGACTTTCACATTAGCACTGTTGCTAAAATGATTATATCTGCATGGAATCCACAATTTTTGCTCCAACTCAGTAAAAATTGCAGCTACAAGTCTTGTAACGAGTCGTTCATCAACAGAATTCATATCTGTTTTAATGGTGGCGCTCATATAAACAAAGCAACCAAACCAAGTTCTGTAAACACAGACTGTAACGATAGCTTGAAGCAACATATTCAGTTAAATTCTAAATAAGATGTTTAATTAGGACTTTTTGCTTAAAAAAAAAAAAGAAAGAAAGAAGAAATTAATCTGTTTAGAATTTAATGGAGCATTAGATTTACAAACAGATATGCTTGACTTAAGGCAAAAAGTAAATCATTTTAATGGATAAAATATAACCCAAAATAACTTTATACAACAATGGAACATTGTGGGTTCACTAACCATTCAAGCATATGAAGAGATTTTTCTTTCATAGCTAATAATTCCTCTTTAAGATTAAATAATATCAGTTTCTGTGCTTCTTTCTTTGATTTCTGGTATTGGTTCTGATGCTTTTGTGTCACTTTTGCTTCTCAGTTTGCCATATGAAGTTACTGAATTACCAGCGCTACTTTAAAATTCAAACATTTCATTTATTGATATAGATTTTGTGTTCCTCTCTTGCCTTTCTTAGTCTGTTCACCAAATCAGTCTCATATGACTTAATTCTTTCATGTACTCATAAGAACATGTTTGTATGTTCAGCAACAAGGAGCTCAGATGATCTTTAGTGCTGCCAAGGACCTGGGACAGCTGTCCAAACTGAAGGTAATCTGGTAATGATCCTGTAACAGATGTTTCCATGTTTCATGATTCAGACCGTTCATAATTCAAAGCTCATGTTCGACCTCGGGTCGAATCTGCATTTAAACTGCTTATACACACATTCAACCATCCGGTATCACGGATCTAACATGAATGTTGTTGCCCGGCAACATCTCACTTAATATAGATTTGGGTTTTACTGTAAAGTAACTGCAGCAAAAACACCAGAAATTCAGGATTATTATTTAGAATATTTATTATTGTTCTATATTGTAGATTATAGTAAGTTAACATGTAGTCATTAGATGTGCAGTATATACTACTGTATGTCCGATATTTAATTTTAAAAAACTAGTATATATATATATATATATATATATATACTGCATATATATTTGCATACTGTATATATATACTGTATATCCCCAGGTGTGAGAGACAAAACTCTCGCATCCTGAGTGTGTTCCTTTTAAATTGATATTGATTTTTCTCTAACATTTAGAGTCAGTCTCATGCAAATCTTTATGGACTGTCCGTATTCTTTGGACGCGGCTAAAATTTGACCGAGCATTGTGGCAGTGATTACTTCAGTGCTTCAGTTTCCCCGTCCTCCTAATTCATAAAACATTTATCGCATTCTGGTGGTTGTGCAGCGTAAGGAGTACCGGCACCTGGGAAATAAAGTGGTGCCAGAACTTATTTACTGCAGTCAATTCGAAGGTCAGGAAAGCTCCAATTAGAATCGACAAAAACATTTTTCATGATTAAAATAGATTTTTAGCACTCCGCTGTAAGACGGCGAGGGCTGAAGTTTATCACTCAGCGGTGTAAATGATAGTTATTACCATTACGGCGGTAAGCATCTCGAAGCTGAGAGTGTATGAATGTGATGTTGTTTTCCTCCTCGCTGCTCTGCTGCCATTCCCCTCGCTTCGGTGTCCCTCCAGGAGCATGTCATCCGAGAGGACACCAGAAGTCTGACGCCTCGCCAATGTGCCGCCATGGACCTTGTGCTTCCCACAATCAAGGTAGGTTTTCTGCTGAGTTAAAAGAAAAAAAAAGAACGTCTGAAGATGACCTTTAAAAAGCAGTAAAGTAGATGCAAAAAAACAAAACAAAAAGGTATGCAAATAAGTCAATCAGAATTATAGATGCAAGAAGCAGTTAATGTTTTTGTAGAGCCTCAGATCCTATATGAATACATTCTAAAGGATGTAATAAAAACCTTCACAGTGACGGATCTCCGCACCTTCTAATAATGGGAAAAAAAAGCAATTGCAACACTGGGTGGAAGGCAGATTGAAGGCTCAGCGCTATAGAGATAAAAAAGAAAGCTGTGGTGAAGTGCTCGCTGCGTCATGAAAACTAATTGATTTTTACCGTCACCATAGAAACTACCTGCAGGTTTAGATCAGTCACGTCGGTGCGACTCTTATTTATTTTTTTCTCGCCAAATGAGAACGGCATCTCAGCTCTGGCAAATTAACGAGAACGATCTGATCACATAAACTTCTTCAGGGGCTGCGTTATGCAATATGACGCTGCATCCAGTGCAAAATAGGAAGGATTCAATTCATTGAAAAAAAAATAAAATAAAATAAACCTGTTGTGAATATTGAAGCTTACATATGCTGTAAAACTACACATAATTTTCCTGGTATAATGAGACCAACCTCATGAAAAATCTGCAGAAAATATTATGTTTGGTGGAACAACAACAAAGAAACATAAACCAAGTTGCTCACACACACTTTCATTCTCTCAATGATTATGGTTACTGGCAATATTTCATCCAGACTAACCTTTAAACCTGATAAAAAAAAAAAAATTTTTAAAAACTAATAGGGGGTAAAATGAATGAATGCACTCATAAAAGCCACTTTATGTGGCCCATTTAACAGCGACTCAATAATTCCTCCTTTATCCCCTTCTTTGAACTGTGACCTGAGAGTTGTTGTGGAGAAATGCTGACTCGGCTTTGAACTCCATCACCGCCAACGCTGGACGCCCGTGTGCGTCTCTTTAACGGCTATTTCAGGTCAACCAGACATTTTTTAGTTCGTTTTTTTAAAAACTGTTTTAGCCCTTACATTCAACCTCTAGTTAGCTCAACCTTTTAATGCAGGTTAACCACTTTCCTCTATATCTGTGGGTGTTGATAAGCAATTTCATTGGGTTTTAGTGTGTCACTTTGTGCTGCCCCCTAGTGGTCCAAAGTCACATAGTCGCCAATCAACAACACCTGAATAATGTCTTGCCAGTCCTTCTCCATGGTGAATTAATAAGTTGTCTAACTGTTAGCTTAACATTTAGAGGTGTTAGTTTTATTTTATTTTAGTTTTAGTTTTTGAAGATATTTCTGCAGCAGTAAATAAATGTTTTGGTAGTGAAGTGTTTTTTTTTTATAATACATGTTATTAAAAATCTCATCGAAAGTCATTTATCCCCTCCTCCGATAATCAACAAAAGAAATCTTTCACAGCAATTAAGCCCTTCTGATTATTGCTGATCAGCTTTGAGGCCGTGATCTTCAGCTTCCCTCCACAAACTGTCACGTTCAAGTCAGGGCCCCTGCTTGACAAGTCTAAAATGTGAATCGCATCACTTCCTGTCACAAGAAACAAGTTGCTTTAAAGCTGTAATTTTGGGGCCTCAACTGCATGTAAGGCCCAAATTTGTAATTTTCAATACATTTCGTTGTATATATGGATGGATGGAGCAACTCACAGAGGTCTGGCATGAAAAGCAAAGAGTGGATGAAAAGGAGAGAAAACAGAGATGTGGTTTTTTTTTTGGTCTGTGTTTTTGCCAGAGGCAGGTTGGTATTTTAGGCCAGCGACTTGTCTGTCTTTAAAGCCACAGGCAGAACCATGTCAGTTCCCAGCTGGGAAAAATAACACGTATTCCAATGTGAAGCAATGCTTATCTTTAAAATGATTTTTTTTTCTATGCCAGTGATAAAACAGCATCTTTTTGTTGTTGGTTAAAACTGCAATAGATTGCAAGGGGGGAAACTCAGCTCAGAGACGAAGGCACGATTTCTGCAGACGGACGCTGGTTCTCCTTAGAATTTACCTGCGTTGGTGTGGAGACTTTCTGAGGAAATCAAGTGAAACTTTATACCACCACCTAAAAGTAGAAAAGCCAAATTTATATGATGCAAGCAGACAAGCAAGTTGAAAAAAAAATTAAAACTCTCTTGAAATTATCCAACATGCATCAGCGTAGCTTCTATTAAAACCTAAGTCATGTTTTCCCTGCACCTCTGACTCATCCTTGCACATCATATCATTTTGTAGTTGACATGTTGGTCTTATTTTATGACTCATGGGGCCTTCATGGGTCGCCTCCTACTGTGCTGGAATAACGCGAGCTCTGATAGGACAGCAGGATAAGAGATAAAATATTTACAGACATCTTGCCTGGACAGGTGTTGCCATGTGTGATAAAGATGCAGCTCAGATGCTGGTTGCCAGGTTGACTTTATGGGTTCGTTGTTTTGTTTTTTTCCCCCTGCCCTGAGCCTGTGGTAGACGTGGGACTTCAGCTGCTTATCAGTGTCTGGGAACATAAATTCTGATTTTATTTCATTTCAGTTGAGCTCACAAAGTGAAACTCGTATACAGCGTACGTTGCTAACAGAGTTTTAAATGTCAAGTTTACTGTTCATTGTAATGATTGTGACTGTCGGCAAAGGAAAAACTCTCAAATTTGAGTTTGTCAGAAAATTTGACAAAACAAAATCACAAAATAAAAATGTCAGCCTACAGAAAAATACCTTGATTTTTCGTACACTGTAGTTACCCAACACTTGGTTGAAGCTCCTTTGGCTTGATTTATGGTCAACAGTGTGAGGAGCCATGGAGGCAATCAACTTGTGGCTCTGCTGAGGTGTTAGGGAAGCCAAAGCTGCAAACAAAAAAAACAAGACAGAAACATCAGGATACTGGTGACATGGACACTGAATTATCACTGACTGTGCAAACTTCACACTGGACCTTAAAGACCTTCACTCTTTGTAACTCTGGGAACTTGATTCTCAAGGAAATGGATCAATTTACCTTCACCTGAAAACAGAACAAGAGCACCAATCCTCTGTTTTTCTCCTAATCTTTCAGGTTTCTTACCTGAAAGATTACCTGTCACCCAGGTTTGTTACCTGGGTGACAGGTAAGAAACCTAACAGCTCAGTAGAGACTTCACATCAGGAACATGGCGGTCATAGTCTGCCATGTTCAGTCTGTGTCCTGGATACATTTGTGGCTCTTGAAGAATTGATTCCAGCTCCTGTAAACTATTGAATGAGGGTTTTCTTTACCATCCTGTCCTGGCTGCTATTATCTCTCTTGCTTGTGCGCCTTTATTGGCCAAGCTTTCTTCTTTTACTCATCTTTCTATTAAAGAGACAGTGTTATGTAAAATCAACTTTTTTGAGCTTTACATCAAGTTATAATGTTATTTCCTCATCAAAAACATGTTCGGAGTGTCGCCTGGATTCTTTCATGCATGTTGGAGAAATTCTTGAATTTCCCATGGCAACCATTCAGCTGCGCAAAACACCTGGGTGGACCTAGCCCCGCCTTTGAGGATGCAGCTCCTCCTTGGAGCTTCTGCCTCACAGAGCATCCCTCCCCCACGACTTCCTCACTCGGCTCCTTCAGACTAGCAGCAGCAATTAGCAATAACCTGGTGGAACTGCGCATTTGATGAGCTCATTATAGGAGCTACCTCTCAGTACAATGCTGGTTGTTAAAGGTTGTTAAAGGGTTAATAGAGGAACGATGTTGTGATTGCAAAGTGTTGGAAAAAGCAGGACTTTCTTAAAGAGACAGAGACCCAATTTCAAGGTGTTCAGTTGCAATGTCAAATTTCTTTTAAGCCATGTTTGATTCATACAGGATTTTTATAACAACTGAAGATGACAGAGTTAACATGTGTACTATAAAATGAAACTCTGTGGCTGGAAAACCCATAACGCTGCACCTTTAACATGGACACGGCAACACTCTTTCATCTCCATGTTTCTTTAATAGTTGACATTTGACATTAAACGTTTTTGTTTTTTCATATAATTGCTTGTTCAAAGTAAAACCAAAACACAGAAAGGCCCCACAGATTTGCCTCCAAGTTCGAATGTTCTCTCTCTTCCCAACTTTCTTTCCTGATAAGGTCTGACTTCATCTGTCCGCCCACTTTTCACACGTAGGAGTGGGGACATGGTTTCAAAAGAGAGCAAAGCTTTGTTTATCCCCGGCCACCACGCTTATCAGCACAGAAAGCACTTCAGCCATCCAGGCAGCAGCTTCAGATTCAAATACTTAGTAATTAGCTAGCGAAGTTGCTATTAATGTCTTTTTGTGTGTGTGGGCGTGGGCGGGTGTGTGTGCTTCTTGAGTTTAAAAATGCACATTGTCCATATAATCCTGTCTTATTTATCGGCCATTTGCAACTTGCTGCTGTGCAAAACTGCTGAAGAGGTTTTCTTTTTGAAGTTATTTTGAAGAAATCCTACGTTCTCTTTGAAGAGCCCAGGGTAATGGGCGTCTCTCATCTTTTCTTGCAGCAATACTTCCATGCTGGTGGGAATGGACTGAAGAAAACCTTCCTGGAAAAGAGCCCTGACATGAAATCGCTCAAATATGCTCTCAGCCTTTACACTCAACCTACAGATGCCTTGATCAAAAAGTATATATGCACCCAAAACTCTCAAGGTAAGGATTCGGACAATTTATTTTGATAAACCCCCCTATGCTATAAGTTTGTTTGTACAGCACTTTTCAGGAACAAGGCAGTTAAAAGAATAAAAACAAAACATAATACGGTAACCACTTAAGAAACGGCAATAAACATAAAATTTTTGTCAAATGCCATCATCAAGATTTTCAAGTGGGTTTTTAGCCTTAAGTTAAATCAGTGTTTCGGTTGTTTTGTAGTTTTCTGGAAGTTTGTTCCAGGTTTGTGATGCATAGAAGCTGAATGCATGTTACATGTCAACATCTTCCATATTCAATATATCTGGATTAGTCTGATTACGTTGCGCTTGAGACGATATTTATTGCGATTTAGCTCTAAATCAGGTGTCAAACTCAAGTCACATGGGCCAAATCCAGGCCGACGAAGCTTTATATGTGGCCCTCTAGATTCTAGACTAAACACTGAGTGTGCTTGAATATTATGTTTTCAGTCAAATCAATGCAGTTTTTAATTTGCTTCCTGCCAAATTATATCAATCAGTCCCTCCAGTTTCTTGAGAATTATCTTGGAAATTCGCGCCAAAATCAACAAACCCCCACACTTCTTTTGGCGCTAATGCATAATTGGGATTAACTGCAGATTTTTTTCAAAAATGGTCAAAAACTGTTTTACTTGTACTAAACAGCTGCCTCAGCCTTAAATAATATCAGATTATAGTCCGTGATCTTTATAAAAAGTTTGCATTTTACAAATGTTTGCAAATATTTCCAAATTAGCACCACGAACACTTTGATTTTTACTGCAAAAAAAAAAAATCACAAAAAGAATCAGAAAATGTTCAATAATATTATTTAATTTTAAGGATTCATTGATATTTTAGCAGTTTTATTAAAGTTTTTTTCATTTTTTCTTTCCCCAATACATTCTGGCCCTACTGGCCCTTTAAGACCATTTGTGATCTCGATTTGGCCCGAAACGAAAATGAGTTTGACACCCCTGCTCCAAATAAACTAAATTAAATGGAAGTTTTGGAACATGCCCGGCTTCCGTGCTGCATTGTGTTCAAAACCTGTGGTTAGGTTCAGGCGCCAAGGGAGCCATTATAAAAATAAATAAATAATAATAATAATTAAAAAAACATGGTGGAAGTAGCAGAATGAATGTGAAAACAGAAGACAGATTGTGATGTGTAGATGATACTTTCATTTGGCGCCTGATAGTAAACATCCATATTGAGCGTGTGAACTGGCTCAGCGACAGAATATTTTGTCGTCGCTGTTATTCACTGTGTCTCTCTAACGTCTGAGTGAGAACGGCAACCACCTCTCCTCCATTTGTTTTTAGTTAAAGCGCCACTGTTTGAAATTGATTGCTGCAAGTCCAGTCGATCCCTTCGGTCTCAGCTGTAGTTACATCGTAGCTTTTGTATCATCGTTAGGCATTTGTTTTCATCCCTTCCCGTCTTCTTATAATCCATCTGTTCCATTATGAAGAGGTATTTGCGCTCCGTTAGCCTCAGATATTTAATTCCATTCTGTTTTCCGTGTTTTTTTTTTTCTTTTTATATTAATTTTCGAAGCGCTGCTTTTTGACAAATGCGTTAATGTAAATCTTAAAATCCCCTGTGCTTCGGTTTTCTCCTTCTCATCATTGACCTCATTTATTATTGCCTCATTTTTTCTGCCTTTACATGCTCCCCCCCCTCATCCCCCCTCCCCAACACCCCTGCTATAACTCTGCATAACAAGGCAGAAATCCCCTCAGGTGTCCAAATAGCCCCACTAGGGACTTGCGACCCAGTGGGGCATCGAAGCTCATAGCTCCTGCTTGAGCTCAGTGTGCTTAGCCTTGCAGGACACTCTACATGCAGGCAGTGAGGAAGCAGAAAGGCTGCGGGAAGAGGCTTGTCTGCCAGCCAGGCAGCCAGCAGGCCAACCAGCCACGCTGCTTTCCCCTGACTGGCAGATGGGGCCGGGTTTGTGCGGCTTTTTCGCCGTGTGCTATTTTGAGATTGCTCCGTGTTACTCCTCTCCCCTCCCCACCGCCGCCTCGCCCGTCTCTCATCCCATTTCGACCCCGTCGCAGGTTTCTCACCGCGCTGTCACTCTTTATCTGCGGCGTTCCGGTAAAGATGTCCGCAGGTAGTGAGGTGTGCTCGACGGGGCTTTACGGCGGCGGCGGCTTGTTTTGCGACGCCGTTTTCATTAATCGGCCGCCCCTGTGCTCCGATGGCGACGGCAGATTGTTTCTGGTTTGGTTCTGTCAAAGTCGCTCTCACGGTGTCACAGTCTCCATGAATTAGGACGTCATGAAAAGATCATCTCGTTCAGAAACTCATTTTTGAAATGAAACACCTCATATTTTTACTACCCCCACGCATTGAGTGCTTATATAGGCTGAGATTTTTGTTTCAAAATCTTATGTTTTCTAAGGAACTGAATTAGTTTTTTTTTAATTAGAGGTAAACAATCTATATAGATTTGTAATGAATCTATAGTCATACGTTTAATCTATTTTTAATTGAATTAATAAAACGAAATCATCAGTGAAATTGAGAATTTAATGAGGTGAAGTTTAACAGCCACTTCAAAGCCTCAGTGGGACATAAATACTTTCATTTACAGTCATCCCACTTGAATGGTGTGCAGCTAAAAGTCCAAACGTCAATAACTTGTGAATATGGAGAGGGAATAATATTTGTGCAAAAAAATAACAGATCTAATCAACATCTCATCTTCACTGATCTTTTTTTTTTTTTCTATTACCACGTTTTCTCAGTTCAACTCCTGACCCGGCTCACTGTTGTATCGTAACTACCTTTGCTTTTTTTAACATTAATCCCACTCCGTCTGCTTATTTATTAAATTGTCTGTTATTTTGTCAAACAATACATGTAACTACACATTTTAACCAAAATGTGTAGTTACAGGAGTTGTTTGTTTTTTTCTCACCCATCTTGGTGGAAACAATAAGACAGGTGAAGTGGGCGGAGCTCCCCCAAATCACGCAGAAATTCTTTGTGATTGTCCGTCCCTCTTTGAGTGAACCGTAACTAATTGATATAAAAAGAACATCAAATTGTTTCTGTAAGTGGGCCTCGAATAACAAAGTGCTTATAGTTTGATTTTTCAACATTTATTTTGTGCAACTACTTTTGTTCTTTAAACAGTTTTATGCTTTCTTCCTTCTAAAACTTTAAATGATGTATATATTTTCTTTCTCTACAGCTTAATAAAAATAAATAAATAAATAAAAAAAACCTTCATTAATTATCTCCTTTGCCAAAGAAAAGTGCTTTTTTTTCTGGTTCCATTAAGTGCTTTTAGGAGTGTTTTAGGGCAAAATCAAAGTAACTCACCCTGGTACTTGAGGGGATGGCAACGCTGCGGTAGATTTGCAGAAGTGAGATAATCTCTCCATTTCTGTGTGATTGATGAAGCCGTGGTAAAATGAGGAGATAAAAGCCAGTTTTGTGTTGCATTTCTTCCCAACTTCATTCCTTATTTATCAGGACTAAAATACAAACAGCCTAATTCTGTTGACTGATAGGCAGGACTTGTGGGCCCCATAGGTTTCTCCTCACAAGTTATTAGGGGTAAAACGAGGCTGAATGCAAATAAATCCCACCGTTTCCAGAGTAATTTTGAAAAAACAATGACTTTCCTTCCTTTTCAAATGACGTTCTACTTTGTATTTATCTGTTGCATAAACTTGCTATAAAATCCATTGACGTGTGCCGCTGAAACGTAACAAAATCTGAAAGTAGCTCCAAAGAAAACAACGTTTTTATGCAGCACCGTACATTAAAGATCATTTATATTCCTTTTCATCTTCACGTGGGATATTATATTTATTTAGTTTACCTCGTCTTTTCCATCTGCTGTTCCAGTCCTTTTCAAAACAAACACATTACGGTTCAGTTCTGTTTTTATTTTTTTTCTCTCTGTTTTGGTTTTGCCTGAAGTCAAAGCTTGGCAGTGTTTGCTTTTCTTTTGCGATTGGTGTATAATCTAGTCCATCCTTCACGTTATAATCTTTCTGCTTCGACGTGGTGAGGTGTTTATACGCAGCTCTCAGGACGTATTTCTGGATATCTCATCTATACATATTTCTAAAAAAAATGTTAGGAAAAAAAAAAAGCTTCACCCACAGGTTTAGATTGTTTGCTGGCGTCTCCTCTCCGTCTTTCTGCTCTTCCTGGCATCCTTCCCCGCCGTTCCACTCCGGTTTTCATCATGCCTCCCTCCAATGTTCCCGTTGCTGTTTTTGGTGTGTCTCCAGGTCAGTCATCCAACGGATCCGTGGGGGAGGTGTCAATGCAAGTGACTCTCATCTCTCACCCTGGCACAGGAGAACACAAAATCAGCGTTAAGGGTAAGCTTCCCTCCCACGCTCGGGGCCCGCCGAGTCAGAAGTGTTCTCTGCAGATTCAGCTCCTAACGGGAGCGTCTCTGCTGGAAACTGTCCCTTCAGACAGAAACCGAAGGTGAAAAACACTCCAGGTTGAAGTAATCGCGCTGAAGACCGTAAATGTTTCAGACATCGGCCTGGTAGCTTGCATTAAACTCAACCTTATTTATAAGAGTGTCTGTTTTGTCACAAAGCTAGGACGGCAGTGTTTATTTGAAACATTTGAACAACTGTTGGGTTTATTGCAATTAAATTTAGATGACTCCAATCATGACGTGACGTCTTCTGCCATACCGGTGTCTCATCAGTTTAACAATTTGATATTCTGACGGATCTCGTTGGAATGTAGTCTGAAGCATGATAAGAAATGTTTACGCACTCAACCAAGATGATGAATACGGCGGACAATTTACTTGTTAGTTTTTTGCCTGTTGATACTCGATTTTATCTCCAACTGAGCTTCATTTACCACAGTCACAAGTCCGCTATCTTCAAATCCAACAGGTTCTTTAAGACAGATTGTAAAATGTGTGAGCTAATAAATATTTCTTTATATTTTTAACCCTCCTGTTATGTTTGTCTCTAGGGTACAGCAAAACTGTTTGTGGGTCAATTTGACCCGGGGAGTGTTTAATCATGCAATAGTGTCAGAAACCAAAAAATTCCTCCAAAACATTTTTGTATCTGATTATTAACTCCAATACTAACCATTTCAATCAATATTTGTGCAATTATGTTTTTTTTATTTCTCAGAAATTAAGGATCAATGACGACAACCTACTCATTTACTCATTTGGACATAAAAAATGGAATTTACATTTTTTATGTCCACTGAAAAAAACCTACAAACAAAAAAACTATAATTTCCTTGAAATTGATCTTTGGTAAAAAAAATTTATATTACACTTAATTTATTTTTTTTCAATGGGTGATCTTTATAATTGAATTTGAGACAACAAAAAAAATCCAACTTTGACTCTTCTTTTCTCAGCAATTGCTCCCTCCCTATTATGTACATTCACTTATTGGAAAAATATCAGATTTTTAAATTCACCACTCTGCGTTTTTTTTTTTGTTGGTGTTTCTACAATTGTTTCTTCATTTCAGTGGTTGGCGTAAACAAGCTCATGTGGCAGACCAATGCCATGTTCCGGCCGTTCGTGGAGGTCAGCGCCATTGGTCCACATCTGGCTGACAAGAAGCGCAAATTTAGCACCAAGACCAAGAACAACAACTGGTCGCCAAAGTACAATGAAACATTCCAGTAGTGAGTATCAAGCTCTGTTTGGGTTTCACAAAACATGGCTTGTAAGGGTTTGTCCTTTGGGGGTTTTTTTTGTCTAAATATGATGCAGCCGTAAGTCAAACAATTGAGGAGTTCTTTGCACGGTTTCCACCTGTCCCTTTATTACCTCACTGAGAGGTTTAACGAGTATCTTAATTATTTAGAAGTCCCTAATGTATTTCTGCTTTAAACAACAGTAACAAAATTTAAGTACCGGCTATCTGAAGAGGACTGCAGTCTTCAAATACAGCCCGCAAAGCGAAAAGCTGAGCCAGCTGACGTAAAACCGCGATTCAAAAATCCAGAATTTACTGCATGTCACTAACTGGTAAAAAGAAGCCCAAAAACAATAACCAAATCTTGTCATGGTATTGTTGACAATGTTTAAAGAAATTTAGACTAGACGTCTACAGCACATACCAAAAATCCTCAAATTACTTGTAAGTCTGGAGACTAAAAAGGCTAATCTCTTTCTGTTTCATGCTCTTTTCATCATTTTAGCTCAGTGCACCCAGTAACGTCATGTTGAAATATGGCTGTGCCATTGGTGATGAATAACCTTCTCATTCAGTTAGGGCTGTTGTCAACTAATATTTTAGTAATCGAGTAATCTATTGACTATTCTTACAATTAATCGAGTAATCGGATAAAAAAAAAGATAGAATAAAACATTGGTAAATCCAACATAACAGCAGTGTTGCTATCGCATATCAACATGGGTCCAATTTTTCACATTTGAGCTTCTCTAACAATAACTTTTCAGTAGTTTAGAAAGTTAGCCTGTAACAATAATGGCTCACTTTCTAAGTTAACCTGAAGAAAAGTTATACAAAAATCTGAACTTGTAGAGACAGGCTCACAAATACTCTTATAAAAATGTCTATAGGGGCGTGCCGTGGTGGCGTAGTGGTTAGCGCGACCCGTATTTGGAGGCCTTCAGTCCTCGATGCGGCCGTCGCGGGTTCGACTCCCGGACCCGACGATATTTGCCACATGTCTTCCCCCCTCTCCTTCCTGGTTTCCTGTCAGCCTACTGTCACATAAGGGACACTAGAGCCCACAAAAAAAAGACCCCCTGGAGGGGTACAAAAAAAAAAGTCTATAGTCCAGCTTTTCATTTCTGTATTCATCTTCAGTGAGTTTAATAGATGAACTCTCACTTTGCCCAGACATTTATAGCTTTTGTGTTCATGTTAGCGATGGGATTTGTCACCTTCGTTCGTCACACACAGAAACATCTACCACCTACGTGCCGCCACAATAAGCTCCGCCACCCATTTGTTGAGACCGGGATGATATAAAATAAATTTTCTGATTCGTCCGTAAAGCTACACTTAGGTTAACTATCTAATGTGCAGCCGCCCGCAGTGTTCAGTCTATCCGCTCACCTGTATAAATACACCTGCAGTGCTTTTCCCCGCCGTTCGCTCTGAACCGGCACCAGGCAGCAGCTCCGGGAGGGAAAGAGCTGCTGTACTCCAGGCATCGCGCCAGTCATTTTAAGGATGCTTATTGGTTCCCCGAAAAACGACAACGACACTTCATTACTCTTACTCGAGTCCTTTCTTTGGACGGCTTGTTTTTACTTTTTTTTTCTGTTTTGATAGTCTTGATTTTGAAATATGAAGTCTTTATGCAGTCTTAAAACTGAATGATGATGTACAAATCCGGTCAGTTACTTTAGCCCAATAATCTTTCCCAAATTTAAGACCCAATTCCTGCTCCCGTTAGGAAGCAATGTTTATTCTTCTTTTCTTTTTCTTTTACTTCTACTTGAGTAGATGTTATGTTGGAAGTGGTGCTACTCTTAATTTTTGGGCACTTTACCCGACACTCTGACTGAACCCCTCTATGATCTGCTCATCTCTCTCAGTATTCTGAGTAACGAACACGGTCCGGAGGTCTACGAGCTCCACGTCTCGGTGAAGGATTACTGCTTTGCCCGCGAGGACCGCATCATCGGCATGACGGTCATCCCGCTCCGGGAGCTGGCGGAGAAGGGCAGCTGCTCGGCCTGCTACCCGCTGGTAAAGAGCATCACCATGGACGAAACGGGCCTCACCATCATGAGGATACTCTCTCAAAGGACCAACGACGAGGTGGCCAAAGAGTTTGTGCGTCTCAAGACGGACACCCGATCAGCGGAGGAAGTGTCATAGTCCGGAGTAAACTAGGCAAAAAAAAAACAAAACAACCCGAAAAACAAAAAAAAATTGAGGTATTAAGAGTCGTGTCGTCTTCAGAACGGATAGATGCAGGGGGAAGCGTAGAGAGAGCATGGCCGCGCGCCCCGTTGTTTGGGATAGATGCCGGATGCGGCATCAGAACGAGTTCATCCAAAGAGAAGGGAAGCCGGCCCAAACGTGGCGAAGCAGCGAGAGCGAGAGTCGTGTTCGTTTGTTTTTTGTGCATGTGCGTAAAAACATCTGTTGGAATGTTCATTTTAAAACTAAAAGTATGTACAAGTGTTTACTTACCGTATGCTCACTATTAAGTACTATATTCTACGAGTTATTGTAATGAGACATGGATACCTTTTGTACAACATTTAGTCTTTTTGAGCAGAGATTTGTTCCAATAAAGTGCCAAACCAGTGAAAAAAAACAAAAACAAAACATAAACAACAAAATTAACATATATGAATTATGGTGAAGTTAGTATGTATGAAATTTGCTCGGTTATTTTGTCTGGTGTAAGTAATTTTCTGACCGTGTGGCGTTTTGATTGTTGCAGACGTCTTGATTTCGCACCCTTGGTTTGAATTTACTTTCTTTTTTTTTCCGGCTTCCTGTTTTTCCACTCTGCACTGTTGTGCATGTCTTCTTTCTCAATCATGTCTTTCCCCTGATTCCACAGTGACCGCCGAGCAGGGTCCTGTCCCTCGCCTTTCAAAACTGTTTGTATTTTACGTCGACCTGAAGTCAGATTGTGTGTGTTTTTTTTTGTTTGTTTGTTTGTTTGTTTTTTTAAAATGGCGATGACTGCTATGTAAACCCTCGTAGATGTTTGTAATTTTATAACCATGACAACGTTGGCGAGAGCCTCCAGTGCTAACAGTCTTAGCATAAAAGAGTGGAATTTCTCTCTCTTTTTTTTTTTTTAGCGTTTCGTTTTGTGTTTTTCCAAGTTATTTTTTCGCGTCCAGCCTTCCTGAACGACCACTGTGAACATGAGCTTTGGAAGGCAAGCTTAACACGACATTGCTTACACTTTGCTATTGTTTTGTATTTTTCCTCCAACAACTTTGCTCCTGATAAACTGCCAAAGTTATATTAAATATTTGTACCAGAGCAATTCATTACATGTATGAAGGCATATATGTAACGTGATCTATTTTTTTTTCCCATGGCTTGATATTTGATTGTTGATAGGGTGGTACTAAGATTTTTTTTGTTTGTTTTTTATTTCCTGTGAAGCTGTTTAAAACTATAAAAGTTGCACATGTAATTTTACACATTGGTTATTTCGACTTTAAGCATTGGAATTATTTTTCTTCATAAAGGAAAGAGTCTAACATTTGGTAAATATGCAACATTCCTATGTATTGCACTGATGGCAAATTGTATGTCATGTAAATATATTTAGTGAGATATTGTAAAAAAAAAAGGAAAAAAGTCTACTTTTCTTCTATGTGCATAAAGTTTGTGCGAAAGTGTTATAACCTTCGGGTCATTTTGAATAGTGTTCCAATCTTTCGAGCCAAAAGTATACAAATTATGAATATTTGGCAAATAGGGGCAGTGCGCCATAAAACCGCAGTTAGATCTCAGTTATGAGATGTAATCCCTTGTTTTTAATTGCATTGGTTTTCCTCGAAAAATTACATCTGCACTACAGTGCCTTGAAAAACCACTTGAACTTTTTCACATTTTGTCAAGTCACATTCACAGACTTCAATAAATGGCAGGAGTGTAACGGTACACACACACACACACGCCCACAAAAATCCCGCTTCGGTACATGTTCAGGTTTTAAAGTCATGGTTTTGTATATTTTGAGTACGCTGGTAGCAAAAAAATATGAGTAGGAATACTTCTATACCTACTTATAGAAATATAAGCTACTGCTGATTCTTTTTCTATCAGCAGTAAAACAAAGAATATTTTTTTCATTTCTGAAATAATTTTTCAGTGAATAAAGTAAAATTCAGTCAAAGTCAGCGCCTGGCTATATAAATAATAGTATAATAAAACCAGTTGAAAACGGTCAGTGTTAATGGCCTTTGAGTAAAAGTGTGATCATATTTGAGAATAAAACATGGCTCAATCACTTCAGAGATGTTTTGATATCTTGATAAGTGACCCAGCTAAACCTGGAATCAGCAACATGCAGCTGTTGATAGTAACAGAAATTACTCCAACCTGCATTTAATGCGATCCAATTGGATATTACAGGCAGCCATTTTGAAGTCAGTTGATTTGTCTCCAGTTATTGGGTTTATGTTCTGCTTCACCTTGTTTCGGATGACTAAGGTAAAAACGTGCAGAGTGAGCTACAGTACATACCCTGTTGCTGTTGAAAGTTGCGTTTGCGGAGTTTTGGTTTGGTTCATCTTTGATGTATCACTTTAACTTGAGAAATCTTATTGTAACAAAGTTTAGTGATAGCTGGGAGTCTTCTCTGTTTGGTCACTTTTACCGTCCAAACGTCCGTAAGAGTTTGGAACCCATGAGTTTTTTACTCTACGCTTTTACATGTTTTGGTGTGTGCGTGTGGGCGTGGCTGCGTGTGTGTGTGGTTTCAGAAACTGACGGTCTGACGGGACAATCTCCAATCAGAGGGTAAACGTGAACTGTAGTACACTGCATTGCGCACATAAACATTGTGCATGTGTTCATCTTTTAGGTCTGAATATGTGCACCGTTACACCCCTAATAAATTATTTTTAGTGAAATAAAATTCTGAATTTTTTTTATTTTTTTTATTTTATTTTATTTTTTTATTTTTTATTGTATTC